>NC_041383.1:795812081-795840119 GCF_002162155.2 Triticum dicoccoides | reverse complement strand
CAAGGGTTTGGGGTGGCCTCGACGATAACGCTCTTTTAACTTGATAAATTTGGGTGGCCTCGAGAGAGTTAATTTGTCGGGTAGGGGCGCGGCGGGAGGGGGTAGGAGACCAACATTGTTTTCTCTCTAGGGTTTGGGTGTCCTCGAGAGTTTTGGTCGAGCGAGAGGGCCAAGGGGGGTGCTGCAGTTGTATAAGTTATCACGGTCGAGAGGGGGTATATATATATATATATATATATATATCGACCGCCCCTCATGTCGAAGTTATCTAGAGGGGGTTATATCGACAATGACGCGACATACATATACATGGGAAAATAATGTTATCGGGGAGGGGGTATCGGTACCACCCCCTAGCTCGTGTTGAAGTTTCTTCTTTCTCCTCTATTCCTTTCTTTCTTCTTCTCCTCTTCTTTTTCTTCTTCTCCCTCGAGAAAGGAAAATAATTAAGGAAAAGGAAGAAAAGAAAAAAAGGAAGAAGGAAGAAGAAGAAGAAAAAAAAGAGGAGAAGAAGAAAGGAATAGAGGAGAAAGAAGGAGAAAGAAGGAGAAAGAAGAGAAGAAGAAAGGAATAGAGGAGAAAGAAGAAAAAATAGAATTTCTTCTTTCTCCTTCTTTCTCCTCTATTCCTTTCTTCTTCTCCTCTTCTTTTTCTTCTTTTTTCCTCTTCTTATTTATTTCTCCTCTTCTTCCTCTCCTCTTTTTCTCCTTTCTTCCTCTTCTTATTTTCCTTTTTCCTCTCATCCTTTTAGTATTGCTTGTTTTAAAAAAATGTTCAAATAGAAAATTTCGAAAAAAACAAAGGTTTTGCCTAATGCATTGTTCATATGAATATATAAACATTTGCATATTATACAATAATTAATATCACCAATAGATACAATAAATACAGAGCGACGAAGAGCCAATAGATACAAAAAATCTATGAACAGAAAAAAACATGAACAATAAATACATATATGAACAAAAACATATATGAACAAAAACATGCCCTGGACACTCTCACAACCGAAGAGCCTTGCGTATAGTCTCCTTCGAGTCTGCAAGAGAAAGAACAAGGTGAAGGTCAGTATGCATCAAGGATGCTGCTGTTCTGGGTCAAGCTAAGTCAAGGGCATAAGAGAATTTAGTCAAAAAATAAAATAACATGTGAACATCTTGCACAAACTATCATCATTTATAAAAAATACAAAACAAATATGCATAAAGTTGTACAATGGTTGAGTGCTCATACTTATATTATATCAGGCAATAGCATTTAGCAATAGTGATGATCAACTACACTATTCGCTTATCATGAACAAGATGTAGAAAGCTTGTTTACAATTGTTTGGGTTTTAAAATTTGTCATCTTGAAACATCACACTACCAAATGATAGGAAAGATCACAGGAAATAGGACTGCCCTGATAAAGTATACATAAGCATAAAAAAGATCAAACAAGCTCATTGTGCATTTTCTTTTTCAATGTGATACACAATAAGCATAAGTAACCACTAGGAAATAACTTGCTATCTACAGGCCCTATTATCGGCAACAATAACATTAGGTAAGGAAGAACAGTATATTTCCAATGCAATCTGTTAGACAACATTATGTGGGGGTTGCATGAGTATTATGTGGGGGCTGCATGAAATATTCCAGGGTATCTGACTTTGTTATCCAGAAATATCACATGAGTGTAATGCACACCAGGATAAATTGCAAGACGGAAACACTAGGAGCAAGGAACTGATGTAGTAATAAGCTTTGATGGAATTTTATTTTATGTCATGCTAAATACAGCAGGCATGCATAACTTGATTCACAAGGCTGCACGCAACATATACAGTGAACTCTCATGAACAAACACACCACAGCTTTAAAAACAAAATTTCAAGCATCACAGTGTACACAAAATATATACAGGTTCATCCAAAAACTAAACCAACCCCTACTATGCTCACTAAACACCAGCAACCAGGCCCAACTTTGTAGCGATGATTACATAGACGCACTGCTAAACTAACGCGACATCTAAACCAGATCCACGCATCGAGAGCTAGCAGAGGAGGCCGGGACAGCCGCCAGAACCCCACATGAACAAAGCAAGGGTAATTCACAAGGCTGCGCGTTTCTGGAACAGAAGCCTGGCGAGCGACGGCGAGAGCGAGAGCGAGCAAGCTAGGGGTCTCACCTTGAGGCCGATGTAGCGGTCGCTGTTCACCCTCTTGAAGTGCTTCACCCCCTTCTTCACGATCGCCTTCTGCAAAGGCACGAAGGAAACTCAGTAACAAAAGCAAAGGCACCACCATCTGCACAGCGCATGGAGGAAACTCAGTAACAGGAAGGCACGAAGGACCGGCGGCCGGCGATGGTGTATCCCTCGACGGATCTGCATCCACAAGGTGAGGTGAGAGAGGGGGTCAGCTACATCCTACCCATGCGGATCAATCGGATCAGAGGGGAAAAACAAGCGGGGACGAGGGGCACCAACCCATGTTGGTCCGCCGCCGCGGCCTTGTCGGGAACGAGGGAGAGTTGGGGAGGCGTCCGAGCAACTTGGAGGGGTAGAGTCCAACAGCAACCATCGAGGACGTGGTTGTCTCTAGCGTGGACGAGAGGCCGTGACGAAGGGGGGAGTTGGCAAGGTGCAGAGCCCGGAGGAGGGTCGGACGGTGAAGGAGCCGCGGCGGAGCGTGGCGTCAAGTGCTCGGAACGGAGCCGCCGTCGCGCTCCGGGCGCGGTCGTCGGAGGCACTGCTGAGCAGCCATGGAGATGAGGTTGCGATGCCGGCCATGGACCGAGCGCGAGGATGGATCGGCGGCGGGTGGGTGGGGGTGGCGGCGGGGCATGCCTCGATCGGATCTAGGGGATCGAGGGGATGGGGAGAGGCCGAGAGGGTGGGTCAGGGGTGGGTGGGTGGGTGAGTGGGTGGGTTGCGGCGGCGGGGATCGAGGAGAGTGGGTGGGTGGGTGGGTTAGGGTTTTTGTTACTCGGGAGAGGCTCCACCGTTGGATGGGGGCACAATGGATGGCTCATATTGCGTCCAATTTGATATTCCGCGTGAAGGTGGTTCCTCGCGTCTCATTGGCCGGTTGTCTCGCTTTTGAATCTCAAAAAACTTGGACTCAAATCTTTAATTTTTTTAAAAACATAACAATGGCATAGTTTGTCAAAATGATCTCGTATTTGCATTAGTGTGCATCTTGAAATGGCAAACAATGTTGCCAAATAGAACTTTAATTTTTATTGCACAAAAAAATCTTTTTCTATTTTCCGAGTGCATAAATGATTTTTTTGTGAAGAACCTACCAAATGTTTGTTCCAAAATAGTACCACTCCATTTTTTTCTAAAATAGTAGACCACATTTTAT
The DNA here is from genome assembly GCF_002162155.2 of Triticum dicoccoides. Lineage (NCBI taxonomy): Eukaryota > Viridiplantae > Streptophyta > Magnoliopsida > Poales > Poaceae > Triticum > Triticum dicoccoides. The sequence goes on along the minus strand of NC_041383.1, from coordinate 795,836,764 downwards.
ATAAAACTGACCAAATAGTTGCATGTCAAAAGCTTTTGATCCACCTCTCGTGAAAAAACAATTTCCATTAGCTAGGAACGGTCAAGCCCGCCGTTTTGACCGCATTTTGAAACGGGCATAAAAATTCAAAAAAAATCAAAAAATTGGAAAACCTTTGCATTGTGTCATTATATGTGACCAAGTTACCAGCAAAAATAATAAACTTGTAATACGATAATTATTTTAAAAAAGTGTTCTCAGAAATGAGCTATCAAGCGTGAAGATGCATGGCTTTCAACCCAAATGCTCAATCCTATGGCCACATTCATGGCATAGTTTGTTCAAATGATCTCATATTGTGCACAAGGGTGCATCTTGGAATTCCAAACAATGTTGCCTAAGGAAGTTTCATTTTCTTTGCATGGAAAATTCATTTTTCATTTTCCGAGTGCGCAAAAGGAGGTTTTTTGTGAATGAACTACCAAATAACTGTTGCAAAAATGGACCAAATCAATTTTATAAAATACTAGGCCATATATAATGCACAATTGACAAAATGGTTGGGTGAAAAAAGTTTTGATCCACCTCTGGTGAAAAAGACAAATTGTCGTCGATTCAATTGGAAACGGGTCAAATTTGAGCTGTAGCTGCCTCATAGTTTGCTCTTTATTTTTTCCAAAAATCATTTCTAGGTAAATAAGTATCTATTTAATCATAGAAACACCAAAAAAAAGTCCAAGATTCAACCACTAGCTAGGAACGGTCAAGCCCGCCGTTTTGACGCATTTTGAAACGGGCATAAAAAATTCAAAAAAAAAACAAAAAATTGGAAAACCTTCGCATTGTGTCATTATATGTGACCAAGTTTCCAGGAAAAATCATAAACTTGTAATACGGTAATTATTTTAAAAAAGTGTTGTCAGAAATGAGCTATCAAGCGTGAGGATGCATGGCTTTCAATCCAAATGCTCAATCCTATGGCCACATTCATGGCACAGTTTGTTCAAATGATCTCATATTTTACACAAGGGTGCATCTTGGAATTCCAAACAATGTTTCCTATGGAACTTTTCATTTTCTTTGCATGGAAAGTTCATTTTTCATTTTCCGAGTGCCCAAAAGGAGGTTTTTTTGTGAAGGAACTACCAAATAGTTGTTGCAAAAATGGACCAAATCAATTTTATAAAATACTAGGCCATATATAATGCACAATTGAAAAAATGGTTGGGTGAAAAAAGTTTTGATCCACCTCTGGTGAAAAAGACAAATTGTCGTCGATTCAATTGGAAACGGGTCAAATTTGAACTGCAGCTGCCTCATAGTTTGCTCTTTGTTTTTTTCAAAAATCATTTATAGGTAAATAAGTATCTATTTTATCATAGAAACACCAAAAAAAGTCCAAGATTCAACCACTAGCTAGGAACGGTCAAGCCCGCCGTTTTGACCGCATTTTGAAACGGGCATAAAAAATTCAGAAAAAATCAAAAAATTGGAAAACCTTCGCATTGTGTCATTATATGTGACCAAGTTTCCAGGAAAAATAATAAACTTGTAATACGGTAATTATTTTAGAAAAATGTTCTCAGAAATGAGCTGTCAAGCGTGAAGATGCATGGCTTTCAACCCAAAATGCTCAATCCTATGGCCACATTCATGGCATAGTTTGTTCAAATGATCTCATATTGTGCACAAGGGTGCATCTTGGAATTCCAAACAATGTTGCCTAAGGAAGTTTTCATTTTCTTTGCACGGAAAATTCATTTTCCATTTTTCGAGTGCCCAAAAGGAGGTTTTTTTGTGAAGGAACTACCAAATAATTGTTGCAAAAATGTACCAAATAAATTTTATAAAATACTAGGCCATATAAAATGCACAATTGACAAAATGGTTGGGTGAAAAAAGTTTTGATCCACCTCTGGTGAAAAAGACAAATTGCCGTCGATTCAGCTGGAAGCGGGTCAAATTTGAACTGCAGCTGCCTCATAGTTTGCTCTTTATTTTTTCCAAAAATCATTTCTAGGTAAATAAGTATCTATTAATCATAAATACATGGTTTTATGGCGAGACATCGAGGTTTGGACGGTGGCCGAGGGCCCCAACTCTAGAGCGCGTAAGCTCGCATGCCCGCCGCGTGGTCACCGCGTGACCGTGGCGTTGCCATGTGTTCTGGGAGGCCTAGGCATGTCTAGTGGGTTGGGCACTCCCCAGGTAGGTGCTAGGAAGAAAATCACAACATAAGATTCTCACGAGGAGACCGATCGATGCTCAAACATGAAAAAGCAGCCAAGTGTTTGATTTGCGGTACGGGAAATGAACATGGCTAATGGGCGTGAGTTTTGGCTGAGGATGATCAGTTACTAAGAAGACCGTCTTCACAAATTTTCACCTCAAAAGGAGGAGCCTAGGTGGTACTTGCTTTACAAAGTACCACACTGGACATAAATACGAATGTTGAAGCTGGGCTCAAAATAATGAATGGATTGAGCTAGCATTTGGTAGACGATGGTTATTTGGGCATAGGAAAACACTGTAGAAAATGGATACCATTTGGACATGCCAAAGTGGTACTTCCTTCACAAAGTGCTGCTCTGATCAGAATAGGAAAATGAATATTTTTGAATTATTTTTGAACTAGGCAAGGAAGGTTTTTACATATTTGACGAAGATATAACCCAAAGAATTTATGATATTTTTTTGGGAATTTTGGGAATAACAGAAATATAGGTTGCTTCACAACCTAGGGCAAAAACCGCCACATGGACATGACACATAGGCAAAACTGATGAGATGGTGCCTAGTCATCACAACCCACCACAATCTACAAGGCTATGACCATCTATATTGGTCATTAACAACTAGAAATAAGGCAGCGGACTAGCACTGTTTGCTTTGTGACCTTTTCGTGTAAGGAAATTACGCCCTTTTTGACCAAAATGGTCGAAATGGTTTAGGGTTTGGAACCCCTCGAACAGCTTTTGACCAATTGGTCTGAAATGGTCATAGATCTATGACCAATTCTTCCAGGGTCACTGACAAAAGGTCACTAGTTGACATATTTCTTGTAGTGAGCCTAATCAATCACCCAGCCGCAAGCGGAGGCAGAGGGAGCGCCGGTTTAGGATTCTGGCTCTCGAAAGAAAGGTGGCATTACTGGGCTGACCCAACTAAACTTCGTTCGATCCCAGTGAACATGACGTGAAAAAATCGACCGCTCGATTCGAGCTGGTCTGGGTGACGCGAAGAGAATCGCTCGCGCGATTCCAGCGTTGACTTTCGCAATAAATGAAAAATCCGTGAATTAAAAAATGATTCATGGATTTGGAAAAAAGGTTCATTGAATTCGAAAAAAGTTCATCCAATTTCAAAAAAGGTCATCAATTTTTTGAACAGTTCATCGAAAATGAAAAAAAGTTCATTGATTTTGTAAGAAAGTTCACAATATTGAAGAAAATTTCATCGGATTTGGAGAAAAAAGTTCATCAACCCTGAAAAAAGTTCATCAATTTTTTTTAAAAAAATCATCAAATTTGAAAATAAGTTCATCAAAATTGAAAAGGTTCATGAATTTAAAAAAAGGTTCATCAAATTTGAAAAAAGCTCATTGAATTTGAAAAGGTTCATCAAAAATTGGGAAAAATGTTCATCGATTTTGAGAAAAATATTACAAATTTAAAAAGTTCATTGAATCAAGGAAAAAAGTAAAAAAAATAAAAACGGAAAGAGTCAAAGAAAGAAAAAGATTCAACTAACCAGTTCGAGTGTGGTGGGGTTGTGGTTGGTGCAGCCGGCGATGATACATGAGGGATTTTTTACTGAGGAAAGACAGACGGGCTTTATTAACCTATATCAACATTTACATGTATAACAAGAGCATCATGGTGAGACTGCAACCAAATATGTCTCCCCTGAGGAAGAGTAGTACCAAACCTAGCTATCTTATGAGCTTCATGATTTGTAGCTCGACATTCATGCACAAAATTACATGAAATAAATGGTGGTTGATACGCCTCCAACGTATCTATAATTTTTTGATTGTTCCATGCTATTATATTATCCTATGCATTTATATGCTATTTTATATGATTTTTGGGACTAATCTATTAAGCTAAAGTCCAGTGTCAGTTTCTGTTTTTTCTTGTTTTTGAGTTCCGCAGAAAAGAAATATCAAACGGAGTCCAATTGACCTAAAAATTTTTGGAGGTTATTTTTGGACTAGAAGAAGCCCACGGAGTATCGGAGATGGACCAAAAGAGTCCTGAATGAGCCACGAGGGTGGCGAGCGCGCCCCCTACCTCGTGGCTAACTCGGGGACCCCCCCTGACTTGTTCCCGATGCCAACACCTCTTATATATCCCCAAACTTCCAGAACAGAACCTAAATCGGGAGTTCCGGCGCCGCAAGCCTCTGTAGCTATCAAAAACCAATCGGGACCCTGTTCCGGCACCCTGCCGGAGGGGGGATCCATCACCGGTGGCCATCTTCATCATCCTGGCGCTCTCCATGATGAGGAGAGAGTAGTTCACCCTCAGGGCTGAGGGTATGTATCAGTAGCTATGTGTCTGATCTCTCTCTCTCTCTCTCTCTCTCTCTCGTGTTCTTGATATGGCACGATCTTGATGTACCACGAGCTTTGCTATTATAGTTGGATCTTATGATGTTCTTCCCCTTTACCTTCTTGTAATGGATTGAGTTTTCCCTTTAAAGTTATTTTATCGGATTGAGTCTTTAAGGATTTGAGAACACTTGATGTATGTCTTGCATGTGCTTATCTGTGGTGACAATGGGATATTCACGTGATCCACTTGATGTATGTTTTGGTGATCAACTTGCGGGTTCAGTGACCTCGTGAACTTATGCATAGGGGTTGGTACACATTTTCGTCTTGACTCTCCGGTAGAAACTTTAGGGCACTCTTTGAAGTTCTTTGTGTTGGTTTGAATAGATGAATCTGAGATTGTGTGATGCATATCGTACAATCAAACCCGCGGATACTTGAGGTGACATTAGGTTTTTTGTTGATGTGTGTCTTAAGGTGTTATTTTAGTACGAACTCTAGGGTTGTTTGTGACACTTATAGGAATAGCCCAATAGATCGATTAGAAAGAACAACTTTGAGGTGGTTTCGTACCCTACAATAATCTCTTCGTTTGTTCTCCGCTATTAGTGACTTTGGAGTGACTATTTGTTGCATGTTGAGGGATTGTTATATGATCCAATTATGTTATTATTGTTGAGAGAACTTGCACTAGTAAAAGTATATATGAACCCTAGACCTTGTTTCGAAGCATTGCAATACCATTTTCACTCACTTTTGTTACTTGCTACCTTGCTATTTTTATATTTTCAGATTATAAAAACCTATATCTACCAGCCATATTGCATTTATATCACCATCTCTTCGCCGAACTAGTGCACCTATACAATTTATCATTGTATTGGGTGTGTTGGGAACACAAGAGACTCTTTGTTATTTGGTTGTAGGGTTGGTTGTTTGAGAGAGACTATCTTCATCCTACGCCTTCCACGGATTGATAAACCTTAGGTCATCCACTTGATGGAAATTTGCTACTGTCCTACAAACCTCTGCACTTAGAGGCCCAACAACATCTATAAGAAGAAGGTTGTGTAGTAGACATCAGTGGTTCTCTTTGCTTTATCTTCCTATAATGCTCCCTCTGAAAGCACCTCCAAAATTGACTTGTATTCCGTTCACCACTTCTATGCAGTCAGATGCTATATGAAGGTGTTTCAAGTTTAAATCTTCTGCAAATGATAATGCTTCCCTACACGCTATTGCTTCCAGAGTGGATGCATCAAGAAAATCTTGGATCACAAGCACTGGAGAGACCAGGTAAGAATCATCTCTGTCTCAACAAATAGCCACCGCACTGCTGTAGTTATGATCAGAAGATACACCCGCATCGACATTCATCTTGACAAAACCCACCGGAGGAGGGATCCACCTATTCCTTCTATCAACTGAAGATGGATCTGGTTGTCGTGTAGTTTCTCTTATCTGATGTATTTCTGCAATAAACCTCGTGATAAAAAGGTGAGTAGATAGCAGACTTTGTTGGATGCGCTCATGAATAAGTTTCCTTCTTGCCGTCCAAATTGCCCACATTGTTACTGTCAACCTTGTGATATCGTCATGTGGAAGAACTTCCATCATGAAGAACAACCAATTTCTCGCTAAAGGTTCAGTAGTCGCTATCATATGCTCCAGCAACAATGGATCGACTAGCGCCTACACACAGAGTGCCATAGTGCACTCGATCAGGCTATGTCTCCATGAATCGGGCCTCCCGCACACGCTATGGTTGTCATCAATAGACATGTTCCAATGCTTGCAGACATCCTTTCTGAGCAGGAAATGCCGCGCAAGCCTCCTTAAGAACATCCTGAGCTTCACTGGGACAGTGACATGTCATAATGTGTCCGACAATTTTTTGTAGCAGATGTATTAGACAACCCAGTCCGTCCCTCAAGCCAATCCTCTCCGTGTCTCTTCGTTTCCATCACCATCTTGTAGCATGAGCGCACTGTGAAGCGCCCGGACTTTTCAAAGTTCCATGACCAGAAGTCCTCTCTACATTGCGTGTACATACCGGGGTTTGTAATATCGCCATATGGTAGAAAGACTTGGCCAATGGTATAAAGACTTGGCCAATGAGTTCAGAATCCCGTCTAGCTTCTTGAGCGTGAATTAGTTCATTAACCATTACAACATGTTTGTTTGGGGGGATTTGGATATGGGAATGGGAGTTTAAGGCCCATCAAGCAAATCATCAACATTCAATCCCAGCAAATGAGAGCAAAGACACAAAGAGATAACAGAAATAAAGAAGCCAGATGGGCCGGCCCAGCGTGAGGCGCTTCAGGCGCCTGTTTGTAAAATACACAGTAACGGGTGCATGAAGCGCCAAATAGGATCCATCGAGTAAGAGTTGGAGAGGGTTTGCCTTGGCATCCGGGTGAACCTAGCTGCAGGAACTCCATCCAAGGGCTAAAATTGGAAGGATACGGAGTCTAGCTTGGCTTCTCCTTCCCAGCTGTCAGATACTCCCAAGTTGAGGTTTAAGAGTTTTTCAAGTGAAAAAGTGATTTTGTGCTCTTTGGAATTAAATAAGCACATGCTTTTTTCTGGGTGATAATGCCGACCTTCACCAACATCACCGGCGCTTGGCTACATTCACGCTTGTCGGTGGTTTTCGGCGGGGAAGCTTCGAGGTGAAGATGTGCCGATCTCTTATCGTTGTTGTTGCTAACACTTGGCCCTCTATATGCCCGGATTTATTTTGAAACTATGATGATTTTTATAGCAAATTCGGAAACTATACACCCTGATGCAGAAAAATCAAAAGTATCACCCCGTCGGCCTGATACGTCCATTTTGCATCATGCTTGTATATCAATATTTATTGCATTATGGGTTGTTATTACACATTATATCTCAATACTTATGGCTATTCTCTCTTATTTTACAAGGTTTACCATGAAGAGGGGGAATGCCAGCAACTGGAATTCTGGCTGGAAAATGAGCAAACATTGGAAACCTATTCTACACTGCTTCAAAAATCCTGAAACTCCACGAAACCTGTTTTTGGAATTAATAAGAATTATTGAGCGGAAGAAATACATCAGGGGGCCCACACCCTGGCCAGGAGGGTGGGAGGCGCGCCCACCCCTACTGTGCGCGCCCCCTGTCTCCTGGCCCCCTGGTGGGCCCCCGGTGTCCATCTTCTGCTATGTGAGGGCTTTTACCCTGGAAAGAATCGTGGGCAAGCTTACGGGATGAAACTCCGCCGCTACGAGGCGGAACCTTGGCGGAACCAATCTAGGGCTCTGGCGGAGCTGTTCTGCCGGGGACACTTCCCTCCGGGAGGGGGAAATCATCAACAACGTCATCACCAACGATCCTCTCATCGAGAGGAGGTTAATATCCATCAACATCTTCACCAGCACCATCTCCTCTCAAAACCCTAGTTCATTTCTTGTATCCAATCTTGTATCAAAACCACAAATTGGTACCCGTGGGTTGCTAGTAGTGTTGATTACTCCTTGTAGTTGATGCTAATTGGTTTACTTGGTGGAATATCATATGTTCATATCCTTAATGCATATTATTACTCCTCTGATTATGAACATGAATATGCTTTGTGAGTAGTTACGTTTGTTCCTGAGGACATGGGTGAAGTCTTGCTATTAGTAGTCATGTGAATTTGGTATTCGTTCGATATTTTGATGCGATGTATGTTGTCTTTTCCTCTAGTGGTGTTATGTGAACGTCGACTACATGACACTTCACCATTATTTGGGCCTAGAGGAATGCATAGGGAAGTAATAAGTAGATGATGGGTTGCTAGAGTGACAGAAGCTTAAACCCTAGTTTATGCGTTGCTTCGTTAGGGGCTGATTTGGATTCATATGTTTAATGTTGTGGTTAGGTTTACCTTAATACTTCTTTTGTAGTTGTGGATGCTTGCAATAGGGGTTAATCATAATTGGGATGCTTGTCCAAGTAAGGGCAGTACCCAAGCACCGGTCCACCCACATATCAAATTATCAAAGTACCGAACGCGAATCATATGAGCGTGATGAAAACTAGCTTGACGATAATTCCCATGTGTCCTCGGGAGCTCCTTTCTCATTATAAGAAATTGTCCAGGCTTATCCTTTGCTACGTAAAGGATTGGGCCACCTTGCCGCACTTTATTTACTTTATTTACTTGTTACTCGTTACAATTTATCTTATCACAAAACTATCTATCACCTACAATTTCAGTGCTTGCAGAGAAAACCTTACTGAAAACCGCTTATCATTTCCTTCTGCTCCTCGTTGGGTTCGACACTCTTACTTATCAAAAGGAGTACGATAGATCCCCTACACTTGTGGGTCATCAAGACTCTTTTCTGGCGCTGTTGCCGGGGAGTGTAGCGCTTTTGGTGAGTGGAACTTGGTAAGGAAACATTTATATAGTGTGCTGAAATTTTCTGTTACTTGTCACTATGGAAACTAATCCTTTGAGGGGCTTGTTCGGGGTATCTTCACCGCGAACAGAAGAGAAAAGAGTTGCTCCTCAACCTACTGAACTTTTTGAAAATATTTACTTTGAGATTCCTTCGGGTATGATAGAGAAACTGCTGGCTAATCCATTTGCAGGAGATGGAACATTGCATCCCGATTTACACCTTATCTTTGTGGATGAAGTTTGTGGATTATTTAAGCTTGCAGGTATTCCCGATGATGTTGTCAAAAGGAAGGTCTTCCCTTTATCTTTGAAGGGAGATGCATTGACATGATATAAGCTATGTGATGATACGAGATCATGGAATTATAAGCGATTGAATTTGGAATTTCACCAGAAGTTCTATCCTATGCATCTTGTTCATCGTGATCGTAATTACATATATAATTTCTGGCCTCGCGAAGGAGAAAGCATCGCTCAAGCTTGGGGGAGGCTTAAATCAATGTTATATTCATGCCCCAATCATGAGTTCTCCTGGGAAATGATTATTCAAAAAATTTATGCTCGGCTTTCTCTTAATGATAGCAACCTGCTCGATACTTCCTGTGATGGTTCTTATATGCTGAAGACTATTGATTTCAAATGGGACTTATTGGAAAGAATTAAATGCAACTCTGAAGATTGGGGTTCCGACGATGGTAAGGAGTCAGGTATGACACCTAAGTTCGATTGTGTTAAATCTTTTATGGATACCGATGCTTTTCGTGGATTTAGCGCTAAGAATGGACTTGACTCTGAGATAGTAGCTTCTTTCTGTGAATCTTTTGCTACTCACATTGATCTCCCTAAAGAGAAGTGGTTTGAAATATAATCCTCCCATTGAAGTAAAAGTAGTTGCACCTATTACAGTTGAAGAAAAGACTGTCACCTATAGTGATCCTATTGTTCCTCCTACTTATGTTGAGAAACCTCCTTTTCCTGTTAGGATAAAGGATCATGCTAAAACTTCGACTGTTGTTCGTAACAGTAATACTAGGGCTTATACACCTCCTGAGCAAATCAAAGTTGAACCTAGTATTGCTATGGTTAAAGATCTCTTGGATGATGATTTAGATGGGCATGTTATTTATTTCTGTGGTGAGACTGCTAATATTGCTAGACCAGATACTAAGATACATAGACCTATCATAGGCATGCCTGTTATTTCTGTTAGAATAGGAGATCATTGTTATCATGGTTTATGTGATATGGGTGCTAGTGCTAGTGCAATACCTTATACCTTATATAAAGAAATTATGCATGACATTGCACCCATTGAATTAGAAGACATTGATGTTACTATTAAGCTTGCTAATAGGGATACCATTAAGCCAGTTGGGATAGTTCGAGATGTTGAAGTCTTGTGTGGGAAGGTTAAATACCCTGCTGATTTTCTTGTTCGTGGTTCCCCACAAGGTGATTTTTGTCCCATTATTTTTGGTAGACCCTTCTTGAATACAGCTAGTGCTAAGATTGATTGTGAAAAGGATACTATTACAATTGGCTTAGAGGGTATGTCGCATGAGTTTAATTTTGCTAAGTTTCGTAGACAACCTCGTGATAGGGAACCACCTAGTAAAGATGAGATTATTGGTCTTGCTTCCATTGCCGTGCCTCCTACTGATCCGTTAGAACAATATTTGCTTGACCATGAAAATGATATGTTTATGAAGGAAAGAAGGGAAATAGATGAAGTGTTCCTTAAACAGGAACCTGTGCTGAAACACAACCTTCCCGTTGAAATTCTTGGGGATCCCCCTCCACCCAAGGGAGATCCCGTGTTTGAACTCAAACCATTACCTAATAATCTTAAGTATGCTTATCTTGATGAAAAGAAAATATATCATGTTGTTATTAGTGCTAACCTTTCAGAGCAAGAAGAAGAAAGATTATTGAAAACTCTGAAGAAGCACCGAGCTGCTATTGGATATACTCTGGATGATCTTAAGGGCATTAGTCCCACGTTATGCCAACACAAAATTACAGTGGAGAAAGATGCCAAACCAGTTAGAGATCCTCAACGACGACTGAATCCCAAGATGAAAGAAGTGGTAAGAAAGGAGATACTAAAGCTCCTTGAGGCAGGTATAATTTATCCCGTTGCTGATAGTGATTGGGTAAGCCCTATCCATTGTGTTCCTAAAAAGGGAGGCATTACCGTTGTTCCTAATGATAAAGATGAATTGATCCCGCAAAGAACTATTACAGGTTATAGGATGGTAATTGATTTCCGTAAATTAAATAAGGCTACTAAGAAAGATCATTACCCTTTACCTTTTATTGATCAAATGCTAGAAAGACTATCCAAACACACACATTTTTGCTTTCTAGATGGTTATTCTGGTTTCTCTCAAATACCTGTGTCAGCGGGGGATCAATCAAAACCTACTTTTACTTGCCCTTTCGGTACTTTTGCTTATAGACATATGCCTTTTGGTTTATGTAATGCACCTGCTACCTTTCAAAGATGCATGATGGCTATATTCTCTGATTTTTGTGAAAAGATTTGTGAGGTATTCATGGATGACTTCTCCGTTTATGGATCCTCTTTTGATGATTGTTTGAGCAACCTTGATCGAGTTTTGCAGAGATGCGAAGACACTAGTCTCATCCTGAATTGGGAAAAGTGGCACTTTATGGTTAATGAAGGCATTGTCTTGGGGCATAAGATTTCCGAGAGAGATATCGAAGTTGACAAAGCCAAAGTTGATGCTATTCAAAAGATGCCATGTCCCAAGGACATAAAAGGTATAAGAAGTTTCCTTGGTCATGCCAGTTTTTATAGGAGGTTCATTAATGACTTTTCTAAAATCTCTAGGCCTCTGACTAATTTATTGCAGAAAGATATTCCTTTTGTCTTTGATGATGATTGTGTAGAAGCATTTGAAATACTTAAGAAAGCTTTGATCACTTCACCTATTGTTCAGCCACCTGATTGGAATTTACCCTTTGAAATTATGTGTGATGCTAGTGATTATGCTGTAGGTGCTGTTCTAGGGCAAAGAGTTGATAAGAAATTGAATGTTATCCAGTATGCTAGTCAGACTCTTGATACTGCCCAGAGAAATTATGCTACTACTGAAAAAGAGTTCTTAGCAGTTGTGTTTGCATGTGATAAGTTTAGACCTTATATTGTTGATTCCAAAGTTACTATTCACACTGATCATGCTGCTATTAAATATCTTATGGAAAAGAAAGATGCTAAGCCTAGACTCATTAGATGGGTTCTCTTGCTCCAAGAATTTGATTTGCATATTATTGATAGAAAGGGAGCTGAGAACCCCGTTGCAGACAACTTATCTAGGTTAGAGAATGTTCTTGATGACCCACTGCATATTGATGATAGCTTTCCTGATGAAAAATTAGTGGTCATTAATGCTTCTCGTACTGCTCCTTGGTATGCTGATTATGCTAATTACATTGTTACTAAGTTTATACCTCCTAGCTTCACATACCAGCAAAAGAAAAAGTTCTTTTATGATTTAAGACATTACTTTTGGGATGACCCACACCTTTACAAAGAAGGAGTAGATGGTGTTATTAGACGTTGTGTGCCTGAGCATGAACAGGAACAAATCCTACGCAAGTGCCACTCTGAATCTTATGGAGGACACCACGCTGGAGATAGAACTGCACACAAGGTACTGCAATCTGGTTTTTATTGGCATACTCTCTTCAAAGATGCTCGTAAGTTTGTCTTATCTTGTGATGAATGTCAAAGAGTAGGTAACATTAGTAGACGTCAAGAAATGCCTATGAATTATTCTCTTGTTATTCAACCATTTGATGTTTGGGGCTTTGATTATATGGGACCTTTTCCTGCCTGTAATGGTTATACACATATTTTAGTTGTTGTTGATTACGTTACTAAGTGGGTAGAAGCTATTCCAACTAGTAGTGCTGATCATAACACTTTTATTAAAATGCTTAAAGAAGTTATTTTTCCGAGGTTTGGAGTCCCTAGATATCTTATGACTGATGGTGGTTCACATTTTATTCATGGTGCTTTCCGTAAGATGCTTGCTAAGTATGATGTTAATCATAGAATCGCATCTCCTTATCATCCGCAGTCTAGTGGTCAAGTAGAGTTGAGCAATAGAGAGCTCAAATTAATTTTGCAAAAGACTGTGAATAGATCTAGAAAGAATTGGTCCAAAAAACGTGATGATGCATTATGGGCCTATAGAACTGCATACAAAAATCCTATGGGAATGTCTCCTTATAAGATGGTTTATGGAAAAGCTTGTCATTTACCTCTTGAACTTGAACATAAATCATATTGGGCTGTTAAAGAGCTCAATTATGACTTCAAACTTGCCGGTGAGAAGAGGTTGTTTGATATTAGCTCACTCGATGAATGGAGAACCCAAGCATATGAGAATGCCAAGTTATTCAAAGAAAAAGTCAAACGCTGGCATGATAAAAGGATACAAAAGCGTGAGTTTAACATAGGAGATTATGTGTTATTATTCAACTCTCGTTTAAGATTTTTTGCAGGAAAACTTCTCTATAAATGGGAAGGTCCCTACGTTATTGAGGAGGTCTATCGTTCTGGTGCCATAAAAATCAACAACTTCGAAGGCACAAGCCCGAGGGTGGTGAACGGTCAAAGAATTAAACATTATATTTCAGGTAATCCTATCAATGTTGAAACTAATATTATTGAAACCGTAACCCCGGAGGAATACATAAGGGACACTTTCCAGAATGTTCCAGACTCCGAAAAGGAATAGGTATGTGGTACAGTAAGTAAACCGACTCCAAAACAACTCCAATGGCATTTTTTATCAGTTTTGGAATATTTAAGAATTTTAGGAATAAAGAAGTAGTCCGAAAGGGACACAAGGCCTCCACGAGAGTGGAGGGCGCGCCCACCCTTACTGGGCACGCCCCCCTGTCTCGTGGGCACCTCGTGTGCCTCCCGGACTCCGTTTTCTTGCACGTTACGTATTTTGGTCGGTAAAAATTCATTATATATACTCCCGAAGGTTTTGACCACCGTATCACGCAAGTATCCTCTGTTTTCGTTTCGAGCTATTTCTGTTTCAGATCTAGAGAATCATGTCGTCTTCAAGCGCTCTCAAGGACAAGTTTTTTGAGAGGGTTATCAACCCCTATCTCGCGGAGGTGCTGCAACACCCTCAAACCATTGAGATGCGTGAGGGGGTGCTGCACATCCGCAATGTGGAGGGACCAAGGCGTACCGGAAGCATGGAGACAAAGCTCGAAGCCGTGGAGCAGAAAGTTTTCAAGTGCCAAGGGATGGTGGGGCGTGGACTCAACGCCAACCAGATGATGATCACGGAGTTCACCAACAACCACAAGTTGGATGCCAAAGTCATTGGGGAGACCATCTTCAAGCTTGAAGAGAAAATCGAGCACCTCCAAGCCCAGATCTATGACCTGCAAAACCAGAACTGTGAGTATGAATATAGATTCAAGAGGATGAGTTTGGCTGCAGATTTAAGGATCCTGGAGACTCGATCATCCTTCTATGATGGAGAGCCTATGCCTTGGAAGACAGACGACAAGCCTACATCATCAACAACTCCTACTTCACCACCTCCGAGGACATAATCACATGGGTATGGGCACTCCCCTTGGCAACTGCCAAGCTTGGGGGAGGTGCCCCGGTATCGTATCACCATCACACTCCTATCTTTACCATTTTATTTAGTTCGATCCTTTTAGTAGTATCTTGATCTAGTAGATTGAAGTTTTGATATCAAGTAGTTTTGAGTTTTGCTTTATGATCTCTTTATGTATTCGAGACCGTGAGCTATCTATAATAAAGATTAGTGTTGAGTCAAGGGCTTTGCTATGTTGCTATGATCTTGAGGAAGTAGAAAGAATAAAAGAGTTCATATTGATCTTATGGTTCGTGATGACTTCACATATAGAAAGTATGACGCATAAAAGTTGTTGAGAGTTGATAAACATAGTCTTGGTCATCGTTGCAATTAATAGGAAGTGATAAGTAAAGAGGGGTTCACATACAAATATATTATCTTGGACACCTTTTATGATTGGGAGCACTCATTAAGTATGACATGCTAAAAAAGTTGACGTTGGACAAGGAAGACAACGTAATGGTTTATGTTTTCTCACATCTCAGTTAAAGTATATTGTCATTTGACCTTCCAAACATGTTGATCTTGTCTTTCCCCCTCATGCTAGCCAAATTCCTTGCACCAAGTAGAGATACTACTTGTGCTTCCAAATATCCTTAAACCCAGTTTTGCCATGAGAGTCCACCATACCTACCTATGGATTGAGTAAGATCCTTCAAGTAAGTTGTCATGTTGCAGGCAATAAAAATTGCTATCTAAATATGTATGACTTATTAGTGCAGAGAAAATAAGCTTTGTACGATCTTGTTGTGGAAGTAATAAAAGCGACGGACTGCATAATAAAGGTCCACATACAAGGGGCAATATAAAGTGACATTCTTTTGCATTAAGATTTTATGCATCCAACCCTAAAAGCACATGACAACCTCTGCTTCCCTCTGCGAAGGGCCTATCTTTTACTTTATGTTTTTACTTTATGCTTGAGTCAAGGTGATCCTCACCTTTCCCTTTTTCACTTTATTCTTGGGCAAGCTCCTCGTATTTGAAAGATCATGATATATATATCCAATTGGATGTAAGTTAGCATGGGCTATTATTGTTGACATCACCTAAAGGTGAATACGTTGGGAGGCAACACAATAAGCCCATATCTTTCTCAGTGTCCGGCTGAAACTCCATAACCACAAGTATTGCGTGAGTGTTAGCAATTGTAGAAGACTACAAGATAGTTGAGTATGTGAACTTGCTGAAAAGCTCTATTGATGACTCTTTCTGATGTTATGATAAATTGCAATTGCTTCAATGACTGAGATTATAGTTTGTTAGTTCCCGATGAAGTTTTTGAACCATACTTGACATTGTGAATTGATTATTACTTGAGCATAAGAAATCATATGATAAAATCTATATATGTTGTTGTTATAAGAATGATCATGATGCCCTCATGTCCGTATTTTATTTTTATCGACACCTCTATCTCTAAACATGTGGACATATTTTTCGATTTCGGCTTCCGCTTGAGGACAAGCGAGGTCTAAGCTTGGGGGAGTTGATACGTCCATTTTGCATCATGTTTTTATATCAATATTTATTTCATTATGGGCTATTATTACACATTATATCTCAATACTTATGGCTATTCTCTCTTATTTTACAAGGTTTACCATGAAGAGGGGGAATGCCGGCAGCTGGAATTCTGGCTGGAAAAGGAGCAAACATTGGAAACCTATTCTGCACTGCTCCAAAAATCCTGAAACTCTACGAAACCTATTTTTGGAATTAATAAGAATTATTGAGCGGAAGAAATACATCAGGGGGCCCACACCCTGGCCAGGAGGGTGGGGGGGCGCGCCCACCTCTACTGGGCGCGCCCCCTGTCTCCTAGGCCCCCTAGTGGCCCCCCGGTGTCCATCTTCTGCTATATGAGGGCTTTTACCCTGGAAAAAATCGTGGGCAAGCTTACGGGACGAAACTCCGCCGCTACGAGGCGGAACCAATCTAGGGCTCTGGCGGAGCTGTTCTGTCGGGGACACTTTCCTCCGGTAGGGGGAAATCATCACCAATGTCATCACCAACGATCCTCTCATCGGGAGGGGGTCAATCTCCATCAACATCTTCACCAGCACCGTCTCCTCTCAAAACCCTAGTTCATCTCTTGTATCCAATCTTGTATCAAAACCATAAACTGGTACCTGTGGGTTGCTAGTAGTGTTGATTACTCGTTGTAGTTGATGCTAATTGGTTTACTTGGTGGAATATCATATGTTCATATCCTTAATGCATATTATTACTCCTCTGATTATGAACATGAATATGCTTTGTGAGTAGTTATGTTTGTTCCCGAGGACATGGGTGAAGTCTTGCTATTAGTAGTCATGTGAATTTGGTATTCATTCGATATTTTGATGAGATGTATGTTGTCTTTTCCTCTAGTGGTGTTATGTGAACGTCGACTACATGACACTTCACCATTATTTGGGCCTAGAGGAAGGCATAGGGAAGTAATAAGTAGATGATGGGTTGCTAGAGTGACAGAAGCTTAAACCCTAGTTTATGTGTTGCTTCGTTAGGGGCTGATTTGGATTCATATGTTTAATGTTGTGGTTAGGTTTACCTTAATACTTCTTTTGTAGTTGCGGATGCTTGCAATAGGGGTTAATCATAATTGGGATGCTTGTCCAAGTAAGGGCAGTACCCAAGCACCGGTCCACCCACATATCAAATTATCAAAGTACCGAACGAATCATATGAGCGTGATGAAAACTAGCTTGACGATAATTCCCATGTGTCCTCGGGAGCTCCTTTCTCATTATAAAAAATTGTCCAGGCTTATCCTTTGCTACATAAAGGATTGGGCCACCTTGCCGCACTTTATTTACTTTATTTACTTGTTACTTGTTACAATTTATCTTATCACAAAACTATCTATCACCTACAATTTCAGTGCTTTGCAGAGAAAACCTTACTGAAAACCGCTTATCATTTCCTTCTGTTCCTCGTTGGGTTCGACACTCTTACTTATCAAAAGGACTACGATAGATCCCCTACACTTGTGGGTCATCACGGCCTCCTGTTGCCGAAGAGGGACTTTTCGGCCAACCGTTGGCCGGGGAGGGACTTTTCGGCCAACCCCTGGCCAAAAAGGACTTTTCGGCCAACAGTTGGCCAAATAGTCCCTCTTCGGCCAACACCTGCTCTACTGTTTTAAAAATTCATATCAATTAGATTTTTTAGTATTTTAATTTGAGTCTTTTTGCGTTAGATTAGAAATTTTATGAAGTTTCTGTAGATATCAAGTTTGACTAGATTTGAAAGTTTGAATTTGAATTTTTCATGAATTTGCTCAAATCACTAGATTGCCTATAATTTGAGCTAGGAGTATTTTTTCAGATTATTCTTTTTGCTACTAGTTCTTTGTGACTTTGTTTATCATTAGTAATTAATTGGTGAATTTTATAATTATTTGAAATTAGGTTTCTATGAAAACAGTTCTATTATAGTGTTTTATAGGTTTTGTGCTATTTCTTTTAATTTTAATTGCTTTTTATTGTTTTCTTTAGTTTTTTTGACATATTCTTTTTTTTCTGTTTAGTTATCAGTAGCTATTTTATTTGTAGTATTTTTTTGTATTTTATTTCTTTTATCCTAGTACAAAACTTGTTTTGAGCTTCATAGGAGTTTATATTAAAAGTGCCTTATAAATAATGTACAACCATTGCCGTTTTATACATGAAAAAAAATACTTTCTCGCAATCTTTTTCCCTCAATTTTCTTTCCCGCCATTCTCTCCTGCCACAATAAGGAGTGTTGCATCGACGGAGGATGATGATGATGCCTTCATGTGGAGTGTGAAACACTGTGTGAGAGAAGTCATAAGTGTAAAAAACTCTCCGATGATGATGACGAAGCTGCAAACACTTATGACTTCTCTCAGACAGTGTTTCACACTCCACCAGCAGCACCAACGCAGGAGACACAGACCGTGTCAGACAATGTTATCTACGGTCGTGGACACCATGAGGCTCGTTTTATAAGTCGAGAAGTGAAGATGGCGAGAAAGAAGATGGTCGGAAAGTAGATGGCGGGAGAGAATGGCGGGAAAGAAAATGGCGGGAGAGAATGGCGGGAAAGAGAATGGCGGGAAATAAAATGACGGTAGAAAATGAAGGGAGAGAATGGCGGCAAATAAAATGACGGGAAAGAAAATGGCAGGAGAAAATTGCGGCAAAGAATGGCGATAGAAAATGGCGGCAAAGAATGGCGGGAGAAAATGGCGGCAAAGAAAATAGCGGGAGAAAATGGAGGGAAAGAACGGCGGGAAAGAAAATAGAGGATAAAAGAAATAAAATACAAAAAAATACTACAAATAAAATATCTACTGATAACTTAACAGAAACTAAAAGAATATGTCAAAAAATAAAAAAACAATTTAAAGCAACTAAAACTAAAAGAAATAGCACAAAACCTATAAAACATTAAAAGATAACTGTTTTCGTAAAACCTAATTTTAAATAATCCTAAAATTCGCTGATTAATTACTATTGATAAACAAAGTCACAGAACCAGTAGAAAAAAGAATCATCTAAAAAGAATACTCCTAGCTCAAATTATAGGCAATCTAGTGATTGGAGGAAATTCATGAAAATTTAAATTCAAACTTTCGAATCTAGTCAAACTTGATATCTATACAAACTTCATAAAATTTCTAATCTAATGCAAAAAGAATCAAATGAAAATACTAAAAGTCCTAATTGATATGAATTTTTTAAAATAGTAGAGTAGGTGTTGGCCGAAGAGGACTCTTTGGCCAACCGTTGGCCGAAAAGTCCTTCGGCCAACGGTAGGCCGAAAAGTTTCTCTTCGGCCAACTGGAGGCTGACGGGGTGATACTTTTGATTTTTCTGTATTAGGGTGTATAGTTTCCGATCCCCGCGTGGTTGAGTGGCACGTGTAAGCTGGGGCATTATTGTAATTTGCCCTCTGTTGGGACTGTAATCAGTTCTTCTAAATCAATGACACGTCTTTAAATTAATAAAAAAAACTGTGCAGGAATATATTCAGAAAAAAAATACAAAAACACTATGGAGGATCCTCCACTTTGTAATTGGCCAATTGTTAGGATATGCCTAACTGTATCCCTTATAACCTTCGCCTCTCTTGTAGTCATCACATCCTTTATAACCTTTGCCTTCTCTTGGTTGTCAGCGGGCATATATGTGGTAGAAGAGGACGCCTGTCTTGCCGCGTCGTTTTATTTTGTCGCCGTACATTTTTTTATCATGCATGAAGCGGCGTTATATTAACATTGGAGGTCCAAAACATGTCATAAGTTTAGCTAAGCTGACTCTCTTATGCTCCCAAAAAAACTGGTTCTCTAACTATTCCCAGGTACAATAAGAAGAGCATACAAATGCCTTGAACCGGATGGTGTCAGGTACACAGCATACTCCCTCTCTATCAAAATATAAGACGTTTTTTGACACTACGATACAGAGGGAGTAAATAGCAACACTGGACCCGAGTGGCATAAATATTACAACGTTCAGGGAAATAATTTGGCCATGTACACCCAAACTGATGATAAAGGAAACAACATGTGGTCATATACTTCCTTTAGAATTGATGATATAGGAAGCAATGTGTTCAGGGAAATAAACATGTGCTAATTTGTGCAGAAATTTACCTTCTTCTTCTAGCATCCATGCATTCCTAGGGTATAAAATTACAAATTGAGTACCATAACATCTGAGCAAACACATAACAAGCTGAGTGCCACGAAAAGGCATCATGACATGACCATACAGAAACAGTTCAACAGCTTCAGGGATGCTACCACTGAAAATCGCTACACAGGCAACCTCCAAACACTACCCAACACGGTCTATCTATCTTCCCAGAACAATAACGAAAAGGGACCAAGCAACGGCGACTTGAATCTTGCAGGAACCGAGGTCGCACATGCCGTGGCTCGTGCCGTAGTTCTCCGGCTTGAACTCAGCTGTACCCCGCGCAAGAAAACCGGACAGAGAGGCGTCCACGGAAACCACCAGTTTCTCTCTTAGATCTACAGAAACAACCCGCCTCGAGAGCTAGATCGCGCCGTCCAAACCGACGGGCAGTTCTCTGTCTCCAGAACGAAGCAAGACGATCTCCCCGTCTACGCCGGAGGTGAGGGCGACAACCTGTCCTCGGTGGTTCTCCGGCCATGACCCGTCGACGATCTTGACGCTGATGGTGGCCTCGACCGAGCACGGCCGCAGCGCCATTTCATACTCGAGCGTGCAGCGGTTGTGGGGGATGGACATGGAGAGCTTGCGTGCACAAGCATTCCCGTCGCCGTAGTAGAAGACAGCAAAAGCCAGCATTTCGTCTTCGGACTCCCCTTTTCCCTTCACTTTTAGCTGGACTTCGAACGTGATCGGATCGAGGAACACTACCGCGCGGGATGGGCCTGTTAACAGCAAGAATGGATCCTGCAACACAAGCATTACCCTGTGATTAATCAACTGACAGACTTGTAGAAATATGTCTTGTTGTTTCCAACAAGCAGAGATGCAACCAGCATATTATATTAATCAAAGGTTGATCCAAAAGGATGTTTATTTGTTCGATTGCTTAGTTGTTCAAGGTTGAAATTAGATAAACATAAAGGTTGGTCAGCGTAAACATTGAATGAGAAGTAGAACATCTAATTGCACAGTAGATTAAGAGGCCGGGTAGTACTAGCAGCAAGAGATTGTTGACAAGGCAGGTAAAACAGAGAAAATTAGGTGGTACTCACGTTTTGCGTGAGGGTTTGGCAGTTATCCCTTGCGCGCCTAAAGAGATAGTTGCGATTGCGATCCATCGAGTCTCTGGTGGCGACATAGCCATGGACATGCAGTGGCCACTTGAGACCATCTGTTGGGGCCCTGACCCTGATGGAGAAGATCTGCACGGCCTGTTCTCTGAAAAGGTATTCCGGGGTGGGCGGTGCGGATGTGTAGCACATGGGACCGATACCCGCTGCGAGAAGACAAATTAAGTTGGTGATAAATACTTGCAGCACAAATAAAGATATAGGTCGACACTTAGACGATGGTACTAGCATGTTATTGGAAAACAGTAACAGACAACGCTAAGTAGCAGCATACACCAGAAAATAGATATGAATGCCATCCATGTTCTTATCTATGGCTGAGTTGGCATTCTATACATAAGCAATCAGTTATCGAAAACGGACCATACAGCCAGATAAATAGGAAAAGACTGGAACTAGGATCTTTACCAGCCTTGTTCCATGTATGCAATCAGATGGAAAAGAAAAACAGGCATACAGTTTTTACTTTTTAGCTCAACAGGCAAACCATGGAACATTTAACCAGCCGGTTTGTCTGTTCTCCCTGAACCAGCGAACCAGCAAACGGACGGCTTGCCTGAATCGATCAGCAGTTCAGTTTCAGTAACCTCTGTCCCAGCAATTATGCAGTGCAAATGTCTCTGATCAATGGTTTGGGTTCGTGGCTGTGGCATCCAATCTAATCTAACAAGAGCAACAACAAAACAGCTTTAATTTGACCAGCCGCGGTCCAGTTTCAGTAACTACGTTCCTAGGCTATCCTAGCAATTACGCAGTGCAAAAGGGTCTGTGGTCAATGGGTTGGATTTGTGGTTGTGGCATTGAATCTATCTAATCTAACAACAGCAACAGCAACAGCAAAACAGATTTAATCTCACCAGCAGTCTAGTTTCAGTAACTATATAATGTATATGATCCTAGCAATATGCAGTGCAAAAGGTCTGTGATCTATGCGTAGGATTTGTGGCTGTGGCGTGTAATCCAATCCGATGTAACAACAACAGCAACAAAATTGCTTCAATTTCCAGCGTCGATAGATGCTTATACTGAACAAGTAAGGCGTGGCACTAGAAAAATCAGACGCAAGTAGAGGGTTTCTTCTCACTTTCGTCGTCAAAGGAGCCGAAATTGCCGGCCCATCTCCTCTCCCAGACCCGACGGTGCACGGCGATCGCGTCCTCCTCCCTGTAATCCCCCGCCACCGGCGCCGAGCTCCGGGCCGGAGGCGGCCGCTTTTCCCCGTCGCGGGGAGGCAGGTGCTTCCTCCTCAGGGCCGCCTTCCGCTTCACGTTGACCCCTCTGCGGCGGAGCGGCCGTGGGTTTGCCTTGCCGCCGCCGACGACGACGGCCTCCTCTTCCCCGGTCGTGGCCCCGCGAACTGGGCTTCCTAGCCCTGCCTCGCCGTCGCCTTCGATCCTCGGCTCCGCGAATCCGACGCGCTTCGTCTCCATCCCCAACCCCACCTCCGCCGCGACGCCGCTCACGCTGAGTCCCACTCCCACCCCACCACCCTACAGCCGTGCTTCACACCCACGCTCAGCCTAATCAACCACGCGGGGCCGAAGCAGAGTCGGAGAGGGCTTCCTTGCATCGGGGTAATCCTGGGCCGCAGGATCTTCATCCAAGGGCGGAGAAGGGATGAAATTGAAAGAACGCCGGATTCCAGTCGGGCTTCTCCTGAGTTGAGAACCTTGAGGTTATACAAGGGAAACTCCAACGCGCGACACAAATAGTCCGTGCGTGTCCGTTTGCGTTGAAACAGATAAAACACATGCCTAACACTCCGACATAAACTCAAAATCGGTCCGCTCGTTGTTCATCCGTATGCATTTTTGACCCATATTTGCGTCTGATTTACGTTCACACAGGCATAAAACGGTCTAGACGGTCCGCTCGGTGTCCGCCTCGGGCTCGCATGTCAGCCGCCCAATTACCAACTCTGCCGAAGTGAATGCGTCCACCTAACTTGGCCCACATAGCAGTGTCTAGAAACCTTCGGAGTCCTCTCCTTTTTTAATGCAAGTGTGCCAGGGGTCCAGCCTCATCTGTCGTGGTTCTAAGCCTGACAGTAGAATAGGTGGTAGGTATGGAGAGGCAAGATCCTAGTTATGGAGTAGTTGTATACGCAAGGATGTTACGAGTTCAGGCCCTTCTCGGAGGAAGTAACAGCCCTACGTCTCGGAGCCCGGAGGCGGTCGACTGGATTATATGCGTATGAGTTACAGGGGTGCGAACCCTTCTGCCTCACTAGTAGAAAATGCAGCTTTAGCGCCGGTTCGTAAGGGCCTTTAGTGCCGGTTCCATAACCGGCACTAAAGTGTGGGCACTAAAGCCCCCCCCCCTTAGTACCGGTTCGGCACGAACCGGCGCTAAAGTGCCACCACGTGGCGTGAGCTCGCGCCCTGGTATGGGGGACCTTTAGTACCGTTGGTGTTACCAACCGGTACTAAAGGGTTTTTTTTTAATTTTTTTTTTGAAAATTTTGGAAAAAAAATTTGAATTTTTTTTTCGATTTTTTATTTTTCTGAATTATTTGATGATTTATTCTCTAATCACCTCTCTTAACTGCTCAAGTGTGGATCACTCATTCCAAATCATCTAACTTCCCGACCGATCACCCATCCCTCTCACTACTCTAGCCCGATTCTATTCTCCTTCGTTTCCGAGTCTGCACTTATTGTTTTCCTGACAATAGTAAGATGTCAATCTTATTAACCCTCAGGAGTTTAGCTTGAGCATGAAGTCACATATTTCACCGTTTGAGTTTGAAACTATTATTCTAAAAAACAGTAATTATTTAGTAACACTAATATTTCTTGAATAAGTTTGACCATAGTTTGACCAGATTTAAAAAAATCAAAAAATTGAAATAATTATTTAGTAACACTAATATTCTTGAATAATTATGTAGTAACATTAATACTTCTTGAATAAGTAGTTTGACCAGATTTAACCAATTTTTTTAAAAAAACTGAAATTTGACCATATCTTTTTTCTCTTTTGGAATTTTAGGATTCTAAAAAATTCCAAACAGGCCGTAGGCGATCTCCATCGGATGCGGATTTTCGTGCTGAATTTTTTGATATATTATACGTTTTTTTCCGACATCGTATGCAAAAGTTATAGCCGTTTTACATTTTCCCTACACTTTTTGCAAAACATGTCCAAATTGTAGTTTTCAAATTTTCCTAACTAGTAGATGTAGTAATATAACTACCTCTCGAAGGATTTTATTTTTTGAAGTTTTTATCATTTTCTTTTGATTTTTTCAGAACTGAAATGGCGACA
>NC_041383.1:795804902-795811998 GCF_002162155.2 Triticum dicoccoides | reverse complement strand
CGGTACTATAGGTTAGACCTTTAGTACCGGTTCGTGCCACGAACCGGTACTAAAGGTGATCGTGGGGCCCCGGCCTGACGCCAGCCTGCCAACACCCCTTTAGTACCGGTTCGTGCCACGAACCGGTACTAAAGGTTCAACACGAACCGGCATTAATGCAAATCCGTTCGAACCGGCACTAATGGTACCATTAGTACCGGGCCAAAATCAAACCGGCACTAATGTGCTTCACGTTTAACCCTTTTTCTACTAGTGCATGTGGAGGGGGTGGCTTATATAGAGTGCGCCAGGAACCCAGCCAGCCCACATAGCGGAGGGTTCAATGTACGTAAAGGCCTGACGTTACTGGTAACGCTCTACATAAAGTGCTATCATGGCCATAAAGACTACTTAATAACAGACCGTTTGGGTGCAGAATGACCCTAGATCTCCTGGTGGTCGAGTGAGTCTTCATGGTCGAGTGTCTTCGAGTCCGTCGAGTGGAATCCTTCCAGGTCGACTGAAAGGCAGTTTCTTCTAGAGATGTCCTTGGGGAGGGTATCTTGGACAGGTCCATGACCCTACCCTAGGTACATGGCTTCATCATTAGCCCCCGAATGGATCGAGGTTTGAGTGAGGAAGGAGTTGAGAATTCTTCTGACCTGTTTTTCGTGCTGCAAGTGTGTCTTACTCTGGACCAATGGCTTTTTAGTGATGGCGTCAACTTCTCTTTCAGTCGCCTTGATCCATTCTTTGCATCTGCCGAGTGGACTTTATGAACTTGGAGATTTCTGAGCGACGGATCAGAGGAAATCTGCCGTCTGACAAGTTGCTCTGCTATTTGCGGATTTGACGGGATCCGAATTTCGGGAAGCGCGCGAAGCGGAGGAGGCTGCGGTACTCGGATGGGATAAGGCAAAGATGCCTCGATCTCCGCGCCACCTTTTTCGCCGCGTATCGCGCGCGCGCCTGTTGCGGGATTTGACAGGATCGTCCGGGCTTACCTGTCAGCCACTCGGAAGAGACTTCATATAAGGTGCCGGACGGGGGGTTTTCGAACAGTGTGCCCTCATTCCCCTCTCCCTCTTCCTCGAACTCGCCCGCTGCGCTTGCTTCCACCTCCGCCCTACTGCTCCTTGCGCGCCTCGCCGGCGACGATGGTGAAGGAAAAGACGGCGGCTTTGGAGCGGGCGAAGAAGGCGACGGCGAAGGTGAAGGGGAGAGCGACCAGTCGGGGCGGATCCTCGTCACGGTCCGGCCTGCCGCAAGGCTGGATCCAGGGAGACTGGATCCGCTCGACCATCACCCAGAAGGACCTCGACGACCTGGCCAATGAAGGACTGATCCCCCATGGGTCAGCAAGGCTTCCGGGGACGGAGTGGCAGCCGCAGCCTCAGGAGGGTGAGTGCGTCCTCTTAGCCACCCACGTAGATCATGGCTTTTCTCTGCCGCCGAATCTTTTCTTTCGGGGATTTCTGAACTTCTTTGGGGCACAACTCCATTACTTCACACCCAACTCCATTGCCTACCTCGCCGCTTTCATGTCTTTGTGCGAAAACTACTTGGGTTGTCGGCCGCACTGGGGCCTTTTCAAACACATTTTCACCTGTCGCTCTCAGACGGTGAAAAAGGCTAGCCCGAGTGACGAGAAAATCCAAGTAATCCAGATGTGTGGGGGTCTTGGGGTTCAGATGAGGAGTAAGAGTGCCTTTCCAGCCATGACCCTTCCCGAGTCAGTTCGAGGGTGGCAGTCGACCTGGTTCTACTGCCAAGACCAGTCGACGCCAGGGCAGTCGACTGGCCTCCCCCCATTCTCCATGGACCGAGTGAACAAGCCATCCTCTCTGAAGGTGCTTCCGGAGGAGAAGGCTCGGGTTAGGATGTTGGTGGAGCGCGTAGTCCAGCTCATTCGCGACGGAGTGACGGGCATGGATCTTCTAGAGGTTTTCCTTCGACGGCGCATTCAGCCACTTCAATATTGGGGCCATCCGATGTGGTTGTACTCTGGTACTGAAGACACCGCTCGGGTACACCCGGAGGAGGTCGACGATGCCACTCTGGAGAGGTGGATGACTGCCATCACAGGGAACAAAGATAATCCCCGTGGAGCCAGGAGGATCCCGCCACTCGACCAGTCATACGAACCAGACAAGGTCTGACCACATTTCTCTGACTGTGACTCTATTTTCTTCATTCTGCTTTGCTGCAATTCAGTCAACTGACTTTTGTCTTGTTTGTTGTCTTCCAGATCACTACCGAGATGTACTCAATGCCTAACGGGGCGCAAGAACGGACCAAAGAAGAAGAAGGAAGTGGAGGTGAAAGTCAGGAGGAGTGGGAGTCGGACGGCGACGAGGGTGAAGAAGATGCTGGCTCTGATGAAGAAGAAGAGGAGGAAGAGGAGGAGGTAGTCGAACCTCCCCGTACTGAAAGGAGAACCAAGCTCGTTCATGATCCTGCAGTCGAGCGCGGCAAGGGGGTCATGTCTGTTGTGCAGTCGACCAAGCGTCCTCGGACGACCTCTCCGGTGCCGACTGAAAAAGCGCCGAAGCAACTCCGAGCGGCATCGTCAAAACCAACGAAGGCCCTGCCGAAGATGAGGATGCCGATTCCCACTATTTCCGGGTAATGGCATAACTTGTGTTTTCTTGTTTCGCATGGATTTACTCTTGGTCGATTCGTTCGCTGACCGACTGATTTCTGAAACTGCAGCGCTGCTACTTCTGAGACCTCGATCAGACATGAAGATCAAGAAATGGAGGACGCTGCCACTTCCAACCCTGGTACGATCCCTACAGTTTCGCTTTCGGTCGATAGGGTCTTCATCTTTAACTTTTGAATCTTTCCTGCAGCACCACCTAATATCATCATTGATCTCCCTGATGATGATGATGAGGAGCCATTGAGGCAGAGGAGGAATAGGAAGGCGTCTGCTGGCAAGACTGCTTAGGTCGTATCAGCACCTGATGCGCTGGTTCTGGAGGGGGGCAACGCCACTCGGACTACTGTGTCCTTTGCTGTGCCGCTGACGAGTGCTCGCCCACCGTCGTCAAGTGCAGATCCGCCTTCTCTTTTTTCCACCCATCACGTCCCAAAGGACCAAGCAGGCGCTGCTAAAGAGGCTATACGTCAAGCGGGGGTCATGATGGAGCAAGTGAAGGCGATCCGAGACGCCAGTCAAGCGGCTTATGATGCAAGCTCGGCCCTTCAGAGCAATGTCCAGGTTAGTTGACCACCGCCTGTTCTGTTAGGATATGATACCTGACAATTTTCTTTCTTAAGATCTTAGAATCTGTCATATACCCACTGGGTGTGTTGATTGGAATGTCTGGATTGGTGGGGGCATGCTGAGTACACCCACTGGGTGTAGTCCCCGTCTCCCCGAGACTATGGTGGACTGCTGGCAGTCGACTGTAGTCTTTATGTCTTGAACTTTTTCTCTTTCGCTTTCTTCACTCGATCTGGTCGAATGGAATCATGGAACAGTGGGGGGCATGCTTAGTGCACCCACTGGGTGTAGTCCCCGAGACCGTGGTCGACTGCTTGTAGTCGACTATGGTCTGAAGAACACTTCTTTTTTTTTGAAACTGTGTCTAACTGTTGGTAGTTAGCCTTTCTATCTCTTTTGGTCGACTGATCGGCCCGAGCTGATAGAACTAGTGGGGGCATGCTGAGTGCACCCACTGGGTGTAGTCCCCGAGACTACAGTTGAATGTTTTGATTCGGCTGTAGTCTTAGAAATACTATGATTTTTCTCTTAGTCACTCGGAAGTGACCTATTTTTGACATATGTCGATTGATCTTTCGCAGAAATCTTGCGAGCTCGTGGCTCGTTATACTGAGTGGGAGAACAAGCATATCCAGCTCGAACTTGATCTGAAGCTTGTCCCGGAGAACTTCACGAAGGCGAAGGAGGAGGCAAAAGGTATGTTTGGTGAGAACCTTGACGACTGCCCTTATTTCTTGTCCATTCGTAAGTCTGATCTCACTGTCATTTTGCAGATAAACGGAGGGATGCTCTGAAGAAGAAGGACCTTGACCTTGCCGAGGCGCAGAAAGTGGCTTCGGACAAGACGAAACTTGCAGAAGAGAAGCTGGCTTCAATCAGCAAACTTGAAGAGGAGAATACCAACCTGAAAGCTGCTCTCGACGCGGCCAACAAGGAGGCCAGTCGATTGAAGAATGAAAAGATAGCCCTGAGTGATAAGTCTAGCGATCTGGCGGGAAAGAAGAGCGACTTAGGGGCTTATCTGGGTGGACTCGCCAAGAAGTTATTCCTCATGCTCGAAGGTAACCCCTTATATCCGACTGGTAATCACTGACTTATTGTAGGACTGTTAGCTTATCTTTGGGTTGTATCCACAGAATTCTGCCAAAACTTTGAAGTGGAGACTAGTCGAGTGGAGACTGGCTTGGATCCCATCAACTCTCCTGTGAAGGATGAAACCGCCATGAACGTGCTCCGTCTCGAGTCTCGCGTTGCTGTTGTGGTAGACTATCTTGCGAGACTGAAGGTTGCAACGTCGCGCATCGACACAGCACTCTGGCCGGGAGAAACACTTCAAAATGATCTCGAGTCTCTGATGACTCGACTGAACGAGGTTCCAAGTCGAGTGCAAGAATGGAAGAAGTCTTCTGCCAGGTGCGGTGCCGATGTTGCTCTGTCTCTGGTCCGTGTTCACTGCAAGGACGCGCGGGAGGACAAGCTGGCGTCTCTCAAGGTGGCCAATACCAAGAAGCATGACTTCCGATCTTTCATGGAGACCTTTATTGCTGCTGCCACTCGGATCGCAGATGGAATCGACCTGGACGAGTTTGTCGCGCCTTCTAGTCCTCCACAGGAGGCGTAAAAAATTCTATGCTTGATGCCTTAAATTTGCCTCGGAATGCCGAGTGGTTTTTGTAACCGGTAAATTTTAACAGGCTTGGTGCCTGAGCACTTCTGGATCTGTAGGACGCTATCTGTACTTGGGTTTGTCGTTGAATATGTTTGCATTTGCCTTCGAACGAACATTGTCCTTTGCTTAGAATATATGCTAGAGCTTGTGATGCACTTTTGCAGGTAGGGATGAAGCACAGATTGCAATCAACTTGTACCTCGTCATACTTAGGCAAGCGCTGGGCTGCAGCTAAGCCCCCGAGTGGGAGGTTTGCTCTCCACTCGGTAGGATTTTCAAAAACATAGGCGAGCACTGGGCTGCAGCTGAGCCTCTGAGGGGGAGGTTTGCTCTCCACTCGATAGGATTTTCAAAAACTTAGGCGAGCACTGGGTTGCAGCTAAGCCCCCGAGTGGGAGGTTTGCTCTCCACTCGGTAGGATTTTCAAAAACTTAGGCGAGCACTGGGCTGCAGCTAAGCCCCCGAGTGGGAGGTTTGCTCTCCACTCGGTAGGATTTTCAAAAACTTAGGCGAGCACTGGGCTGCAGCTAAGCCCCCGAGTGGGAGGTTTGCTCTCCACTCGGTAGGATTTTCAAAAACTTGGGCGAGCATTGGGCTGCAGCTAAGCCCCCGAGTGGGAGGTTTGCTCTCCACTCGGTAGGGTTTTCAAAAACTTACGCGAGCACTGGGCTGCAGCTAAGCCTCTGAGTGGGAGGTTTGCTCACCACTCGGTAGGATTTTTATGGCGTACGTCTGAAGGAGAAGGTAACAGTCGACCTGCACCTCGTCCTCCTTGCGGGTCGCATGTTGTATTTGTGGCGTAGCTCGAAAGGAGAAGGTAGCAGTCGACCTGCGCTTCGTCCTTCTTGCGGAGCGCATGTTGTATTTGTGGCATAGCTCGGAAGGAGAAGGTAGCAGTCGACCTGCTCCTCGTCCTCCTTGCAGAGCGCACATTGTATTTATACTTAGGCGAGCACTAAGCTGCAGCTAAGCCCCCGAGTGGAAGGTTGGCTCACCACTCGGCAGGATTTTGTTTAAACTTAGGCGAGTACTTGGACTGCAGCTAAGCCTCCGAGTGGGAGGCTGGCTCGCCACTCGGTAGGTTTTTGTTAAACTTAGGCGAGTACTTGGACTGCAGCTAAGCCCCCGAGTGGGAGGCTGGCTCACCACTCGGTAGGATTTTGTTTAAACTTAGGCGAAACAGATTCGTAGCTAAGCCCCCGAGTGGGAGGCTGGCTCACCACTCGGCAAGGATTTTTTTTACAAACTTAGGCAAAACGGATTCGCAGCTAAGCCACCCACTGGGGGACTGCTTTATGTGAACAAAGGTAACAACAATCACTGGGAAAATTATAACACTCTTGTCATTGATAAATAAACTACAGAAGTACTTTTATTACAACTCATCCGAGTGAATGCTTAAGTATAAAAGGGGCGGAGCAGCTCCGCGTTCCAAGCTCGGGGCTCGTCAATCTGGTGCTCGACATTGTAAAGGCGGTACGCCCCATTGTGGAGAACCTTGGTGACGATGAAGGGACCTTCCCATGTAGGAGCAAGCTTGTGTGGCTTCTGCTGATCCACTCGGAGAACCAAGTCTCCCTCTTGGAAGGCTCGACTCTTCATGTTTTTGGCATGGAAGCGATGCAAGTCCTGCTGATAAATGGTCGATCGAATCAAGGCCATCTCTCTTTCTTCTTCTAGAAGGTCGACTGTGTCCTATCGGGCTTGCTCTGCTTCGGCTTCAGTGTACAGTTCGAATTGAGACGCGTTGTGAAGCAGGTCACTCGGCAAGACTGCTTCAGCTCCGTAGACCAAGAAGAATGGAGTTCTCCCAGTCGATCGATTAGGTGTGGTACTTAATCCCCAAAGTACCGACGGAAGTTCGTCGACCCATGCACCAGCTGCGTGCTTGAGATCACGCATCAGTTGGGGTTTCAGTCCTTTGAGAATTAAACCATTTGCTTGTTCTGCCTGTCCATTCGACTGGGGGTGAGCGACTGAAGCGTAGTCGACTCGTGTGCCCTGAGACGTGCAGAAGGCTCTGAATTCCTCGGAATCGAAGTTCGACCCATTCACTACTAGGGAAAAGCCTATACACAGAATCTTACCAGCAACGCTCTTCAAAATACCACGCTACTGCTACTTAGCAGCAGCGCGTGTGGCCGAAACGCGCTGCTGACTTAGAAATAGCAGTAGCGCGTGCACCGCATACAGCGCTACTGCTATAGTTGCCATGACCT
>NC_041383.1:795656669-795804273 GCF_002162155.2 Triticum dicoccoides | reverse complement strand
ACCCCCTCCGACATCGAGGTGAGACCAGCCAAATATCCTTGTATATCTTGTGTTGTTGCTCAAATAGGATATGTGGTTGCCCAAGTGGCCGTTCATGTTCAGTTTACATCTCCGAGTGGCCTATGTTTTGCCGGAGTGTTGATTAATTTCCGTTCCGGCAAATTTCAGGCGCTCGATATGTCCTTTTTTAGCAAAGGTCATGCCGGATTTTGTCGTGAATTCTGGCATGACTTGTGCTAGAATATGTACAAGTTTAATCTTTGAATTATGATTGTAGGAAATGTCGTACTCGGACGACGACGGTCTCCCGGGGGAGTGTAGCTGGTGCCACGACGATCGAGGTATGTGCGACAGGTTCGTTCGGCTGGACGAAGATCGGCGCTTCAGCATTAAGCTCGAGGAGACCTTCGATTGTGAAACGGTACGCAACAACGACAAGTGTTTTTTTCTCCATTAGGCATGACTTCAACTATTTCAACGTCTAATTTTCATATTTTACAATTCGACTAGCTTATCCCATGCCATGCAAGACGCTATGTCTTGGAAAGGATGGGTTTTGAAGACCATGAAAATTTCGAAACAAAGAAAATACACCTAAGGACCCATCATGATATGGATTTTGAAGTAAATCTGTGCAATGCTCGGAGCGTAACCCATTTTGGTTGCCAAAATTGGGAAGCACTTTGCAAAATGTATGGTTTTTATGAGGGTATGATTGTCACCATGGATCTTGGTGATCCTGATAGCGAGGAAGACAATATGGACATTTGGGTCCTTGTTGATACGCTTCCGATTGTACCGCTATGTGAGTTTCTCAAACATAGTTATTAACTAATTTATATTGTTTATTTCAAAATAGTTGATAGCTTATTTCCATTGACAGCTTATTTTGATTCTTCAAAGACTGTGTGGAAGATGGTAGATAAAACCCACTACACCGAAGGCACCCAATTAACGTATAAGGAGAAAAATCATCTGATCGCATTTTGTACTTTTCTTGAGAATTACAATGACTATTATCGAAATCCTCCAAATTATGGTGAATACGTGCCACTAGTGCATGTGTTGAACAACGATAACTTCTTTGGAGATACCCTGGTAAGATTTTTTACTATTACGACATCCGTGCATCTTTTGCATACTTCTAAAACTAGTACATCATTGCTAACTACGAAGTTATTATTATGTTTTTCAACAGAAACTCCCGATGGATTGTGTGCCTCATCTGATGTCTCTGCATGGTCGCCTCTCAGTTCTGAACATACTGCTAGGTAAATCTACGGAGCTCACCTGTGCATATCGGATTTCTAAAACCCGTGAACACATGATCATCAAAGAATGGAAGAAATGTATGGACATTCGCAAGGAGGTTCTTGGAAGTAACATTCAGCGAAAGGCAAGAATTGGAGACAGGCTAATCTCCATTCTCCATAATGGAGAGTCAGGGGCTATCTTGTTTTTTGTTATTTTACCTTAGAAAATGTAGTAGGTCTTAATCGAATGTAATAGGTCCTATGAGGTACAATATGTTTATTATGTGGTAATGTGTTAGAGTTGATAATGATGATCTTGAGGAGGTGCTATGTGATGTCAATGATAAAAACGATGATATTGAGGAGGTGTTATATGACAATGATGTATTATGATGCTAAGTTGTTATTGATATGATGATGATGATGATATTGGGTGAAAGAACCGCGGATTAGTTTCAAGTGGATGGACATCCACTTGAAACTAGTCCACGGTTCTTTCACCCCATGATGTAATAGCTCATTATGATGTAAAAACAATCTCTAAATTCCTATTGTATGAAAACTTGTGTAAAGGTGTATGAATACAACATGAAAAGAAAAAGAAAAGAAATAAAATACTAAAAAATAGTAGTAGCGCGGGTAAGGAGAAGCGCTACTACTAGTTACCAGTAGCGATGTTCTCATGAAGCGCTGCTACTAAGTCAATTTAGCAGTAGCGTGGGCCAAGACGTGCTATTGCTAAGCATTAGCTGTAGCGCCTTATCAGTAGCGCTCCTGCCCGCGCTACTGATAGGCCCAAAACCCGCGCTGCTGCTAGGCTTTTCCCTAGTAGTGATTATCAGTGATGATGCTATGGGGAACTCCATGTCTGAATATCAACTCCCTGATGAAGCTGATAGCAGTGTCGGCATCAACATTCTTGATGGGTTTAGCTTCAATCCACTTAGTGAACTTGTCGACTGCCACCAGCACATGGGTGAAGCCGCTTCTGCCTGTTCTTAGTGGTCCAACCATATTCAATCCCCATACAGCGAAAGGCCAGACGAGTGGGATGGTCTTCAAGGCTGAGGCGGGCTTGTGTGACATATTGGAGTAAAATTGACATCCTTCACACTTGTCGACTATCTCCTTTGCCATTTCATTTGCTCTCGGCCAGTAAAATCCCGCTCGGTATGCTTTAGCCACAATGGTCCGAGAAGACGCATGATGGCCATAGGTCCCCGAGTGGATATCGTCAAGGATTATCCGACCTTCTTCTGGCGTTATACATCTCTGACCGACTC
Organism: Triticum dicoccoides; assembly: GCF_002162155.2. NCBI lineage: Eukaryota > Viridiplantae > Streptophyta > Magnoliopsida > Poales > Poaceae > Triticum > Triticum dicoccoides. The sequence continues at coordinate 795,801,737 of NC_041383.1, read as the reverse complement.
CAGTCGCGCTTTCTCTGCACAACTGTCCCTTTATCACGGTAAAGGCTTTGGATCGGCAGACGATCTGTCGAGCCTCTTCTTCATCCTCTGGGAGCTCTTTCCTTAAGATATACGCGATGTACGGCACTCTCCAGTCGGGAGTGATGACCCATGCTTCCATGATCAGGTCGACCACCGCTGGAACTTCTACTTCAGTCGGATCTGTGACACTTTTTGGCTGCGGAGCTTCTTCAGTAAAAGGATCTTCCTGAACTGATGGAGTATGCATATGTTCCAAGAACACATCACTAGGAATGGCTTCTCTCTTGGAACCTATCTTTGCCAAATCATCAGCCGCTTGATTCTTCAGTCTGGGTATATGATGGAGCTCTAACCCTTCAAATTCCTTCTCCAGCTTTCTTACCGCATTGCAGTAACCAGTCATGGCTGGGCTTCTAACGTCCCACTCCTTCATCACCTGATTGACCACCAAATCTGAATCGCCATAAACCATAAGGCGACGGACGCCGAGTGAAATGGCCATGCGCAACCCATACAAAAGTGCTTCGTATTCTGCTTCATTGTTGGAGGAATCAAAGTGGATCTGGAGCACATATCTGAGCTTATCTCCTCGGGGGGAAACCAATACTACCCCAGCACCGGAACCATTCAACATCTTAGAACCGTCAAAGAACATGGTCTAGTGCTCCGAGTGAACTTGAGTCGGCAGTTGTTGTTCAATCCACTCGGCGATGAAATCTGCTACTACTTGGGACTTAATGGCTTTCTTTGCCTCAAACTTCATATCAAGGGGAAGGAGTTCAATCGCCCACTTTGCCACTCGACCAGTTGCATCTCTGTTGCGCAAAATCTTTGACAATGGGGCGTCGCTGACGACTGTAATGGAATGATCAGAGAAATAGTGAGCAACCTTCTTCGTGGTCATGTAAATCCCATATACAAGCTTCTGATAATGAGGGTATCTTTGCTTCGATGGGGTCAATACTTCGGAAAGATAATATACTGGGCGCTGAACTTTAAAGGCTTTCCCTTCTTCTTCCCGCTCGACCGTAAGTACTATACTGACGACTTGTCCTGTGGTTGCAATGTAAAGCAACAGAGGCTCTTTGCTGATTGGAGCAGCAAGCACCGGCTGGGTGGAGAGCAGAGCTTTAGTTCTGCAAACGCTGCATCAGCTTCTGGAGTCCACTCGAACTTGTCTGACTTCTTCATCAGTCGGTAAAGAGGCAATGCCTTTTCACCGAGGCGAGAGATGAATCGACTTAACGCGGCCAAGCATCCAGTAAGTTTCTGGACATCGTGCACACGCACGGGGCGTTTCATTCGGAGTATAGTGCCAACTTTTTCTGGGTTGGCGTCGATTCCTCGTTCGGAAACAAGAAAACCGAGTAACTTTCCGCCAGGAACTCCGAATGTGCACTTTGATGGATTAAGCTTGATATCATACCTCCTGAGATTGGCAAATGTTTCAGCAAGGTCAGTCAACAGGTCGGAACCCTTCCGTAATTTGACCACAATATCATCCATGTATGCTTCCATGTTCCGACTGATTTGAGTGAGTAAATACTTCTGAATCATCCTCATGAATGTGGCTCCGGCATTCTTGAGGCCGAATGGCATGGTGACATAGCAGAAGCATCCGAATGGGGTGATAAAAGTTGTTTTGATCTCGTCGGGTCCATACAGACGGATCTGATGATAACCGGAATAGGCGTCTAAAAAAGACAGGCGCTCACATCCCGCAGTTGAGTCGACTATTTGGTCGATGCGGGGAGAGGAAAATGATCTTTCGGACAGGCCCGATTGATATGTTTGAAATCAATGCACATGCAAAGTGACTTGTCCTTCTTGGGGACCATGACAACATTGGCGAGCCACTCGGAGTGGTAAATCTCTCAGATAAACTCTGCTGCTAAGAGCCGAGCCACCTCCTCACCAATGATTTTTCTCTTCTGGACGGCGGACCGTCGAAGATGTTCCTTGACAGGTTTCACCTTTGAGTCGACTCGTAGACGATGCTCAGCCAGCCCCCTGGGAACACGCGGCATGTTAGCAGGCTTCCATGCGAAGATGTCCCAGTTCTCACGGAGGAACTGGATGAGCGCTTCTTCCTATTTGGAGTCGAGTGTTGTTGAGATATGAGTCGGAGCAGCATTGGGGTCGGTCGGGTGGATGTGAATCGGCTTCGTCTCACCAGATGACTGAAATGCTGATTCTGTAGCAGGCTTCTTGGGTCGCAACAAATCACTCGGATCTACAGTTTTCTGGTATTCCTGCAGCTCCACCACTGCCATCTGAGCATCGGCGATCTTTGAGCCCTTCTGAAAGCACTCTTCTGCCTTTTTCCGATTGCCAGTGATGGTGATCACACCTTTGGGACCAGGCATCTTCAATTTGAGGTACACGTAACATGGTCGAGCCATGAATCGTGCATAAGCTGGCCTGCCTAAAATGGCATGATAAGCACTCTAGAAATCCACAACTTCAAATGTTAACTTTTCTTTGCGGAAATGCTTTGAATCGCCGAAAACCACATCAAGAGCAATTTGGCCGAGTGACTCAGCCTTCTTCCCAGGAATGACTCCATGGAAACTCATGTTGCTGGAACTGAGTTTGGACGTCGGAATGCCCATTCCGTTCAGCGTCTCCGCATACAATATATTCAGTCCGCTACCACCGTCCATCAGAACCTTAGTCGGTCGAGTGCCTTCGACGACTGGGTCGACCACCAAAGCTTGCCTCCCAGGGGTGGCTATGTGTGTCGGATGATCAGACTGGTCGAATGTGATGGCGGTCTGAGACCATTTCAGATAACTGGGTGTTGCCGGAGCAACCATATTCACTTCCCGATTGATAACTTTCAATCGATTTTTGCTCTCAACATCAGCAAAAATCATTAGGGTGGAATTGACATGGGGGTATCCTCCATCACTGTCCTCTTTGTCCTCAATCTTGTCCGACTCCTTTTCTTTATCCTTGGGTTGTTTCCCTTGAAATTGCTGGATTAAGAGCTGGCACTGGCGAGTGGTATGTTTCGGGTAAATGAAGTTACCCTCTTCATCTTTCTTCGTGTGGATGTGGCATGGCAAATCCATCACGTCGTTTCCTTCCTTGTCCTTCACCTTCTTAGGGTTCCAAGATCCTTTGGGCTTCCCTTTAAACTTGCCCTGAGTCACGGCCAAGGCTTCTCCAGGAGCAGCTGGCTCGGCTTTTCGCTTCTGCTTCCGACTGGAGTTCCCTTTTTCCGACTGGCTCGGCTTGAGTCGATCCTCCTCTTCACCATTGGCATATTTGGTGGCAATCTCCATCATTCAACTCAGGGTCATGTCTCCGGTCCGACCAAACTTCAAACTTAACTCTCTGTTCTTAACACCTTCCTTGAAGGCACAGACTGCTTGGTGATTAGATACGTTCTCCATCGTATGATGCAATGTGATCCACCTCTGGATGTAATCCCTCAGGGTTTCATTCGACTTTTGTACGCAAACCTGCAGCTCTGTCAAACCTGCAGGTCGTTTGCACGTCCCTTCAAATGTCTTGACAAACACTCGGGTAAGATCTTCCCAAGTGTAAATGCTGCTAGGTGCCAACTGATTCAGCCAGGCTCTGGCCGAGCCCTCCAACATAAGCGGTAAGTGTTTCATGGCCACCTCATCATTACCACCGCCAATCTGAATAGCCACTCGGTAGTCCTCAAGCCAAGTATCGAGTTTGGACTCACCAGTGAACTTACTCACCACAGTCGCTAACCTGAACTTGGGAGGGATCACCGCGGCTCTGATGGCTCTGCTAAAACACTCCGGACCTGAGACATGAACTCGGCTGCTGATGGGCACATCTCTATCATGGCCTTCTCGGTGAGCTCTGTTCCGGTCGACCAGACCTTGCATGATAATGGATCTCGCGTCAAAGCCTGGTTCGCTGGGGTCGACTGGAACCCTTCGCCCAACACTGTGCTGGCATCTGTCATCTTGCTGCCGAGGGGCGTAAGACCCACCCCTTGGGGGAGGAGTGGGCACTCGACGCCGGTCATCGCGATCGAATCGGTCATCATACTGATCACGTCGACCTCCACGTCCCTCACGCCACAGAGGCGATCTTGGGCTATGGGCCGATTGGACTGTATTCGTAGCGACGGATTGACTGTGAATCCTATTACGCGACTGCGATACAGCTGAATTTTGATCTCCTGTTGCCCAGAGCAAATCTCTGATCTGCATCAAGCCTCTGCCAGCCTCTGACTGAGAGGGCTGAATCGACTCCGCTATACGGGCTGCACCTGCCAGATTCTGAATTGGGGTTCGATATACCTGAGTCGGTGGCGGAAAGAGTTGAAGTCGACTAGAGTCTAGAACTCGTTGCCGCGCGCGCTCATCGAGTGCTCGCTGGAGGTTCTTCAGTCGAGTGCGCTCAGCCAAGTTGGCCAAACGCGCGCCCTCCAAGGCGCGAGCCTCAGGGGTTTCTCCTACGATAGGAGTATGCAAAGCATCCGTGTTCCGGCGGCGAAGATCTTCTCTTTGCAGCGAAGTGAGTGGCTCGGGTTGATACTCCTCATGGACCTGAGCTGGGTCGCCTCCGCCGTCCCCTCCGTCGGTGCGGGGGAAGCCAGGAGGACTACGAGGCCCATTGACCATCAGGACCTCCGCCGCTGGATCACTGTTGTCGCACTCGGATGCAGTCTCTACGGAGCCAGTCGACAGATCGAACAGGCCGTAGAGAGATTCGTCGGGCTCAATCGCCGCGACTTGGGTGGTGGCCGATTGACGAGCCACTGCGTGTCTCAGCCACCGCTGAAGCCTCGACCGACCAGAGCGCTTGCGCTGGCGGGAGACAGGGAGGGAGGACGACGCAGGAGTCGACTGATACGGGGCCGATGATTGCCGCAGCAGGACGCCGCGGACACATGCGCGAAAGTGTGTCGCCCTGCGGACTGGGAGCGCGTCGATGTCGAGTGGAGCCTCCTGGAGCCAAGCGGAGTCGTCGGCGATGAACGTGAGCGCGCCGAGACGGATCTCGCGGCCCTCCACTAAACCTCCGCCAGAAACCATGATGAAGGCGATCGGAACAATTGCAACTTCTCCAATAAGTCGCTAAGACACCTGCCCCACGGTGGGCGCCAACTATCGTGGTTCTAAGCCTGACAGTAGAATAGGGGGTAGGTATGGAGAGGCAAGATCCTAGCTATGGAGTAGTTGTATACGCAAGGATGTTACGAGTTCAGGCCCTTCTTGGAGGAAGTAACAGCCCTACGTCTTGGAGCCCGGAGGCGGTCGATTGGATTATATGCGTATGAGTTACAAGGGTGCGAACCCTTCTGCCTGTGGAGGGGGGTGGCTTATATAGAGTGCGCCAGGAACCCAGCCAGCCCACGTAGCGGAGGGTTCAATGTACGTAAAGGCCTGACGTTACTGGTAACGCTCTACATAAAGTGCTATCATGGCCATAAAGACTACTTAATAACAGACCGTTTGGGTGCAGAATGACCCTAGATCTCCTGGTGGTCGAGTGAGTCTTCATGGTCGAGTGTCTTCGAGTCCGTCGAGTGGAATCCTTCCAGGTCGACTGAAAGGCAGTTTCTTCTAGAGATGTCCTTGAGGAGGGTATCTTGGACAGGTCCATGACCCTACCCTAGGTACATGGCTTCATCATCGTCCACTTCTCCCATCTACATCTAGTCAGCCTCACTCACTCACCGGTGACAGAAAAACTTAGCTACTCACGCGCCCGCCATGGGTTTCTTCAATAGCAAAGGCAACGGTAAGGGCAAGCTCGACGCCGGCGCAGGCTCATCGCACGCGTCGCCGCCTTCGCGATGGTGCCGTCTGCGGGGAGGGTTCGCCGGTGACAGAAAACCCTAGCTACCCACGCATCCGACATGGGTTTCTTCAACAGCAAAGGCAAGGGCAAGCTTGACGTCGGTGCCAGCTCATCCCGCGCGCCACCGCCTTCGCGATGTTGCCGTCTGCGGGGAGGGTTCGCCGGCCATTGGAACGGCTCTACATCCCGGTGCACCGCACGCCATACCACTGGTATTACCGTGTGTCGCTGTCACGGCCCACTGGTATTTCCAACACTCCTTTTTTTAAGTACACCTTTTATTCCTCAGTAGGAAGGGACAATGTTTGAATTCTCGTCCGGCCGTCTTTTTATCATTGGTTGGCAGATTGGATTGGATTCTCAGGACAAGTTATTGGAATGTGTGACATTTTCCACAAACATTTGTTTGAATTGTACGAAACACTTGTTTAAACTATGAAAACATTGTGTTACATTGTATAAACTTTTTTCTAAAATGTGATGAACATATTTTTAAAACACATGAACACTGTTTTTTGAATGGTATGAAACATTTTTTAAATTGCACAAAAACTTTTTGAAAATTTCACGAATACTTTTTTTCGAACGCGTCAGCATTTTTTAAATGTCACAATTTTTTTCCTTTGAATGCTATCATTTTTTCTAAAATTTGTGTGAATAAATTTTTATACTGCATGATCTAAAGAAAACTATCTAATGTAATGAAGGAAATATATATATTTAAAATATATAGAAATAAAAATAAAAAAAGAAACCAACTGACGAACCAACAAATGAAGGAGCGCATTACTGAGCCGACCCAGTAGCTCCTTCGCCTATCACCCACGGCCCACCGGCCACGTCAAAAAAAAGAGAGAAGGAAAGATTCGGAAAGAGAAGCTACAGCGAGGGGAAAGCCGCACCGAGGAAACCCTAACCACCGTCGACTGATTGAGCGGCGGCGGCGGCGAGCGGCGGAGATGGAGTTCGAGACGATGAGCAGCGCATTCGCGGGGCTCAAGACCCACACTAGCGACGACGACGGCGCAGCAAGGCCGGCCGGCGGAACTCGCGGGGCCGCGACCGGGAAGGAGCCCATCTGCAGCAAGGCCGGGGCAAACGCACGGCGGCGGGAGCGCCAACTTTTTCGCGATTCGATCAAGGCAGGGCGCCGCCCCCCACGTCGAGGCGACGAGGAAGAGGAGGGCGCGATCCCCGTCTACCGCCGTGCCTGGGAGACCTCCTTCGGCGGCGTCTTCGGCTCCTTCGACGACGAAAGTAAGAACAAAACTGTTGTGCCTATACTCATCTCAGCTCACTTTATCTTTCCATCAAGCTAGTGTCAAATCAAGTTTCAGCACAATCCGATATGCGATTTCGTAGCGTGCGCGATGCGGTTTTCGGTTAATTTGTAGTGTAACAACAATTAATTGCAAGGATGAGCAATGGGCGCATGAAACTAGATCGATTTTCTTTGCCATCCCCCTTCTTCAACCAGAAGAGGGGTCTCTCTGAAAACTGTTACTCCAGCTTTGGTAACCAAGGAGTACATCTATTTTACCAGGAAACAACCACATATTCAACCCATTAGATCATATAAGATGAATATAAACAAACCATCTTCCTGATAGTAAGCTGCTGCCATTGCTATCCAAAGTACTGTATCTCTGATCCATCTAATAACTTAATCTGGCTTCTTGCAGCTGCCCTTGGTCCCATGCGCTACACATCTGGACCTATCCCGGAAAATGCTGTTCCAGCTAGCACCTTGCAGATCTTCTCTGTCAGAGTTACTGACCTGAAAGGTCTCTGGTGGCCACTTCATGTCTATGGCTTGGTTGCCACCAGAGATGAGGCAGATCATAATCGCAACTTTCTTTTCAGGCGCACGAGGGATAACTGCCAAATCCTTACCAAAGAGGTGCTTGCTTGTTTACCTTTTTTCGTCATCTATCCTTTTGCCGCTAGTAATATTCAGCATCATAATTTACTGAAATCGTGTTGCCCCTCCCAGTGGACTTGTGTATGTTTCTCCATGTCCATGGCGTAGTGGGCAATGCCATTTTCTATGCTTTGTTATTTGGAAGGAACAAAGGTATCTCGAACAGTCTGTCAGCTAACTAATTAGTGGTTATGCTGGCATTGCAGGATCCAGTTTTGCTGTTAACAGGCCCGTCTCGCGCAGTCCTGTTGGCTGGTCTGGTCACCTTCGAAGTACAGCTGATGGTAAAGAGCAAAACTGAACTTGCAGATAAAGTGCTGGCTTCCAAAGTCTTCTATTTCCACCAGGGATCTCGCCGAGAAGACAGTATCTGTACACGCATCCCCTACAAGCATTGTGCGCTCGAGTTTGCGCTCGCGCCTCTGCGGCATTCGGTCGAGGCCACCGTCAGCGTCCAGCTCGTCGACGGGTCGTGGCCGGACGGTCACCAGGGACTGGTCTTCTCCTGCACCGACAGCATAAAAGATACCAAGATGGTGCTGCTTGACTGTCGAGATGGGAACATGCCCATCGGTTCGGACGGCATGTTTGAGCTCTCCAGGTGCGTTGTTTGCGCAGAGCTGGGCGGGAGGGATAAGCTCATGGTGTCCGTGCAGGCGCGGCGCGTCGGTTTCCTTACGAGAAATGCGGCCGTCTTCGAGCCCAAGATGTCCGGGACAAGCGTTGGCATGTGTGATCTTCGTTTCTGCAAGATGCAGGTGACCGTTGCCTGGTCCCTGCTCTCCACCTCTGGCACACATGCAGATGCAGGTGGTAAGTAGCAGGGGCTGTCTGGGTAATGTGTGCTAAGCCATGTATGGGAGAGTAGTATGTCGTTTATTTGGTCCTGTGTTTTCCTAGCTCCGTTGTAAGCTTGTGATGGGCATGGGCCTTTGTTGTGAGACGGTTCGTTGTAAATATACCGGTGTCAAGGTTTTGGGCATGACAAATCTTGCACGTTGTACCTTGGGGTTTGGATTTGGGCATGGTAGCCTTGCACTTTGTACCTTGGGATTTGGGCATGACGATCTTGCACATTTAGTCTGACCTGAAAGTGTTGTGAGACATTATCTTGCACTTAGTCTCATTTACAAAGTTTCACTTATGCCAATTTGAAAGGTAGGGAGCAAAGGCCATTGCTAGTTGGTTCTAAATGAAAAGGTGCACTCTGTGCACAATCGAAGCCTTTCGGTCCACTAGTAAACGTGCACGTGCAATGCACGTCTCTACCAAACTTGCACGTGCAATAATGCACGATCTTTATTCTAATAACCTCCGCCCTTTCACTAAAGCGATCTACAAGGGCCAATGGTAGAAACATACCAGCACTCGGCAATGTCACAAACCCTCCTTCGCAAAAAAAAAATGTCACAAACCCTGGCGTGGCCTTATAGCACTACCAGCATGCATTGCCATCTCTCTACTCCCGTCGCTACATATGTCCATGGCAGAGTTGCGACTTTCTCCTTGCCATGCAGCCGCTTTTGCCATGTAATAGTAATGGGATGTGCTTCTTCTCAACTCGAGGGGCATAGACAGTTAAATCGCCACATACAACAATTATAGCTAAGTGTAGGACGCAAATGAAGTAAATTCAGAAGGCTTGAACAACTTATTAAAATGTTGAAGCGCAAAAAAATTCTACCATCAAAAGATGAAATGCATAGTACCAGTGACGGAGCTACGTTGGGGCAAAACCCGGCCATGGCCCGCCTAGTGTAGCACCAAATAGTGAAGATTGAGAGACTCTTAATAGGAAAATTAGTAAGGTTAGCTTTAATCTGGCATGTTTGGCCCACCCAAGGATTTTACCCTAGCTCCGCCACTGCATAATACTAAAGCATTAAAATCAAAATGAAATAGGATGAATTCAACTACCTTCGGGATTCCATATAAAGGTTGTGGAGTGGACATGACGCAACAGAAAAACGGCAAGCAAACAATAGCAGTTCGTATGGAAATGGTTACCATAAGGAAATAACAATTTTCACGAAAAAGGAGCTTATATTTTCAGTCTGGTGGAAATAAACATAAAAACATAGAAAAATAAATCTATGCATTGCACGTCTATGGCACTATTAATGCGAAAAGTTTTAAATAAATATGACAAAATACTTATTTCAGTTCTCAAGATAATATTAAATTATTAATGCGTACAAAGAAAATACCCAAAGCTATTTGTGGTTCCTAAAGCATGCAGTTGAATTATTGGCCAATGGAGAAATCCCAGATCTATCTGTGGTTCTTTCATCAGCAATCATTCCTTGTGTTTCTATAAATCTCTGTAGTAATGAGTTCAGCTGCATAGAATATTCAGACTAATAACACTGAGAGGCAAGAGCAACTTAGCAAAACTATTGTTGGCAAAGAATAATTCTCTACAACACAGAGTCTGGAACTCTGGATCCTCTTTTATTTGACCACTATTAGCAAAAGTAGATCCTCTGTTAGCTTGCAAATGTTAACAAAAGTACTTTTAAGACACAAATGAAAAAGGCTTAATTGGTTACCAAGTGTGGGCGCATGCCACAAGCTGAATTAACTACTCTTTCTCCTCAAACTGAATCAAGATGCACTCGTAATGGGCATATCTTTCCCCGTCTGACAGGTTCAAATTATCATCAGTGCTAGTACCAAGTGCACAGGTCAATTCATGCCAACAGATGTGAACCGAAAAGCAGAAAAAACAAACTAACCTGATTGAGCAACAACTTGAAATACAGCTGCAAACAAGGGTGCAAGCATGGTATCATACATGATTTATCTAGTAAGGATTGTTGTAAGAACTTATTCTGAATTCTCTGAGATCCAAAGAGGTATATTGGACAAACTATTCTGATCTAGAAACCCCGAACAGTCTGGAAGGGGATAATCAAAAAGAAAATAGCACATGTATGTTGTCCAATCCATGAATGGCATACAAGCTTCCTACCACAAATTTTAAAAAATTCATGCTAAAATATGAAAGATTGTAGAAGATATAGTACAACAGATGATTGGAGATAAATTCGACGTCTATAACCAAATTTTCAAAACAAGCATAAATTGCACAGAACACCACTCAAATGGTCAGGAGGAAAAACGCGCATCTTCTGTTCCTTTGAATGGGCTCCAGCGTCACTGGGGCAACAACCTCTACATCTTCGGCATCCTTCCCCAGTCTGCAACAATAAATAAAAATATTAGGCAAGAAATATGCAACTGGCCTGATATCCGTATAGTGACTGCCGCCGTCGTGGTGCAGGTGCTCGACCTGAATTAGTGAGAGCTAACCGCTGAATCTTCACGGCGATTAAGCGCTCCCATGAATTAGAGAGAATCACTCTCTGCGCGGATTACAACCATTTTCTTTTATCTATGTGAGAATGCTTGCACTTCCAATACTAATCACAAACAGCTACATGCCTTGGCGATCGGCCGATCTAGATAAACTGAAGAAAAAGGAAAAAGGTATCTCATTCTCATCCATCTACCTACCTACATGTAGTTCTGAACTTAGCCTCCGCGGTGAGCTTCTCCTGCTCGCTGGCCAGAGGCTGCCCGTGCTCGGTCACCTAGCTGGGGGTCGCCGAGTTTGTGCTTGAAGGCATCTCTAACTCCGATAGTTAGTGTATGGAAACTACTCAGAAATTGCAGCTCGGTGAGGTCCGCAGGACTGTGAAGGAAGCTGCTAGCTGAGATGTAATTTCAGATGTAGTAACACACTAACAGTACCACCGGGGCAGCTAACAATTGATCCGGTGTCTGAACCACACAAATTTATCTTCTTACTCATCGCATGAATACACTCCCCCGCTTCTCTTCTGAAATCGTGAGCAGGCAATGGTTTGTTTGGGGATTACCTTGATCATCGTAGAGCTTCCAGTGAAGATGGCGGCGACAGTCGGGGGCGCATCGAAGGGGCTCGAAGGGAGAGATGGACGCGTGCGGACGCTTCATTCTCGGCTCCGGCCCTGGCCTGCTACGGAAGGCGCCGAGGCGGACGGGAGACGCCAGTTCGGGAGAAGCGCGAGGATGATGAGGGCTGGAGGGGCGGCAGAGCAGGGCGAGGGAAGTCCACCCGCGTCCTACGCTCGTCGTTGGCACGGCTGCCTCCGCGGCATCCTCCACCTAGCGACGGGATGGGGGGTCTGTGCCAATGGCGTGGGGGCGGTGACGGGATCTGAGGGCCTCATTCTCGCCCGCATAACCGGAGGAGTTAGCGAGGAAGATGCCGCGTGCGTGGGGCGTGGACGAAGGATTGTCGGGCGGGATTAGCGGTTTGTTGATGTGCTCCATCCGGGTCGATCTGACCGGGCAGAACATCGAATCTGAACCATTCGATTAGCTGGCAGACCACGAAATTACTATGGACTCTTAGATTTGAGTAATTGGATTAGATCTAACGGCTCTAATTATCCTGTGTACATTTGCTTGGGTGGTTTTAGGGGAATTCATGTTTGCTCTTTTAATAGTAGTATAGATATAGATGATGTCAAAAAAGAACAGTTTTACTAAAATTCAGCTGTCTGTTTTTAAATTGGCTTTAGGTCGTTTTTTGTGCCGTCCAATCAGTACGAATCTCAGCACACCTTTGAGTCCTCGTTCCACTATTTTTTGCCAGCACGCGCGTGCGATTTTGAGTTTGAGCTGTTCAGATTTGGGGGAATTTAAAATTTGTAAATCACCCGACGATCTCCCCTGTGTTCGAGTTCAGTAAGCATTTGCGATGTTCAAGTTCAGTACTCTTGTGAGGCAGTTCATATCCCAAATCTGAAATATGGATTTTACTCTCTGACAGTCATCATGTATACTAGGATTTTTGTTCAGTGGCAAAATTTCTACAGCAGCCCATTATTTTTTGTGAGGTAGTTGTGGTGGTTCTCAATCCATGCATATGTGTGTGTGATTTATATTTATTTTATTTTCAGCAGCTTAAAAGGTGTGAGCTATGCATGTTTTTGTTATCAGCTCATTCTTCCCCTCAGTATTCAGATGTTTTAGCTTTTGCTCTGCCTTTTCTCAGTTTAGTTATTTTATTTTTCAGTTGATCATTTAATTCCATCGGCCTTGTATATAGTTTCAGTATTTATCATCTGTAGCAGTGTGTATTACCACTAGTAGAAAAACAGCCTAATGTTCAACTCATTAGTCCCGGTTTGTAAATGAACCAGCACTAATGTGACCATTAGTGCCGGTTCCAATGGCTAGGCAGGCGGTGCTCATTAGTCCCAGTTCATGCCACGAACCGGAACTAAGCAACACCTTTAGTCCCGGTTCGTGGCACGAACCGGGACTAGAGATGCACCTTTAGTCCCAACCGGGACTAAAGATCATCCTATATAAACCATTCGTCGAGGCCGAGCTCTCTGTTCTTCCCCTTTCCTCTCGTCTCTGTTTTCTTCCTCTCCTCTCGAGCTCATCCTTCATTTTTCACAAAATTTGTCAAGATTTGAAGGCACCCCATCCATCCAAGTGATCACAAAGGTTAGCAACTTTATTCTTTCATCTCTCATTGCTAGATTAGCTCTTGCAATGCTCTATAAGTATAGTGATTTGTGGATTTTAGTTTGGGAGGAATTATATGTGGTAGTTTATTTGATTTATATGCAATTTGAGCTCAAAATAACTCTTAGTTTGCATATGTAGTTTACTTAGTGCCTTTCCGTCTCCGTTCTAACCATTGTCGATCTCCCGCATCGTCCCGTCACCGGCACCACCTTGTGATGAGCCTCTTGTTCTTATCTTTTTATATAAAGAAAACCATGTTTATGTGATTTAGATATATAGTTACTTGTATAATCATCTTACCCGCACGTTGTTTGTTATACATAGTGCCATGTTTTTGATATCCGTCCCCGTCGGCCCTCGTCCGATTTATGATTCGGATGTGGTATATTCTCTTTTATAACTATTTATTGCATTTCGAGTTTATGAAAAATTATGCCCATCAAGTTGACATAGATATTTTTATCTAGGAGGTATGTGAACCGGAAATTCCAACCGACCCTATTGTTGAGAGATTAAATTTAGTTGAAAATAAAAACAAGTATTTGAAAGAAAAATTGAAAAGAATTGAGGAGGAGAAGATGTTATTGGAGTTGCATGTTGCCGATGTCGTCGATGATCACAAGATCAAGATGGATAAAATGTGCTTGAAGATTAGAAAGATTAGAAAATATGCCATTGATAGTGAGGCTTGGTATCATTACGATGTTGGATCAATTGTTACCTGCTACGTCTTGAGCTTGCGTTGGTTTTCCTTGAAGAGGAAAGGGTGATGCAACAATAGTAGCGTAACTATTTCCCTCAGTTTTTGAGAACCAAGGTATCAATCCAGTAGGAAACTCCTCAAAAGTCCCACGCACCTACACAAACAAACAAAAAACTCGCAACCAACGCAATAAAGGGGTTGTCAATCCCTTCACGGCCACTTGCGAAAGTGAGATCTAATAGAGATAGTATGATAAGATAAATATATTTTTCGTATTTTATAATATATATGCAAAAAGTAAAGATGGAAATAAAAGTAGATTGAAAGCTTATATGATAAAAGATAGACCCGGGGGCCATAGGTTTCAGTAGTGGCTTCTCTCAAGATAGCATAAGTATTGCGGTGGGTGAACAAATTACTGTCGAGCAATTGATGGAAAAGCGAATAATTATGAGATTATCTAGGCATGATCATGTATATAGGCATCACGTCCGCGATAAGTAGACCGACTCCTGCCTGCATCTACTACTATTACTCCACACGTCGACCGCTATCCATCATGCATCTAGAGTATTAAGTTCATAAGAACAGAGTAACGCATTAAGAAAGATGACATGATGTAAAGGGATAAACTCAAGCAATATGATATAAACCCCATCTTTTTATCCTCGATGGCAATAATACAATACGTGCCTTACAACCCTTTCTGTCACTGGGTAAGGACACCGCAAAATTGAACCCAAAGCTAAGCACTTCTCCATGGCAAGAAAGATCAATCTAGTAGGCCAAACCAAACTGATAATTCGAAGAGACTTGCAAAGATAACTCAATCATACATTAAAAAATTCAGAGAAGATTCAAATATTACTCATAGATAAACTTGATCATAAATCCACAATTCATCGGATCTCGACAAACACACCGCAAAAAGAGTTTACATCGAATAGATCTCCACAAGAGAGGGGGAGAACATTGTATTGAGATCCAAAAAGAGAGAAGAAGCCATCTAGCTAATAACTATGGACCCGAAGGTCTGAGGTAAACTACTCACTGTTGGGGAACGTAGCAGAAATTCAAAATTTTCCTACGTGTCACCAAGATCTATCTATGGAGAAACCAGCAACGAGGGGAAGGAGAGTGCATCTACATACCCTTATAGATCGCTAAGCGGAAGCATTCAAGAGAATGGGGTTGAAGGAGTCGTACTCGTCGTGATCCAAATCACCGGAGATCCTAGTGCCGAACGGACGGCACCTCCGCGTTCAACACACGTACAGCCCGGTGACGTCTCCCATGCCTTGATCCAGCAAGGAGAGACGGATAGGTTGAGGAAGAATCCATCCAGCAGCAGCACAACGGCGTGGTGGCGGTGGAGGAGCGTGGCAATCCAGCAGGGCTTCGCCAAGCACCGCGGGAGAGGAGGAGTACTTGGGAGAGGGGGAGGGCTGCGCCAGAACATGGGTGCGGCTGCCCTCCCAACCCCCCACATATATATAGGGGCAAGGGAGAGGGGGTCGGCCCCCTCAGATCCAATCTGAGGAGGGGCGGCGGCCAGGGGGGTTGCCTTGCCCCCCAAGGCAAGGGGGGCGCCCCCCCTTTAGGGTTTCCCCCAAGCCCTAGGCACCTTGGGCCTTGGTGGGGGGCGCACCAGCCCACCTGGGGCTGGTCCCCTCCCACACTTGGCCCATGCAGCCCTCTGGGGCCCATGGCCCCACTTGGTGGACCCCCGGGACCCTCCCGATGGTCCCGGTACGTTACCGATAAAACCCGAAACTTTTCCGGTGACCAAAACAGGACTTCCCATATATAAATCTTTACCTCCGGACCATTCCGGAACTCCTCGTGACGTCCGGGATCTCATCCGGGACTCCGAACAACATTCGGTAACCACATACAAACTTCCTTTACAACCCTAGCGTCATCGAACCTTAAGTGTGTAGACCCTACGGGTTCGGGAACCATGTAGACATGACCGAGACGTTCTCCGGTCAATAACCAACAGCAGGATCTGGATACCCATGTTGGCTCCCACATGTTCCACGATGATCTCATCAGGTGAACCACGATGTCAAGGACTCCATTGATCCCATATACAATTCCCTTTGTCTAATGGTATTGTACTTGCCCGAGATTCGATCGTCGGTATACCGATACCTTGTTCAATCTCGTTACCGGCAAGTCTCTTTACTCGTTCCGTAACACATCATCCCGTGATCAACCCCTTGATCACATTGTGCACATTATGATGATGTCCTACCGAGTGGGCCCAGAGATACCTCTCCGTTTACACGGAGTGACAAATCCCAGTCTCGATTTGTGCCAACCCAACAGACACTTTCGGAGATACCTGTAGTGCACCTTTATAGCCACCCAGTTACGTTGTGACTTTTGGTACACCCAAAGCATTCCTACGGTATCCGGGAGTTGCACAATCTCATGGTCTAAGGAAAAGATACTTGACATTAGAAAAGCTTTAGCATACGAACTACACGATCTCTGTGCTAGGCTTAGGATTGGGTCTTGTCCATCACATCATTCTCCCAATGATGTGATCCCGTTATCAATGACATCCAATGTCCATGGTCAGGAAACCGTAACCATCTATTGATCAACGAGCTAGTCAACTAGAGGCTTACTAGGGACATGGTGTTGTCTATGTATCCACACATGTATTTGAGTTTCCTATCAATACAATTATAGCATGGATAATAAACGATTATCATGAACAAGGAAATATAATAATAACTTATTTATTATTGCCTCTAGGGCATATTTCCAACAGTCTCCCACTTGCACTAGAGTCAATAATCCAGTTCACATCGCCATGTGATTAACACTCACAGGTCACATCGCCATGTGACCAACATCCAAAGAGCTTACTAGTGTCATTAAACTAGTTCACATCATCATGTGATTAAGACTCAATGAGTTCTGGGGTTTGATCATGTTTTTCTTGTGAGAGAGGTTTTAGTCAACGGGTCTACAACATTCAGATCCGTATGTACTTTGCAATTCTCTATGTCATATTGTAAATGTTGCTCCCACGCTCCACTTGGAGCTATTCCAAAAGGTTGCTCCACTATACGTATCCGGTTTGCTACTCAGAGTCATTCGGATAGGTGTTAAAGCTTGCGTCGACGTAACCCTTTACGTCGAACTCTTTATCACCTCCATAATTGAGAAACATGTCCTTATTACTCCAAGGACAATTTTGACCGCTATCTGGTGATCCAGTCCTTGATCACCTTTGTACCCTCTTGCCAGACATGTGGCAAGGCACACATTAGGTGCGGTACTTAGCATAGCATGCTGTAGAGCCTATGTCTAAAGCATAGGGGACGACCTTCGTCCTTTCTCTCTTTTCTGCCGTGGTCGAGCTTTAAGTCTTAACTTCATATCTTACATCTCAGGCAAGAACTCCTTCTTTGACTGATCCATCTTGAACACCTTCAAGATCATGTCAAGGTATATGCTCATTTGAAAGTACCATTAAGCGGCTTTTGATCTATCCTCATAGATCTTGATGCTCAATGTTCAAGTAGCGTAATCTAGGTTTTCACTTGAAAACACCTTTCAAATAACCCTATATGCATTGTAGAAATTCTACATCATTTCTGATCATCAATATGTCAACAACATATACTCATCAGAAATTCTATAGTGCTCCCACTCACTTCTTTGGAAATACAAGTTTCTCATAAACTTTGTATAAACCTAAAATCTTTGATCATCTTATGAAAGTGCATATTCCAACTCCGAGATGCTTACTCCAGTCCATGGAAGGATCGCTGGAGCTAGCATACCTTTTAGCATCCTTAGGATCGATAAAACCTTTCTGATTGTATCACATACAACCTTTCCTTACGAAAACTGGTAAGGAAACTCGTTTTGACATCCATTTGCCAGATTTCATAAATGCAGCTAATGCTAACATGATTCCGACGGACTTTAAGCATCGCTACAGATGAGAAAATCTCATCATAGTCAACTCCTTGAACTTGTGAAAAACTCTTCGCCGCAAGTCGAGCTTCATAGATGGTGACATTACCATCCACGTCCGTCTTCTTCTTAAAGATCCATTTATCTCAATGGCTTGCCGATCATTGGGCAAGTCCACCAAAGTCCATGCTTTGTTCTGATACATGGATCCTATCTCGGATTTCATGTCTTCTAACCATTTGTCGGAATTTGGGCCCACCATCGCTTCTCCATAGCTCGTAGGTTCATTGTTGTCTAGCAACATGACCTTCAAGACAGGATTACTGTACCACTCTTAAGCAGTACACATCCTTGTCACCCTACGAGGTACGGTAGTGACTTGATCCGAAGTTTCATGATCACTATCATAAGCTTCTACTTCAATTGGTGTAGGTGCCACAGGAACAACTTCCTGTGCCCTGCTACACACTAGTTGTAGCAATGGTTCAATAACCATATCAAGTCTCCACCATCCTCCCACTCAACTTTTCGAGACAAACTTTTCCTCGAGAAAGGACCCGGTTATAGAAACAATCCCTATTGCTTTCAGATCTGAATTAGGAGGTATACCCAACTGTTTTGGGTGTCCTATGAAGATGCATTTTTATCCGCTTTGGGTTCGAGCTTATCAACTTGAAACTTTTTCATATAAGCGTCACAGCCCCAAACTTTTAAGAGACGACAACTTAGGTTTCTCCAAACCATAGTTCAAACGGTGTCATCTCAACGGAATTATGTGGTGCCCTATTAAAGTGAGTGCGGTTGTCTCTAATGTCTAACCCATGAACGATAGTGGTAATTCAACAAGAGACATCATGGTACGTACCATAGCCAATAGGGTGCAACTATGATGTTCAGACACACCATCACACTATGGTGTTCCAGGCGGTATTAATTGTGAAACAATTTCCACAATGTCTTAATTGCGTGCCAAAGCTTGTAACTCAGATACTCATCTCTATGATCATATCATAGACATTTTATCCTCTTGTCACGATGATCTTCAACTTCACTCTGAAATTACTTGAACCATTCAATAATTCAGACTTGTGTTTCATCAAGTAAATATACTCAACATCTACTCGAATCATTTGTGAAGTAAGAACATAACGATATTCACTGCATGCCTCAGCACTCATTGGACTACACACATCTAAATGTGTTACTTCCAAAAGGTTGCTTTCTTGTTCCATCTTACTGAAAACGAGGCTTTTCAGTCATCTTGCCCATGTGGTATGATTTGCATATCTCAAGTGATTCAAAATCAAGTGAGTCCAAACGATCCATCTGCATGGATTTTCTTCATGCGTATACACCAATAGACATGGTTCGCATGTCTCAAACTTTTCAAAATCGAGTGAGTCCAAAGATCCATCAACATGGAGCTTCTTCATGCGTTTTATACCAATATGACTTACATGGCAGTGCCACAAGTAAGTGGTACTATCATTACTATCTTATATCTTTTGGCATGAAAATGTGTATCACCACGATCGAGATTCAATAAACCATTCCTTTAGGTGTAAGACCATTGAAGGTATTATTCAAATAAATAGAGTAACCATTATTCTCCTTAAATGAATAACCGTATTGCGATAGGCATAATCCAATTATGTCTATGCTCAACGCAAACACCAAATGACAATTATTCAGGTTTAATACTAATCTTGATGGTAGAGGGAGCGTGCGATGTTTGATCACATCAAACTTGGAAACACTTCCAACACATATCGTCAGCTCACCTTTAGCTAGTCTCCGTTTATTCCGTAGCTCTTTTATTTCGAGTTACTAACACTTAGCAACCGAACCGGTATCTAATACCCTGGTGCTACTAGGAGTACTAGTAAAGTACACATTAACATAATGTATATCAAATATACTTCTATCGACCTTGCCAGCCTTCTCATCTACCAAGTATCTAGGGTAATTCCGCTCTAGTGACTATTCCCCTTATCACAGAAGCACTTAGTCTCGGGTTTGGGTTCAACCTTGGGTTTCTTCACTAGAGCAGCAGCTGATTTGCCGTTTCATGAAGTATCCCTTCTTGCCCTTGCCCTTCTTGAAACTAGTGGTTTCACCAACCATCAACAATTGATGCTCCTTCTTGATTTCTACTTTCGCGGTGTCAAACATCACGAATACCTCAAGGATCATCCTATCTATCCCTGATATCTTATAGTTCATCATGAAGCTCTAGCAGCTTGGTGGCAATGACTTTAGAGAAACATCACTATCTCATCTGGAAGATCAACTCCCACTCGATTCAAGTGATTGTTGTACTCAGACAATCTGAGCACAAGCCCAACGATTGAGCTTTTCTCCCTTAGTTTGCAGGCTCAGAAAATCGTCAAAGGTCTCATACCTCTTGACATGGGCACTAGCCTGAAATCCCAATTTCAGACCTCGAAACATCTCATATATTCCGCGACATTTTGAAAAACGTCTTTGGTGCCTCTATTCTAAATCGTTTAACTGAACTATCACGTAGTTATCAAAACGTGTATGTCCGATGTTCGCAACATCCACAAACGACGTTTGGGGTTCAGCACACTGAGCAGTGCATTAAGGACATAAGCTTTCTACTGTCCGCATAATCGCTACTGTCAACTTTCAACTATATTTTCTCTAGGAACATATCTAAACAGTGGAACTAAAGTGCGAGCTTACGACATAATTTGCAAAGATTTTTTGACTATGTTCAGATAATTAAGTTCATCTTATCAACTCCCACTCAGATAGACATCCCTCTAGTCATCTAAGTGATTACATGATCCGAGTCAACTAGGCCGTGTTCGATCATCACGTGAGACAGACTAGTCATCATCGGTGAACATCTTCATGTTGATCGTATCCTCCATACGACTCATTCTCGACCTTTCGGTCTCTTGTGTTCCGAGGCCATGTCTGTACATGCTAGGCTCGTCAAGTCAACCTAAGTGTTTCGCATGTGTAAATCTGGCTTACACCCGTTGTATGTGAACGTAAGAATCCATCACACCCGATCATCACGTGGTGCTTAGAAACAACGAACTTTCGCAATGGTGCACAGTTAGGGGGAACACTTTCTTGAAATTTTAATGAGGGGTCATCTTATTTACTACCGTCGTTCTAAGCAAATAAGATGCATAAACATGATAAACATCACATGCAATCAAATAGTGACATGATATGGCCAATATCATTTTTGCTCCTTTTGATCTCCATCTTCGGGGCTCCATGATCATCATCGTCACCGGCATGACACCATGATCTCCATCATCATGATCTCCATCATCGTGTCTTCATGAAGTTGTCTCGCCAACTTATTGCTTCTACTACTATGGCTACCGGTTAGCAATAAAGTAAAGTAATTACATGGCGTTGTTCAATGACACGCAGGTCATACAATAAATAAAGACAACTCCTATGGCTCCTGCCGGTTGTCATACTCATCGACATGCAAGTCGTGATTACTATTACAAGAACATGATCAATCTCATACATCACATATATTCATCACATTCTTCTTGGCCATATCACATCACATAGCACACCCTGCAAAAACAAGTTAGACGTCCTCTAATTGTTGTTTGCATGTTTTACGTGGTTGCTATGGGTTTCTAGCAAGAACGCTTCTTACCTACGCAAGACCACAACGTGATATGCCAATTGCTATTTACCCTTCATAAGGACCTTTTCATCGAATCCGATCCGACTAAAGTGGGAGAGACTGGCACCCGCTAGCCACCTTATGCAACAAGTGCATGTCAGTCGGTGGAACCTGTCTCACGTAAGAGTACGTGTAAGGTCGGTCCGGGCCGCTTCATCCCACAATACCGTCGAAACAAGATTGGACTAGTAACGGTAAGCATATTGAACAAGATCAACGCCCACAAGTACTTTGTGTTCTACTCGTGCAAAGAATCTACGCAATAGACCTAGCTCATGATGCCACTGCTGGGGAACGTAGCAGAAATTCAAAATTTTCCTACGTGTCACCAAGATCTATGTATGGAGACACCAGCAACGAGGGGAAGGAGAGTGCATCTACATACCCTTGTAGATCGCTAAGCTGAAGCATTCAAGAGAACGGGGTTGAAGGAGTCGTACTCGTCGTGATCCAAATCACCGGAGATCCTAGTGCTGAACGGACGGCACCTCCGCGTTCAACACACGTACAGCCCGGTGACGTCTCCCATGCCTTGATCCAGCAAGGAGAGAGGGAGAGGTTGAGGAAGACTCCATCCAGCAGCAGCACAACGGCGTGGTGGTGGTGGAGGAGCGTGGCAATCCAGCAGGGCTTCGCCAAGCACCGCGGGAGAGGAGGAGTACTTGGGAGAGGGGGAGGGCTGCGCCAGAACATGGGTGCGGCTGCCCTCCCAACCCCCCACATATATATAGGGGCAAGGGAGAGGGGGGCCGGCCCCCTCAGATCCAATCTGAGGAGGGGCGGCGGCCAGGGGGGTTGCCTTGCCCCCCAAGGCAAGGGGGGCGCCCCCCTTTAGGGTTTCCCCCAAGCCCTAGGCGCCTTGGGCCTTGGTGGGGGGCGCACCAGCCCACATGGGGCTGGTCCCCTCCCACACTTGGCCCATGCAGCCCTACGGGGCCCGTGGCCCCACTTGGTGGACCCCCGGGACCCTCCCGGTGGTCCCGGTACGTTACCGGAAAAACCCGAAACTTTTCCGGTGACCAAAACAGGACTTTCCATATATAAATCTTTACCTCCGGACCATTCCGGAACTCCTCGTGACGTCCGGTATCTCATCCGGGACTCCGAACAACATTCGGTACCAAATACAAACTTCCTTTATAACCCTAGCGTCATCGAACCTTAAGTGTGTAGACCCTACGGGTTCGGGAACCATGTAGACATGACCGAGACGTTCTCCGGTCAATAACCAACAGCAGGATATGGATACCCATGTTGGCTCCCACATGTTCCACGATGATCTCATCGGATGAACCACGATGTCAAGGACTCAATCAATCCCGTATACAATTCCCTTTGTCTAGCGGTATTGTACTTGCCCGAGATTCGATCGTCGGTATACCGATACCTTGTTCAATCTCGTTACCGACAAGTCTCTTTACTCGTTCCGTAACACATCATCTCGTGATCAACTCCTTGGTCACATTGTGCACATTATGATGATGTCCTACCGAGTGGGCCCAGAGATACCTCTCCGTCATACGGAGTGACAAATCCCAGTCTCGATTTGTGCCAACCCAACAGACACTTTCGGAGATACCTGTAATGCACCTAGTCACCCAGTTACATTGTGACGTTTGGTACACCCAAAGCATTCCTACGGTATCCGGGAGTTGCACAATCTCATGGTCTAAGGAAAAGATACTTGACATTAGAAAAGCTTTAGCATACAAACTACACGATCTCTGTGCTAGGCTTAGGATTGGGTCTTGCCCATCACATCATTCTCCCAATGATGTGATCCCGTTATCAATGACATCCAATGTCCATGGTCAGGAAACCGTAACCATCTATTGATCAACGAGCTAGTCAACTAGAGGCTTACTAGGGACATGGTGTTGTCTATGTATCCACACATGTATCTGAGTTTCCTATCAATACAATTATAGCATGGATAATAAACGATTATCATGAACAAGGAAATATAATAATAACTTATTTATTATTGCCTCTAGGGCATATTTCCAACAGTCTCCCACTTGCACTAGAGTCAATAATCTAGTTCACATCGTCATGTGATTAACACTCACACGTCACATCGCCATGTGACCAACATCCAAAGAGTTTACTAGTGTCATTAAACTAGTTCACATCATCATGTGATTAGGACTCAATGAGTTCTGGAGTTTGATCATGTTTTGCTTGTGAGAGAAGTTTTAGTCAACGGGCCTGCAACATTCAGATTCGTATGTACTTCGCAAATCTCTATGTCATATTGTAAATGTTGCTTCCACGCTCCACTTGGAGTTATTCCAAATGGTTGTTCCACTATACGTATCCGGTTTGCTACTCAGAGTCATTCGGATAGGTGTTAAAGCTTGCATCGACGTAACCCTTTACGCGAAACTCTTTATCACCTCCATAATCGAGAAACATGTCCTTATTACTCCAAGAACAATTTTGACCGCTATCTGGTGATCTACTCCTTGATCACCTTTGTACTCTCTTGCCAGATATGTAGCAAGGCACACATCAGGTGCGGCACACAGCATAGCATACTGTAGAGCCTACGTCTAAAGCATAGGGGACGACCTTCGTCCTTTCTCTCTTTTCTGCCGTGGTCGAGCTTTAACTCTTAACTTCATACCTTACCACTCAGGCAAGAACTCCTTCTTTGACTGATCCATCTTGAACACCTTCAAGATCATGTCAAGGTATGTGCTCATTTGAAAGTATTATTAAGCATTTTGATCTATCCTTATAGATCTTGATGCTCAATGTTCAAGTAGCTTAATCTAGGTTTTCTATTGAAAAACACCTTTCAAATAACCCTATATGCTTTCCAGAAATTCTACATCATTTCTGATCATCAATATGTTAACAACATATACTCATCAGAAATTCTATAGTGCTCCCACTCACTTCTTTGGAAATACAAGTTTCTCATAAACTTTGTATAAACCTAAAATCTTTGATCATCTTATCAAAGTGCACATTCCAACTCCGAGATGCTTACTCCAATCCATGGAAGGATCGCTGGAGCTAGCATACCTTTTAGCATACTTAGGATCGACAAAACCTTTCTGATTGTATCACATACAACCTTTCCTTACGAAGACTGGTAAGGAAACTCGTTTTGACAACAATCTGCCAGATTTCATAAATGCAGCTAATGCTAACATGATTCCGACGGACTTAAGCATCGCTACGGATGAGAAAATCTCATCGTAGTCAACTCCTTGAACTTGTGAAAAACTCTTCGCCACAAGTCGAGCTTCATAGACGGTGACATTACCGTCCACGTCCGTCTTCTTCTTAAAGATCCTTTTATCTCAATAGCTTGCCGATCATCGGGCAAGTCCACCAAAGTCCATGCTTTGTTATGATACATGGATCCTATCTCGGATTTCATGGCTTCTAACCATTTGTTGGAATATGGGCCCACCATCGCTTCTCCCTAGCTCGTAGGTTCATTGTTGTCTAGCAACATGACCTTCAAGACAGGGTCACCGTACCACTCCAAAGCAGTACATGTCCTTGTCGTCCTACGAGGTTCGGTAGTGACTTGATCCAAAGCTTCATGATCACTATCATAAGCTTCCACTTCAATTGGTGTAGGTGCCATAGGAACAACTTCCTGTGCTCTGCTGCAGACTTGTTGAAGTGACTGTTCAATAACCACATCAAGTCTCCACCATCCTCCCACTCAAATCTTTCGAGAGAAACTTTTCCTCGGGAAAGGACCTAATTATAGAAACAATCCCTTTTGCTTCTGGAACTGAGACTGGAGGTATACCCAACTGTTTTGGGTGTCCTATGAAGATGCATTTATCTGCTTTGGGTTCGAGCTTATCAGCGTGAAAAAATTTCACATAAGTGTCGCAGCCCCAAACCTTTAAGAAATGACAGCTTAGGTTTCTCTAAACCATAGTTCATACGGTGTCATCTCAACGGAATTCCGTGGTGCCCTATTAAAGTGAGTGCGGTTGTCTCTAATGCCTAACCCATGAACGATAGTGGTAATTCAATAAGAGACATCATGGTACGCACCATATCCAATAGGGTGCAACTATGATGTTCGGACACACCATCACACTATGGTGTTCCAGGCGGTATTAATTGTGAAACAATTTCCACAATGTCTTAACTGTGTGCCAAAGCTCGTAACTCAGATACTCATCTCTATGATCATATCATAGACATTTTATTCTCTTGTCACGATGATCTTTAACTTCACTCTGAAATTACTTGAACCACTCAATAATTCAGACTTGTGTTTCATCAAGTAAATATACTCAACATCTACTCGAATCATCTGTGAAGTAAGAACATAACGATATTCACTGCATGCCTCAGCATTCATTGGACTGCACACATCAAAATGTGTTACTTCCCACAGGTTACTATCTTGTTCCATCTTACTGAAAATGAGGCTTTTCAGTCATCTTGCCCATGTGGTAAGATTTGCATATCTCAAGTGATTCAAAAATCAAGTGAGTTCAAACGATCCATCTGCATGGAATTTCTTCATGCGTTTACACCAATAGACATGGTTTGCATGTCTCAAACTTTTCAAAAACGAGTGAGTCCAAAGATCCATCAACATGGAGCTTCTTCATGCGTTTTATACCAATATGACTTACATGGCAGTGCCACAAGTAAGTGGTACTATCATTGCTATCTTATATCTTTTGGCATGAAAATGTGTATCACCACGATCGAGATTCAATAAACCATTGCTTTAGGTGTAAGACCATTGAAGGTATTATTCAAAAATAGAGTAACTATTATTCTCCTTAAATGAATAACCGTATTGCGATAGACATAATCCAATCATGTCTACGCTCAACGCAAACACCAAATGACAATTATTCAGGTTTAATACTAATCTTGATGGTAGAGGGAGCGTGCGATGTTTGATCACATCAAACTTGGAAACACTTCCAACACATATCGTCAGCTCACCTTTAGCTAGTCTCCGTTTATTCCGTAGCTCTTTTATTTCGAGTTACTAACACTTAGCAACCGAACCGGTATCTAATACCCTGGTGCTACTAGGAGTACTAGTAAAGTACACATTAACATAATGTATATCAAATATACTTCTATCGACCTTGCCAGCCTTCTCATCTACCAAGTATCTAGGGTAATTCTGCTCCAGTGGTTGTTTACCTTATAAAATAAGCACTTAGTCTCAGGTTTGGGTTCAACCTTGGGTTTCTTCACTAGAGCAGCAGCTGATTTGCCGTTTCATGAAGTATCCCTTCTTGCCCTTGCCCTTCTTGAAACTAGTGGTTTCACCAACCATCAACAATTGATGCTCCTTCTTGATTTCTACTTTCGCGGTGTCAAACATCGCGAATACCTCAAGGATCATCATATCTATCCCTGATATGTTATAGTTCATCACGAAGCTCTAGCAGCTTGGTGGCAATGACTTTGGAGAAACATCACTATCTCATCTGGAAGATCAACTCCCACTCGATTCAAGTGATTGTTGCACTTCAGACAATCCGAGCACAAGCTCAACGATTGAGCTTTTCTCCCTTAGTTTGCAGGCTAAGAAAATCGTCGGAGGTCTCATACCTCTTGACGTGGGCACGAGCCTGAAATCCCAATTTCAGCCCTCGAAACATCTCATATGTTCCGTGACGTTTTAGAAACATCTTTGGTGCCTCAACTCTAAACCGTTTATCTGAACTATCACGTAGTTATCAAAACGTGTATGTTCGATGTTCGCAACATCCACAAACGATATTTGGGGTTCAGCACACTGAGCGGTGCATTAAGGACATAAGCTTTCTACTGTCCGCATAATCGCTACTGTCAACTTTCAACTATATTTTTCTCTAGGAACATATTTAAACAGTGGAACTAAAGCGCGAGCTTACGACATAATTTGCAAAGATCTTTTGACTATGTTCAGGACAATTAAGTTCATCTGATGAACTCCCACTCAGATAGACATCCCTCTTGTCATCTAAGTGATTACATGATCCGAGTCAACTAGGCCATGTCCGATCATCACGTGAGACGGACTAGTCATCATCGGTGAACATCTTCATGTTGATCGTATCCTCCATACGACTCATGCTCGAGCTTTCGGTCTCTTGTGTTCCGAGGCCATGTCTGTACATGCTAGGCTCGTCAAGTTAACCTAAGTGTTTTGCGTGTGTAAATCTGGCTTACACCCGTTGTATGTGAACGTAAGAATCCATCACACCCGATCATCACATGGTGCTTAGAAACGACGAACTTTCGCAACGGTGCACAGTTAGGGGGAACACTTTCTTGAAATTTTAATGAGAGATCATCTTATTTACTACCGTCGTTCTAAGCAAATAAGATGCATAAACATGATAAACATCACATGCAATCAAATAGTGACATGATATGGCCAATATCATTTTGCTCCTTTTGATCTCCATCTTCGGGGCTCCATGATCATCATCGTCACCGGCATGACACCATGATCTCAATCATCATGATCTCCATCATCGTGTCTTCATGAAGTTGTCTCGCCAACTATTACTTCTACTACTATGGCTACCGGTTAGCAATAAAGTAAAGTAATTACATGGCGTTGTTTAATGACACGCAGGTCATACAATAAATAAAGACAACTCCTATGGCTCCTGCCGGTTGTCATACTCATCGACATGCAAGTCGTGATTCCTATTACAAGAACATGATCAATCTCATACATCACATATCATTCATCACATTCTTCCTGGCCATATCACATCACATAGCATACCCTGCAAAAACAAGTTAGACGTCCTCTAATTGTTGTTTGCATGTTTTACATGGCTGCTATGTGTTTCTAGCAAGAACGTTTCTTACCTACGCAAAACCACAACGTGATATGCCAATTGCTATTTACCCTTCATAAGGACCCTTTTCATCGAATCCGTTTCGACTAAAGTGGGAGAGACTAGCACCCGCTAGCCACCTTATGCACCAAGTGCATGTCAGTCGGTGGAACCTGTCTCACGTAAGAGTACGTGTAAGGTCGGTCCGAGCCGCTTCATCCCACAATACCGTCGAAACAAGATTGGACTAGTAACGGTAAGCATATTGAACAAAATCAACGCCCACAACTACTTTGTGTTCTACTCGTGCAAAGAATCTACGCAATAGACCTAGCTCATGATGCCACTGTTGGGGAACGTAGCAGAAATTCAAAATTTTCCTACGTGTCACCAAGATCTATCTATGGAGAAACCAACAACGAGGGGAAGGAGAGTGCATCTACATACCCTTGTAGATCGCTAAGCGGAAGCGTTCAAGAAAACGGGGTTGAAGGAGTCGTACTTGTCGCGATCCAAATCACCGGAGATCCTAGTGCCGAACGGACGGCACCTCCGCGTTCAACACACGTACAGCCCGGTGACGTCTCCCATGACTTGATCCAGCAAGGTGAGAGGGAGAGGTTGAGGAAGACTCCATCCAGCAGCAGCACAACAGCGTGGTGGTGATGGAGGAGCGTGGTAGTCCAGCAGGGCTTCGCCAAGCACCGCGAGATATGAGGAGAAAGAGAGGTAGGGCTGCGCCAACAGGAGAAGAAACTCATGTGTTGGGCTGATCCTATGCCTCCACAATATATAGGGGGAGAGGGGGCTGCGCCCCCACCTAGGTTTCCACCCCTAGGGGGCGGTGGCCAGCCCTAGATCCCATCTAGGGGGGCGGCCAAGGGGTGGAGAGGGGGAAACTTGCCCCCCAAGCAAGGTGGGGCGCCCCCTCCCCAAACCCTAGGTGCCTTGGGCCCTTGTGGGGGGGGCACACCAATCCACCTGGGGCTGGTCCCCTCCCACACTTGGCCCATGCAGCCCTCCGGGGCCGGTGGCCCCACTTGGTGGACCCCCGGGACCCTCCCGGTGGTCCCGGTACGTTACCGGAAAAACCCGAAACTTTTCCGGTGACCAAAATAGGACTTCCCATATATAAATCTTTACCTCCGGACCATTCCGGAACTCCTCCTGACGTCCGAGATCTCATCCGGGACTCCGAACAACATTCGGTAACCACATACAAACTTCATTTATAACCCTAGCATCATCGAACCTTAAGTGTGTAGACCCTACGGGTTCGGGAACCATGTAGACATGACCGAGACGTTCTCCGGTCAATAACCAACAGCGGGATCTGGATACCCATGTTGGCTCCCACATGTTCCATGATGATCTCATTGGATGAACCACGATGTCAAGGACTCAATCAATCCCGTATACAATTCCCTTTGTCTAGCGGTATTGTACTTGCCCGAGATTCGATCGTCGGTATACCGATACCTTGTTCAATCTCGTTACCGGCAAGTCTCTTTACTCGTTCCGTAACACATCATCCCGTGATCAACTCCTTGGTCACATTGTGCACATTATGATGATGTCCTACCGAGTGGGCCCAGAGATACCTCTCCGTCACACGGAGTGACAAATCCCAGTCTTGATTTGTGCCAACCCAACAGACACTTTCGGAGATACCTGTAATGCACCTTTATAGTCACCCAGTTACGTTGTGACGTTTGGTACACCCAAAGCATTCCTACGGTATCTGGGAGTTGCACAATCTCATGGTCTAAGGAAAAGATACTTGACATTAGAAAAGCTTTAGCATACGAACTACACGATCTCTGTGCTAGGCTTAGGATTGGGTCTTGTCCATCACATCATTCTCCCAATGATGTGATCCCGTTATCAATGACATACAATGTCCATGGTCAGGAAACCGTAACCATCTATTGATCAACGAGCTAGTCAACTAGAGGCTTACTAGGGACATGGTGTTGTCTATGTATCCACACATGTATCTGAGTTTCCTATCAATACAATTATAGCATGGATAATAAACGATTATCATGAACAAGGAAATATAATAATAACTTATTTATTATTGCCTCTAGGGCATATTTCCAACAGATAGTCATGCTATCACTGTATTATCCGGAAATCGTAATACACGTGTGAATACATAGACCATAACATGTCCCTAGTGAGCCTCAAGTTGACTAGCTCGTTGGTCAACAGATAGTCATGGTTTCCTGACTATGGACATTAGATGTCATTGACAACGGGATCACATCATTAGGAGAATGATGTGATGGACAAGACCCAATCCTAAGCATAGCACAAGATCGTGTAGTTCATTTTGCTAGAGCTTTTTCAATGTCAAGTATCTCTTCCTTAGACCATGAGATCGTGTAACTCCCGGATACCGTAAGAGTGCCTTGGGTGTACCAAACGTCACAACGTAACTGGGTGACTATAAAGGTGCACTACTGGTATCTCCGAAAGTGTCTGTTGGGTTGACACGGATCGAGACTGGGATTTGTCACTCCGTATGACGGAGAGGTATCTCTGGGCCCACTCGGTAATGCATCATCATAATGAGCTCAAAGTGACCAAGTGTTTGGTCACGGGATCATGCATTACGGTACGAGTAAAGTGACTTGCCGGTAATGAGACTGAACGAGGTATTGGGATACCGACGATCGAGTCTCGGGCAAGTAACGTACCGATTGACAAAGGGAATTGTGTACGGGGTTGTTCGAATCCTCGACATCGTGGTTCATCCGATGAGATCATCGAGGAGCATGTGGCAGCCAACATGGGTATCCAGATCCCGCTGTTGGTTATTGCCCGAGAGCCGTCTCGGTCATGTCTACGTGTATCCCGAACCCGTAGGGTCTACACACTTAAGGTTCGGTGACGCTAGGGTTTTATGAATATGAGTATGCAGCATATCGAATGTTGTTCGGAGTCCCTAATGAGATCCCGGACGTCACGAGGAGTTCCAGAATGGTCCGGAGGTAAAGAATTACATATAGGAAATGATGTTTCGGCCATCGGGAAAGTTTAGGGGTCACCCGATATTGTACCGGGACCACCGGAAGGGTCCCGGGGGTCCACCGGGTGAGGCCACCCATCCCGGAGGGCCCCAAGGGCCGAAGTGGGGAGGGGAACCATCCCATAGTGGGCTGGTGCGCCCCCCTTGGCCCACCCCCTGTGCCTAGGGTTGAAACCCTAGGGGGGCGCCCCACTTGGCTTGGGGGGTACTCCACCCCCCTTGGCCGCCGCCCCCTTGGGAGATTGGATCTCCCACGGCCGGCGCCCCCCCCCCCTGGGGGCCTATATAAAGGGAGGGGGAGGGGGCAGCCGCACCCTGAAGTTCTAGCGCCTCCCTCCCCCTGCTACACCTCTTCCTCCTCCGTCACGTGCTTGGTGAAGCCCTACCGGAGTGCTGCTGTTCCACCACCACCACGCCGTTGTGCTGCTGCTGGAGCCATCATCATCAACCTCTCCTTTCCCCTTGCTGGATCAAGAAGGAGGAGACGTCATCCGCTCCTTACGTGTGTTGAACGCGGAGGTGCCGTCCGTTCGGCGCTAGGATCTCCGGTGATAGGATCACGACGAGAACGACTACTTCAACCCCGTTCTTTTGAACGCTTCCGCTCGCAATCTACAAAGTGGTATGTAGATGCATCTCCCACGACTCGTTGCTTAGATGAACTCATAGATGGATCTTGGTGAAACGTAGGAAAAAATTAATTTTCTGCAACATTCCCCAACAGGGGTCTTGTCCATCACATCTCCCATGAGGATGTTCACCCACGATGACTAGTCCGTCTCTCCTAATGATGTGATGGACAAGACCCCTGTTGGGGAACGTTGCAGAAAATTAAAAAATTTCCTACGGTTTCACCAAGATCCATCTATGAGTTCATCTAAGCAACGAGTCATGGGAGATGCATCTACATACCACTTTGTAGATCGCGATCGGAAGCGTTCAAAAGAATGGGGTTGAAGTAGTCGTTCTCGTCGTGATCCTATCACCGGAGATCCTAGCACCGAACGGACGGCACCTCCGCGTTCAACACACGTATGGAGCGGATGACGTCTCCTCCTTCTTGATACAGCAAGGGGAAAGGAGAGGTTGATGATGATGGCTCCAGCAGCAGCACAACGACGTGGTGGTGGTGGAACAGCAGCACTCCGGCAGGGCTTCGCCAAGCACGTGACGGAGGAGGAAGAGGTGTAGCAGGGGGAGGGAGGCGCCAGAACTTCAGGGTGCGGCTGCCCCCTCCCCCCCTCCCTTTATATAGGCCCCCAGGGGGGGGGCTCCGGCCCTGGGAGATCCAATCTCCCAAGGGGGCGACGGCCAAGGGGGTGGAGTACCCCCAAGCCAAGTGGGGCGCCCCCCCCCCCCACCCTAGGGTTTCAACCCTAGGCGCAGGGGGTGGGCCAAGGGGGGCGCACCAGCCCACTATCGGCTGGTTCCCCTCCCCACTTCGGCCCTTGGGGCCCTCCGGGATGGGTGGCCCCACCCGGTGGACCCCCGGGACCCTTCCGGTGGTCCCGGTACAATACCGGGTGACCCCGAAACTTTCCCGATGGCTGAAACATCACTTCCTATATATAATTCTTTACCTCTGGACCATTCCGGAACTCCTCGTGACGTCCGGGATCTCATCCGGGACTCAGAACAACATTCGGTATGCTGCATACTCATATTCATAAAACCCTAGCATCACCGAACCTTAAGTGTGTAGACCCTACGGGTTCGGGATACACGTAGACATGACCGAGACGGCTCTCGGGCAATAACCAACAGCGGGATCTGGATACCCATGTTGGCTCCCACATGCTCCTCGATGATCTCATCGGATGAACCACGATGTCAAGGATTCGAACAACCCCGTATACAATTCCCTTTGTCAATCGGTACGTTACTTGCCCGAGACTCGATCGTCGGTATCCCAATACCTCGTTCAGTCTCGTTACCGGCAAGTCACTTTACTCGTACCGTAATGCATGATCCCGTGACCAAACACTTGGTCACTTTGAGCTCGTTATGATGATGCATTACCGAGTGGGCCCAGAGATACCTCTCCGTCATACGGAGTGACAAATCCCAGTCTCGATCCGTGTCAACCCAACAGACACTTTCGGAGATACCTGTAGTGCACCTTTATAGTCACCCAGTTACGTTGTGACGTTTGGTACAGCCAAGGCACTCTTACGGTATCCGGGAGTTACACGATCTCATGGTCTAAGGAAGAGATACTTGACATTGAAAAAGCTCTAGCAGAATGAACTACATGATCTTGTGCTATGCTTAGGATTGGGTCTTGTCCATCACATCATTCTCCTAATGATGTGATCCCGTTGTCAATGACATCTAATGTCCATAGTCAGGAAACCATGACTATCTGTTGACCAACGAGCTAGTCAACTAGAGGCTCACTAGGGACATGTTATGGTCTATGTATTCACACGTGTATTACGATTTCCGGATAATACAGTTATAGCATGAATAAAAGACAGCTATCATGAACAAGGAAATATAATAATAATCCTTTTATTATTGCCTCTAGGGCATATTTCCAACAGTCTCCCACTTGCACTAGAGTCAATAATCTAGTTACATAGTGACGAATCTAACACCCATAGAGTTCTGGTGTTGATCATGTTTTGCTCGCGAGAGAGGTTTAGTCAACGGATCTGCGACATTCAGATCCGTATGTACTTTGCAAATATCTATGTCTCCATCTTGAACATTTTCACGGATGGAGTTGAAACGACGCTTGATGTGCCTGGTCTTCTTGTGAAACCTGGGTTCCTTGGCAAGGGCAATAGCTCCAGTGTTGTCACAGAAGAGTTTGATCGGCCCCGACGCATTAGGTATGACTCCTAGGTCGGTGATGAACTCCTTCACCCAAATTGCTTCATGCGCTGCCTCCGAGGCTGCCATGTACTCCGCTTCACATGTAGATCCCGCCACGACGCTCTGCTTGCAGCTGCACCAGCTTACTGCTCCACCATTCAACATATACACGTATCCAGTTTGTGACTTAGAGTCATCCAGATCTATGTCGAAGCTAGCATCAACGTAACCCTTTACGACGAGCTCTTCGTCACCTTCATAAACGAGAAACATGTCCTTTGTCCTTTTCAGGTACTTTAGGATATTCTTGACCGCTGTCCAGTGTTCCTTGCCGGGATTACTTTGGTACCTACCTACCAAACTTACGGCAAGGTTTACATCAGGTCTGGTACACAGCATGGCATACATAATAGATCCTATGGCTGAAGCATAGGGGATGACACTCATCTCTTCTTTATCTTTTGCCGTGGTCGGGCATTGAGCCGAGCTCAATCTCACACCTTGCAATACAGGCAAGAACCCCTTCTTGGACTGATCCATTTTGAACTTCTTCAAAATCTTATCAAGGTATGTGCTTTGTGAAAGACCTATGAGGTGTCTCGATCTATCTCTATAGATCTTGATGCCTAATATATAAGCAGCTTCTCCAAGGCCCTTCATTGAAAAACACTTATTCAAGTAGGCCTTAATGTTGTCCAAAAGTTCTATATCATTTCCCATCAAGAGTATGTCATCTACATATAATATGAGAAATGCTACAGAGCTCCCACTCACTTTCTTGTAAACGCAGGCTTCTCCATAAGTCTGCATAAACCCAAACGCTTTGATCATCTCATCAAAGCGAATGTTCCAACTCCGAGATGCTTGCACCAGCCCATAAATGGATCGCTGGAGCTTGCATACTTTGTTAGCGTTCTTAGGATCGACAAAACCTTCCGGCTGCATCATATACAGTTCTTCCTTAAGATGTCCGTTAAGGAATCTCGTTTTGACGTCCATCTGCCATATCTCATAATCATAGTATGCGGCAATTGCTAACATGATTCGGACAGACTTCAGCTTCGCTACGGGAGAGAATGTCTTGTCGTAGTCAATCCCTTGAACTTGTCGATAACCCTTAGCGACAAGTCGAGCTTTATAGACGGTAATATTACCATCCGTGTCCGTCTTCTTCTTAAAGATCCATTTGTTTTCTATCGCTCGCCGTTCATCGGGCAAGTCTGTCAAAGTCCATACTTTGTTTTCATACATGGATTCTATCTCGGATTTCATGGCTTCAAGCCATTTGTTGGAATCTGGGCCCGCCATCGCTTCTTCATAGTTCGAAGGTTCACTGTTGTCTAACAACATGATTTCCAGGACAGGGTTGCCGTACCACTCTGGTGCGGAACGTGTCCTTGTGGACCTACGAAGTTCAGTAGCAACTTGATCCGAAGTACCTTGATCATCATCATTATTTTCCTCTTCAGTTGGTGTAGGCATCACAGGAACATTTTCCTGAGCTGCACTACTATCCCGTTAAAGAGGTAGTACTTCATTGAGTTCTACTTTCCTCCCACTTACCTCTTTCGAGAGAAACTCTTTTTCCAGAAAGGATCCATTCTTGGCAACAAAGATCTTGCCCTCGGATCTTAAGTAGAAGGTATACCCAATGGTTTCCTTAGGGTATCCTATGAAGACGCATTTTTCCGACTTGGGTTCGAGCTTTTCAGGTTGAAGTTTCTTGACATAAGCATCGCATCCCCAAACTTTTAGAAACGACAGCTTAGGTTTCTTCCCAAACCATAATTCATACGGTGTCGTCTCAACGGATTTAGACGGTGCCCTATTTAAAGTGAATGTAGCTGTCTCTAGAGCGTATCCCCAAAATGATAGCGGTAAATCGGTAAGAGACATCATAGACCGCACCATATCCAATAGAGTGCGAATACGACGTTCGGACACACCGTTACACTGAGGTGTTCCAGGCGGCGTGAGTTGTGAAACGATTCCACATTTCCTTAAGTGTGTACCAAACTCGTGACTTAAATATTCTCCTCCACGATCTGATCGTAGGAACTTTATCTTTCGGTCACGTTGATTCTCTACCTCATTCTGAAATTCCTTGAACTTTTCAAAGGTCTCAGACTTGTGTTTCATTAGGTAGACATACCCATATCTACTCAAGTCATCAGTGAGAGTGAGAACATAACGATATCCTCTGCGAGCCTCAACGCTCATTGGACCACACACATCGGTATGTATGATTTCCAGCAAGTTGGTTGCTCGCTCCATTATTCCGGAGAACGGAGTCTTGGTCATCTTGCCCATGAGGCATGGTTCGCATGTGTCAAATGATTCATAATCGAGAGACTCCAAAAGTCCATCAGCATGGAGCTTCTTCATGCGCTTGACACCAATGTGACCAAGGCAGCAGTGCCACAAGTAGGTGGGACTATCGTTATCAACTTTACATCTTTTGGTATTCACACTATGAATATGTGTAATATTACGTTCGATATTCATTAAGAATAAACCATTGACCATCGGGGCATGACCATAAAACATATCTCTCATATAAATAGAACAACCATTATTCTCGGATTTAAATGAGTAGCCATCTCGTATCAAACGAGATCCAGATACAATGTTCATGCTCAAACTTGGCACTAAATAACAATTATTGAGGTTCATAACTAATCTCGTAGGTAAATGTAGAGGTAGCGTGCCGACGGCGATCACATCGACCTTGGAACCATTCCCGATGCGCATCGTCACCTCGTCCTTCGCCAGTCTTCGTTTATTCCGCAGCTCCTGCTGTGAGTTACAAATATGAGCAACGGTACCGGTATCAAATACCCAGGAGTTACTACGAGTACTGGTAAGGTACACATCAATTACATGTATATCAAATATACCTTTAGTGTTGCCGGCCTTCTTATCCGCTAAGTATTTGGGGCAGTTCCGCTTCCAGTAACCCTTCCCCTTGCAATAAAAGCACTCAGTCTCAGGCTTGGGTCCATTCTTTGACTTCTTCCCGGCAGCTGGCTTACCGGGCGTGGCAACATCTTTGCCGTCCTTCTTGAAGTTCTTCTTACCCTTGCCCTTCTTGAACTTAGTGGTCTTATTGACCATCAACACTTGATGTTCTTTCTTGATTTCAACCTCTGCTGACTTCAGCATGGAAAATACTTCAGGAATGGTCTTCACCATCCCCTGCATATTGTAGTTCAACACAAAGCTCTTGTAGCTTGGTGGGAGCGACTGAAAAATTATGTCGATGACCGCCTCGTCTGGGAGGTTGATGTCCAGCTGGGACAGGCAGTTGTGCAACCCAGACATTTTGAGTATGTGCTCACTGACAGAACTATTTTCCTCCATCTTACAACTATAGAACTTTTCGGAGACATCATATCTCTCGACCCGGGCATGAGCTTGGAAAACTAGTTTCAGCTCCTCGAACATCTCATATGCTCCGTGTTGCTCAAAACGCTTTTGGAGCCCCGGTTCTAAGCTGTAAAGCATGCCACACTGAACGAGGGAGTAATCATCAGCACGAGACTGCCAAGCATTCATAATGTCTTGGTTCTGTGGGACGGGTGCATCACCTAGCGGTCCTTCTAGGACATATTGTTTCCTGGCAGCTATGAGGATGATCCTCAGGTTCTGGACCCAGTCCGTGTAGTTGCTGCCATCATCTTTCAGCTTGGTTTTCTTTAGGAACGCGTTGAAGTTCATGTTGACATGAGCGTTGGCCATTTGATCTACAAGACATATTTGCAAAGGTTTTAGACTAAGTTCATGATAATTAAGTTCATCTAATCAAATTATTTTAATGAACTCCCACTCAGATTAGACATCCCTCTAGTCATCTAAGTGTTACATGATCCGAGTCGACTAGGCCATGTCTGATCATCATGTGAGATGGACTAGTCATCGTCGGTGAACATCCTCATGTTGATCGTATCTTCCATACGACTCGTGTTCGACCTTTCGGTCTCCGTGTTCCGAGGCCATGTCTGTACATGCTAGGCTCGTCAAGTTAACCCTAAGTGTTTTGCATGTGTAAAACTGTCTTACACCCATTGTATGTGAACGTAAGGATCTATCACACCCGATCATCACGTGGTGCTTCAAAACGACGAACTTTAGCAACGGTGCACAGTTAGGGGAGAACACTTGTTGAAATTGTTGTAAGGGATCATCTTATTTACTACCGTCGTTCTAAGTAAACAAGATGCATAAACATAATAAACATCACATGCAATTATATAGTAGTGACATGATATGGCCAATATCATATAGCTCCATTGATCTCCATCTTCGAGGCTCCATGATCATCTTGTCACCGGCATGACACCATGATCTCCATCATCATGATCTCCATCATCGTGTCTTCATGAAGTTGTCACGCCAATGACTACTTCTACTTCTATGGCTAACGCGTTTAGCAATAAAGTAAAGTAATTTACATGGCGTTCTTCAATGGCACGCAGGTCATACAAAAAATAAAGACAACTCCTATGGCTCCTGCCGGTTGTCATACTCATCGACATGCAAGTCGTGATTCCTATTACAAGAACATGATCTCATACATCACAATATGTCATTCATCATTCATCACAACTTCTGGCCATATCACATCACATGACAATTGCTGCAAAAACAAGTTAGACGTCCTCTAATTGTTGTTGCATCTTTTACGTGGCTGCAATTGGGTTCTAGCAAGAACGTTTTCTTACCTACGAATAACCACAACGTGATTTTGTCAACTTCTATTTAGCCTTCATAAGGACCCTTTTCATCGAATCCGCTCCAACTAAAGTGGGAGAGACAGACACCCGCCAGCCACCTTATGCAACTAGTGCATGTCAGTCGGTGGAACCGGTCTCACGTAAGCATACGTGTAAGGTTGGTCCGGGCCGCTTCATCCCACAATACCGCTGAAGCAAGATAAGACTAGTAGCGGAAAGCAAGTTGACAAGATCTACGCCCACAACAAAATTGTGTTCTACTCGTGCAATAGAGAACTACGCATAGACCTAGCTCATGATGCCACTGTTGGGGAACGTTGCAGAAAATTAAAATTTTTCCTACGGTTTCACCAAGATCCATCTATGAGTTCATCTAAGCAATGAGTCATGGGAGATGCATCTACATACCACTTTGTAGATTGCGAGCGGAAGCGTTCAAAAGAACGGGGTTGAAGTAGTCGTTCTCGTCGTGATCCTATCACCGGAGATCCTAGCGCCGAACGGACGGCACCTCCGCGTTCAACACACATACGGAGCAGATGACGTCTCCTCCTTCTTGATCCAGCAAGGGGAAAGGAGAGGTTGATGATGATGGCTCCAGCAGCAGCACAACGGTGTGGTGGTGGTGGAACAGCAGCACTCCGGCAGGGCTTCGCCAAGCACGTGACGGAGGAGGAAGAGGTGTAGCAGGGGGAGGGAGGCGCCAGAACTTCAGGGTGCGGCTGCCCCCTCCCCCTTCCTTTATATAGGCCCCCCAGGGGAGGCGCCGGCCCTGGGAGATCCAATCTCCCAAGGGGGCGGCGGCCAAGGGGGGTGGAATACCCCCCACAAGCCAAGTGCCCCCCCCCACCCTAGGGTTTCAACCCTAGGCGCAGGGGGTGGGCCAAGGGGGCGCACCAGCCCACTATCGGCTGGTTCCCCTCCCCACTTCGGCCCTTGGGGCCCTCCGGGATGGGTGGACCCACCCGGTGGATCCCCGGGACCCTTCCGGTGGTCTCGGTACAATAACGGGTGACCCCGAAACTTTCCCGATGGCCGAAACATCACTTCCTATATATAATTCTTTACCTCCGGACCATTCCGGAACTCCTCGTGACGTCCGGGATCTCATCCGGGACTCCGAACAACATTCGGTATGCTGCATACTCATATTCATAAAACCCTAGCGTCACCGAACCTTAAGTGTGTAGACCCTACGGGTTCGGGATACACGTAGACATGACCGAGACGGCTCTCGGGCAATAACCAATAGCGGGATCTGGATACCCATGTTGGCTCCCACATGCTCCTCGATGATCTCATCGGATGAACCACGATGTCGAGGATTCGAACAACCCCGTATACAATTCCCTTTGTCAATCGGTACGTTACTTGCCCGAGACTCGATCGTCGGTATCCCAATACCTCGTTCAGTCTCGTTACCGGCAAGTCACTTTACTCGTACCGTAATGCATGATCCCGTGACCAAACACTTGGTCACTTTGAGCTCATTATGATGATGCATTACCGAGTGGGCCCAGAGATACCTCTCCGTCATACGGAGTGACAAATCCCAGTCTCGATCCGTGTCAACCCAACAGACACTTTCGGAGATGCCTGTAGTGCACCATTATAGTCACCCAGTTACGTTGTGACGTTTGGTACACCCAAGGCACTCTTACGGTATCCGGGAGTTACACGATCTCATGGTCTAAGGAAGAGATACTTGACATTGAAAAAGCTCTAGCAAAATGAACTACACGATCTTGTGCTATGCTTAGGATTGGGTCTTGTCCATCACATCATTCTCCTAATGATGTGATCCCGTTGTCAATGACATCTAATGTCTATAGTCAGGAAACCATGACTATCTGTTGACCAACGAGCTAGTCAACTAGAGGCTCACTAGGGACATGTTATGGTCTATGTATTCACACGTGTCTTACGATTTCCGGATAATACAGTTATAGCATGAATAAAAGACAATTATCATGAACAAGGAAATATAATAATAATCCTTTTAATATTGCCTCTAGGGCATATTTCCAACAGTGCTTCCCTCCCCCTACTACACCTCTTCCTCCTCCGTCACGTGCTTGGCGAAGCCCTGCCGGAGTGCTGCTGTTCCACCACCACCACGCCGTTGTGCTGCTGCTGGAGCCATCATCATCAACCTCTCCTTTCCCCTTGCTGGATCAAGAAGGAGGAGACGTCATCCGCTCCGTACGTGTGTTGAACGCAGAGGTGCCGTCTATTCGGCGCTAGGATCTCCGGTGATAGGATCACGACGAGAACGACTACTTCAACCCCGTTCTTTTGAACGCTTCCGCTCGCGATCTACAAAGTGGTATGTAGATGCATCTCCCATGACTCGTTGCTTAGATGAACTCATAGATGGATCTTGGTGAAACCATAGGAAATTTTTTAATTTTCTGCAACGTTCCCCGACAGTACTCACAACTCATCGGATGGGCTATGGTGTTGATGTAGAAGCCCTCCGTGGTCAATTCCCCCTCCGGCGGAGCGCCGACGAAGGCTCCAAGATGGGATCTCGCAGGTACATAAGGTTACGGCGGTGAAAATTGTTTTTCGTTGGCTACCTGGATGTTTTCGGGGTACGTAAATATATATAGGAGGAAGAAGTACATCGGTGGCCGCTCGTGGGGCCCAGGAGACAGGGGGCGCGCCCAAGAGGGGTGGGCGCGCCGTCCTATCTCATGGCCGCCTCGTTTGCTTCTTGACTTGCAGTCCAAGTTCTGCGGATCACGTTCGTTTCAAAAATCACGCTCCCGAAGGTTTCATTCTGTTTGGACTCCAGTTGATATTCCTTTTTTTCAAAATACTGAAATAGGCAAAAAAACAGCAATACGGGCTGGGCCTCCGGTTAGTAGGTTAGTCCCAAAAATGATATAAATGTGTAAAATAAAGCCCATAAACATCCAAAAGGAATAATATAATAGCATTGGAACAATCAAAAATTATAGATACGTTGGAGACGTATCATTACCTTAGTTGCGATCTAGATCGCATTTGTTGTTGCATTTAAATGTTTTAGCTAGAGAGGTTGTATATTGTTTTATGAGATAAGTGTGTATGAACTTTCTGTATGAAATTGTATTAATTTGGTCTTTTCGGTGCTGCGTAATGAAGATGAGCCAGCAATGGATGTACGATGACCGGTGCTCTCCCCAATTCGTTAATGACGTGCGTACTTTCCTGCTTGCGGCTGAGGCAAACAAGCGGGCAGATGGTTTTATGTCTTGTCCATGTGGGTTGTAACAATGATTGGAATTACTCTAAGTCGGGAACCATTCACGTCCACATGTTTGAGTCTGGTTTGATGCCCCACTATAATATTTGGACCAAGCAAGGAGAAAGAGCAGTTATGATGGAAGACAATAAAGAAGAAGGGGACGACAACAGCTATCCTGGCCATGGGTTCCCTGAATACGATGGTACAACAATGGGGAAGAAGCTAAGCCGGCAATGCAGGAAGAAGCTGAAGAAAAGACATCAGATGAGCCTGCTGATGATCTAGGTCGGGCCATTGCCGATGCAAAGAGAAACCGCGCAAGTGAGAAGGAGAGGCTGAAGTTGCAGCGCATATTAGAGGATCACAAGAAATTGTGTGCTAGTTGTCATCAGTCTTCCGACATCGATTACTATTTAGTAGTGTTTTCAGTCATCAACCTTCGTGTATTCTCTATTACCGGCCTCCATAATTTCAGTGTTTACTCTTCATTTTTTCCAGTTTGTTGATAATTTTTTCAGCGATTTAGAGAAAGATGACTCGTCCGTGTTTCAGTTTTTATTTTTCAGTTTCAATCATCTTCATTGTAGGTTTCTTTCAGTTTTTCAGAGTTTTCTTCAGTTTTAGATATTTGCTTCTTAGTTTGTTTTGGTGGTAGGTATTTTTTGTTTAAGTGTCATTCCTCAGTCAGGTTTCTTGAGTATATATCTCTGCTACTATTAAACAAGCAAACATTTTCTTTCTTAAAGATACCCCGTTAAGTGTACATTGATTAATTATCACCGTTTGATCATCTAAATTAATGAAAGCTAACAGATCAGACTAATCTGATGAGATATCAAAGGGTGCAATTAGCAATTACTGAAGGCGGACCGCTCCACCGGCGAACGAAATTTTTCTACGCCTGCTTCGGCAACTTTCGCTCAAGCATCCCACTAAATCTTCGATAATTACTACTCCTATACCATATATAATTGCCATCTAATTATTATTATCCTTTTTTGTTGCCGGAGCATCTAATTATTAGTATCAACTAAAAGAGGAAGCCACTCAACCTAATTGATCTCTTCCTACCCCGCATCTGATGCTATCGGCGTCGAAACATGCCCCTTCATCCCTCCC
Organism: Triticum dicoccoides; assembly: GCF_002162155.2. Classification (NCBI taxonomy): domain Eukaryota; kingdom Viridiplantae; phylum Streptophyta; class Magnoliopsida; order Poales; family Poaceae; genus Triticum; species Triticum dicoccoides. Next base: position 795,758,414 of record NC_041383.1, on the reverse strand, counting down.
TGTGCCCTCCCTATATATGTCATCGTCCCTTCCTGTTATACCTCGGCTGAAAACATATCTTCTCTAATCCCTCACACTATCTGCCATTGCCTCTGCAACGCAACACACACCACCTCTGTCACCGTCGTCTGGGACATCGGAGTTGCCGCGACCTCCGATTCGACGCGTTACCAGATCAGGGTGGAGACGGTCCGTGCCGGTCTGACCAGTATGTAAATCTTGTTTTCTGTGACTAGAACGCCTGCGCTCTAGACCGGGCCAGATCGAGCAGACCGACAAGTGGCGACGATGATCGGCGGCAGGAGACCATGACGAGCGCGCACGATGGCAGGAGGCCACGGCGACCGTCGCGGCAGCGCATGGCGGCAGGAGGCCATGGATGGCGCCTGCAGGAGACGTCTACGACGTGGACACCGACAACGGCGAGGACGACGAAGGAGCCATCGTGCCGGCCAGCCACGACAACTCTGGTGCGCTCCTGCACTCGCTGACGTTGTCCATGGGCTCTGGGTCCCTCTCCATCTGCGTCAGCATGCAGAAGGCGCCCGCACGCGCCCATTCCTAAGGCGCTGCCGGCGGCGAGTACATCGGACAGAAACAGGAGGATGCACACAACTTCGATGCATTGATTGTATAACCTCTTATTTTCGTGGATGTCTCCTGCACGCACCTGCGCGCACGCACATGCATTGATTGTATGGATGGAGCGAGGTTTGGTTTTTCTTCAGTTTTCTATAGGGACATGCAACATGAGACCTGACGACCTTTTCACGTGCATGGAATCATTTTCTGTGGACGAAGCGAGCGCGGTGACGACGACATGTTCAATTTCATCGTCAGAGAAATAAGGACGAAGTGGGTGCCTGAGCCAGTTCTCTGCAGAGCAGAAGAACCGTCGTTGGGATCTGCCATACCTTGCTCGGAATACATCGAGAGTATCGATCCTCTCCAAACAATGCCGAACATTTTCACGGTTCTTTCTTCTACTTCCTTACAAGCATTCCTGTTTTTACAACTTGGGTTTATAAGGACGTGTGTTGCTTAATACTCAATAATCCTAGGCCTTTTCGCAAAAAATAAATAAATTGAATGAAGTCTTCTTTTGTTCACCTTCTCAACTACAACGAGACTGAAGATGCCTACGCTTTATAACAATTGATTAAACATATAAAAAACCGAGATAATTAGGTGCCAGTGCTCTATGCATACGATGATTCATTTAAATGATAGGTTGATTTGTAATATCTTTATTAGTATTAGAATATCTTTTCTATGGGAATTCTTATTTTTGTCGGTGACCAAGGTGGGCAAAAGCGGACCTGTATTATTTTCATTACCATTTATTTAAAAAACAGAAGGTGAAACAATCAAGCATCATCGTTGATCGGAGTGGAGATCTGAGTCTGACCAACGCCTGCCTACCTCCGCCAAACCATCACTTCCAGACACACCGATGTCACCTCACCCACCAGACGCGGATCCAACCTGCGCGAGAAGAAGCAGATAGCCGCCAATGGGCGTCGTGACGGGCACCACTGGGGCTAAACCTTCCTGGGACTGCGCCCCCACAGACAACATAGGTGCTGCCACGACCCTCCCACATGGAGCCGCGCAACCACCACCGCCACCCATCATTGTCTAGGGGTGGCACAGTTGCTGAGAGGGACGCCTCCCTATGAGCAGCACGCGGCACACACCATCGGACCGCCACGCTCCACCGTTCACCTGAGACCTGTGCCAAAATAACAGCCTGCAAAAAAGGATGCCTTGCCTCCACCTTCCCTGGGGCATAGGTGGCTTTGTCGGCGCCCCCTCCGACAGCGGTGAAGCGAGGGAGGAGAGGGTGGTCTTGCGGTGCAGGTAGGGTTTTTTCCATGTCACCCGAATAGAGTAACGCGAATATAATATTAGTCGAGACGTGCGTTGCACGTGCACGCTTACTAGTGTCCTCAAGTTTTAGTCCAAGCGGTTCCTCAATATGCATATTCATTTTCTTCAGTTTTTCATTTCATTGTCTTCTTTTATCCTGAGTGTCCATTTTTCCTCTCTCTTCAGTCATATTCAGATACAATCCTTGTTTTGTCATTCATTCACTCTTTCAGTCTGTTCATGATTAACTCAGCAAGTCTCCTACACTAGTGTTTATCAGTAAGTGCCTGCTCATGATTAATCCAGCAAGACCTTCAGTTAGTATTTTCATTTAGTATTGTCCATTCTTCAGTACCTTAGTTCTAGTTTCAGTTTTCTCTATTCCTCATTTTGTCAAATTAAGTTTCAGTCATCTTCAGTGCATATGTACACTTTTCAATACCTAAGAACGGAAAGATGTATTGGCACCCGGGTGTCCCGACCCCCTTTTATCCTGTCCGCTGAGCCCCTTTAGTCTGGGACTAAAGGGCGGGGGGGGGGGGCTTTAGTCCTCACCCTTTACTCTCGGTTCCAGAATCAGCACTAAAGGGCTTTACAAACCGGGACTATAACCCGTTTCTGCACTAGTGTACCGATCATTTTCAGTCATCAGTCTTTAGTTGATTCTAAATTAAGTCATGTTTCATTTAGTAGATCAGTATCTCAGCATGAGTCTTGTAGTTGATTCTATCTTTTAAGGCATCGGTTTTTCTTATCTGTATGTCTTCTTCAGTTTTGTCTTCAGAATGTAGGTTTAGTCCATGCTGATTTTTGTCAGTTTAGAATTTATTGGTTTCCATTATAGTGATTCTTACTTCTTTGAATTCATCTGTGTTCATTTTCGCTTCAGTCTTTAGATCCATTAACCTTGATCAGTTTGTTCTATCATGTCCTTTAGTTCACTTGTCATTCATCCAATAGTTTCTCAGATTTTGTTTGTGTGCTAGTTGTCATCAGTCTTCCGACGTTGATTATTACTTAGTAGTGTTTTCAGTCATCAGCCATCGTGTATTCTCTATTATCAGCCTCCATGATTTCAGTGATTACTCTTCATTTTTTCCAGTTTGTTGATAATTTTTTCAGCAATTTAGAGAAAGATGATTGGTCTGTGTTATAGTTTTAGTTTTCAGTTTCAATCATCATCATTTTAGGTTTCTTTTAGTTTAGATAGTTGTTTCTTAGTTTGTTTTGGTGGTAGGTATTTTATTGTTTGAGTGTCATTCCTCAGTCAGGTTTCTTGAGTATATATGTCCTCAAGTTCTAGTCCAATATGTTCCTCAATATGCATATTCATTTTCTTCAATTTTTCATTTCATTATCCTCTTTTGTCCTGAGTGTCCATTTTTCCTCTTTGTTCAGTCATATTCAGATATAGTCCTTGTTTTGTCATTCATTCACTCTTCCAGTCTGTTCATGATTTAACTCGACAAGTCTCCTACACTAGTGTTTATCAGTAAGTGCCTGGTCATGATTAACTCAGCAAGACCTTCAGTTTGTATTTTCATTTTGTATTATCTATTCTTCAGTATATTAGTTCTAGTTTCAGTTTTCTCTATTCCTCATTTTGTCAGTTTAAGTTTCAGTCATCTTCAGTGCAGATGTACACTTTTCAATACCTAAGAACGGAAAGATGTAATGGCACCCGGGTGTCCCGACCCCCTTTTATCCTGTCCGCTGAGCCCCTTTGAGTCCGGGACTAAAGGGCGGGGGGGCTTTAGTCCCCACCCTTTACATCCGGTTCCAGAACCGGCACTAAAGGGCTTTACGAACCGGGACTATAGCCCGTTTCTACACTAGTGTACCGATCATTTTCAGTCATCAGTCTTTAGTTGATTCTAAATTAAGTCATGTTTCATTTACTCCCTTCATTCCCTTATCTAGTGCACGTTAGTTTTTTGCTAGAATTCCACAATGTAGTGCGCATGAGCTACTTTGGACAGCAATTACCCTCAACTGTTCACAGGAGATGCAACCACATCCACATGCATGTGTACAGAGTGTGTGCTGGCAGGGTTATTGTGGTCCAAAAGTACAACTCCACGTCATGCCTTGGTTTTGGAGCTGCAAACCATGCGCACTACATATTGAACCAGAGGGAGTAGTAGATCAGTATCTCAGCATGAGTCTTGTAGTTGATTCTGTCTTTTAAGGCATCGTTTTTTCTTATCTGTATGACTTCTTCAGTTTTGTCTTCAGAATGTAGGTTTAGTCCATGCTGATTTTTGTCAGTTTAGAATTTATTGGTTTCCATTCTAGTGATTCTTACTCCTTTGAATTCAACTGTGTTCATTTTCGCTTCAGTCTTTAGATCCATTAACCTTGATCAGTTTGTTCTGTCATGTCTTTTAGTTCACTTGTCATTCATCCATTAGATTCTCAGATTTTGTTTGTGTGCTAGTTGTCATCAGTCTTCCGACATTGATTATTATTTAGTAGTGTTTTCAGTCATCAGACATCGTGTATTCTCTATTATCAGCCTCCATGATTTCAGTGATTACTCTTCATTTTTCCAGTTTGTTGATAATTTTTTCAGCAATTTAGAGAAAGATGACTGGTCCGTGTTTCAGTTTTTATTTTTCAGTTTCAATCATCTTCATTGTAGGTTTCTTTCAGTTTTTCAGAGTTTTCTTCAGTTTTAGATATTTGCTTCTTAGTTTGTTTTGGTGGTAGGTATTTTTTTTGTTTAAGTGTAATTCCTCAGTCAGGTTTCTTGAGTATATATGTCCTCAAGTTTTAGTCCAATCTGTTCCTCAATATGCTCATTTTCTTCAGTTTTTCATTTCATTGTCTTCTTTTGTCCTGAGTGTCCATTTTTCCTCTTTGTTCAGTCATATTCAGATACAGTCCTTGTTTTGTCATTCATTCACTCTTTCAGTCTGTTCATGATTAACTCAGCAAGTCTCCTACACTAGTGTTTATCAGGAAGTGCCTACTCATGATTAATTCAGCAAGACCTTCAGTTAGTATTTTCATTTAGTATTGTCTATTCTTCAGTATCTTAGTTCTAGTTTCAGTTTTCTCTATTCCTCATTTTGTCAAATTAAGTTTCAGTCATCTTCAGTGCATATGTACACTTTTCAATACCTAAGAATCAGTTATTTATTTATTCATTAATTACATTCATGTTGTATGTTAGAATTGTTCTTTATAGTTCACCTATCAGTGTTGTCATTTATTTAGAATATCTAAGTATTCTCTTATTCTTTGGGCCAGTTCTTTTAGCGGCTTAAGAAATAAGCTGCCTCCTCCCCAGCTTTTTTCATAAGCCGCCTTCCACATTCATCGGGGCTTCTGGACTAGTTATGGGATAACTAATATAGAAGCCTCAACAAATTTTAGGAGCAGTTTATTTTTTAAGCTGGGGAGAGGTAGCTTATTTTTTAAGCCGCCCAAAAGAACTGGCCCTTATTATCATTAGGCTCTGTCACTAAGTCTTTGTTCAGGTTTCAGTTTCTTAAACAGGGACCGGCGTCATTTTCAGGTTCCAGTAGGTGTCACTTTTAGTGTTAGGGCTAGTTTCTTTAGTATGAGTAAGTAATTTCAGTTATCGGTATTTTTATGTTTTTCGTGTTCTTTTATCTATATTTCCAGTTTTCATGTCCACCAAAGACTGATGACTAACTACCAATATCTTTAGTCTATACAGAGGTATTTTAGGGGAGAGCTCCTATGCGCCGCTCGTTGCGGTGAATTTTCGAGCGGACACACAGGCCGGCCCATTAGCGCAACGCAGTGAAAAAATCCCAAAAAACTCTGCTCGAGGGAGGGATCAAACCAAGGACCTCCATCTTTGTACGCACGAGCATAGCCAACGCAATAGACAAGCTTTCTTGGTTTGCCATGGCGCGCGAAGCTAAATGTAATGGAGATCCGAACATTTTCTCAAATTCCTAACGTGAAAATTATTTTGAAAAGGTGTTTATTAAAAAGCGAACACTTTCCAAATTTTAGAAGAAAAACTAAAAGGCTTGAACAAAGTTTTGATAAAATAAACACTTTTTAAAATCCCGAACATTTTTTGAATTTAGAGAACAAAATTTTGAAATCAAGAACAAAATTCGAACATGAACATTTTTTAAAGCACACACATTTTTTAAATCTTAAGAACAAAATTTGAAATGGAGAACAAATTTGGAAGCGCGGAATTTTTTTTAAAGCATGAACATTTTTTTTGAATCTTGAGAACAAATTTGGAAGCGAACAATTTCTTAAAGCACGAACACTTTTTGAATATTGAGAACAAATTTTGAAACAGAGAACAAATTTGAAAATCCCGAACAAATTTGGAAGCGCGAACATTTTTTGAAAATGTGAACAAAAAATTTGAAGTCTGGTAAACATTATATTAATTCTGAAAGTTTTGAACTTTTTTGTGTAACAAGAACAATTTTTGAATTTTGAAAACATTTTTGAAAAAGCTGACCATTTTATGGAAAGGCAAACAAAATTTGAATATTTTGAATAAAAGGAGAAAATAAAAAGAAAAAGAAATAAGAAACCAAAGAAAAAAAACAACAAAAAAAACGAAAAAGAAGAAAAGAAAAAGAAACAGAAAGGAATTTGAAAATCTGGAGAACAAAAAGGAAATAGAAAGAGAAGAAAAAGTAATTGAAAAATGAAATAAAGAAACAGAAAAACAAAGAAAGAAGAAAAAAAAGAAAAAGAAAAAGAAAAAGAAAAAACAATGAAAAACCGGTTCAAGAACCTTCTGGAAGGTTCCTGGCCGGTTTTGGGAACCTTCTAGATAGTACCCAAAACCTGTTACCGTAGCGCATGTACTATCTCGTAGTTGGGCCGGCCCATCTGGATCGCTAGGTCGCTCGCCTCTGTGCGTTCGCTCTGACATTCTATCGCAATGAGCGCCCGCTAGGATATTCCATTGTAGGGGCACTGGTGGAGCGTAGTGGAGGCAAAACTAGGTCGTGGCCCTTCCTTCCGAAATGGCAAAAGAAAAATTACTAGGTACATATAGTACTTCAGCCCAGATGATAAAGCCCACCAGTAGGCTTGGAGCACGATCGACCAGTGTTCTCCCTTCCCTTGTTTCGGCTGTTCACATGGTATACACATCCACCTCCAGCCAGCCTCCTCCATCGCCAATTCCCTAAGCCTCCGCTACTTCAGGGCTCGACCACGACGACCTGTCGTCTACGATCTACGACCATGAACTCCTCCGTCCGTCCGACTTCCTCCAATCCTCTTCAATCAATCAACCCCCTTCGTCTTGGTATGAGTGTTGGAGTTGCACGCCACCGACGCCAGCAAGCCGCGCACCATCGTCGGATGGCGGATCAGCCGGAACTTAATCCTCTTGCGGCCTTGTGACTCCTCGTAGATTGAAACCAAACGCGCATGCTTGCTGGTTTAGTTTAGTGCTTCGAGCTTGCCTAGTTGCTTTGCTTGCTTGGTTAGTGGCTGGTTGATTACAGAATGTGTATGTCATATTTTTCGATTACAGATGATAATTGAGAATTTATCCTTGAGATATTTGGAGAGGCTTCGGGCCTTAAGGTGAACCTTCTTAAAAGTGCAGCAATACCCATCCGATGCTCGGAGGACGACGTAGCGGCAGTCCGGAGCACCCCGAATTGCCAAGTGGGTTCTTTCCCATGCAAATACCTTGGGCTGCCATTAACTCTCAGAAAGCAAAGGGCATCTCAGCTGAGCTATCTGGTCGATCTACTGGCGGCTCATCTTCCCACTTGGCGTGCATCAATCCTGCCCAAGAGTGGCCGCCTATTGCTGGTGCAGTCGGTCTTATGCGCAATACCAATTCATGCGATGATGGCGTTGGATATACCACAGAAGACTCTGCTAGCAATGACGAAGATCTGCCGAGGATTCCTCTGGTGTGGATCTGATAAGGCAAATGGTGGGAGCTGCGCGGTCGCCTGGGACACCGTCTGCACGCCCAAGTGGGCTGGAGGGCTAGGGCTCCCTGACCTGGGGTGGCTGAACTGCGCAATGCAGGCGCACTGGCCATGGCTTCAGCGGTCAGACCCCTTGCGGCCGTGGAATGAATTTCAGATAAAGGTACCGAAGGAGTCGATGGATTTATTCAGAGCTGCCGCCCACACCACAATCGGAGACGGGAACACCGCTCTGTTCTGGGAAGATCGCTGGCTTCAGGGGTACCGGGTGCAGGAGCTCGCGCTTGGCATATACAATGCCATTCCAAACAGAATCAGGAAGACGAAGACGGTCAAAGAAGCCCTGGGGCAGGAGTCCTGGACGCATGACTTTGGCCTTGAGCTCACCGTGGAGCAGCTCCTTGAGCTCTTCGAGGTATGGGACCGCACGGCCTTGGTGCAGCTAAACAGTGAGCACCCGGATGAGATCTCTTGGGCATGGGAGAAAGGCGGACACTTCTCAACTTGTTCAGCTTATGCCGCCAAGTTTTGGGGCAGAGAAGTTTCCCCGACGGCGTCGTTCACATGCAAATCGCGAGCCCTGCTACGCTGCAAGTTCTTCTCCTGGCTAGCGGTAAAGAACAGATGTTGGACGTCAGATAGACTTGCACGAAGGGGTCTTCCCCACCACGACAAATGCCCGTTCTGCGAGCAGGACGACGAGACAATCAACCACATTCTACTCCAATGCGTGTTCTCGAGGCAAGTGTGGATGGTGCTCACCGTGGCAATGGATTCGCCTACATGCATGCCCACACAGCACGACACCCTGACCGAGTGGTGCACAAGAAGGAACGAGGGCAGATTATCGGACAAGGACAGCAGAACGATCCTCACTCTAGGACTCTGGACCCTTTGGAAGCACCGGAATTCGATCGTTTTTGACAATGCAACCCCCTCCATGCTTCGGGTGATTGAAGCGATCCATCAGGAATGCGCAAACTGGAAGCGCGCTGGACTCATCAAGGACGGCTTGGACCATCTTCTAGTGGAGCTACATAGGTGGATAGATATGCAAGTAGGATAGGGCTTGTAATGCCGGTCGTGGCCGGGTAGAGTAGTGATTGCCTGTATCACATGTAACGCTACTTGTGGAGGATTTCTCTAACCCTACTCCTTCTATCAATAGATGATATGCACTCTAATGCATATTCCAGAAAAAAAAATTGGATGTCCACTCCATTAAATGCTACAAAATTTGATACACTATAAGTAGGAAGAGTAGAATAACATATCTCTAGTTATTGGTCTTGTTTAGTTATCTTTTGGACATGGTGTGATCTTTTTTTTAACCACCAAAAGGGTGAAAATGTTATATATGTTGTATTTGTGTGAACAAGATAGATATATTATCATGATATCCACATAATTATCTCTTGCATATGTTCTATGAATATGACTTAATGGTTTTTTCATGCACATTTTGCGTTCTTATATGGAGCTGGCCCTTTCTTGTGCTTTCGCCATGCTCCGCCACTGCTTAGGGACATGTGCATGAAGACTTTTCGGCTGTCATCAACAAGGGCAAGGCAAAACCGGCTCCACTAGGGGAGCGGTGACATGGGCGCATTGGCGGCTCGTTTTGACAGTAATAGTGGCCGTTCGATGCTTTTGAAATTTTAATGTAACTTTCATTATATTTGAGATGCTTTTGTGCTTTTATGTAAAAAGAGTTTAAATATAGGGCGACGCTAGGCGCCGGTGCACCGGACCAACAGTTGGGCCGGTCCAGCCCTGGCCGCCCGATGCAGCGATTAGACCGTCAGATCTGTCCCTCGCTTTGTCCTCCTCCTGAGTCAATTTTCTAGATTGCAACTGCCCGAGCGCCGGCGACACCACGACATATCCTCGCGAGAAAACAGCCGAGTTTGAAGCACCACCGCGGCGTTCCTCGTCGCCGATGAGCGCCCTCGCCGGCCGTCCGCACTTGCCCCAGATCCGCGCTCGCCATGGATGCAGCTCCGCCGCCCACACTCATCAGAGATTTGCGCTCACTATGGATGCAGCTCCGCCGCCCGGCGCTTGCCATGGATGCAGCTCCGTCGCCCGGCGCTTGCCATGGATGCAGCTTCGCCGCCCACGCTCGCCATGGATGGATCCCGCCCTCGCCGCCCGCGCACGCCATGGATGCAGCTCCGCCTCATTGGCGATTGACTGGTTCCAGCAAAATATAATTGCCCGTTGTAGCATTTGTCGTTGTTTGTCGTAGCAAAATGGAGACACGGTTGCAGCAAAAAAAGAAACGTCGTCGTTTTCGCCGTTTCACTGGTCGTAGCTCGTCGTTTCCGCTGGATGTAGCAAAACACTTCAACGGTAGTAGCAAAATCAAGCTACGGATGCAGCAAAAACGCCGTCGCCGCCTTCACGAGGTCGCAGCTCCGCCTTACATCGATGTAGCAAAAAAAAACCAACGTAGTAGCAAAAACCTGCTACGGTTGCAGCAAAATATCGTTGTCGTCGTCGCGAGGTCCGAGCTCCGCCTGATAGATGTAGCAAAAAGCTTTGCCGGTAGTAGCAAAATTCAACTATGGTTGCAGCTTCCCCTTGTTGTGCAGTGCCATTGAAGCTTTCTATATCTATGGTTGAAGCTTTTTTGAATGGCCGTTGAAGCTTTTTTAGGTGACAGTTGCAACACTTCTATACGCGGGTGGATCCGGGCATGGCGGGCAGGCAGTTATGGCGGGCGGCGAGGGAGCGCCTGGCCGCCGGCGATGGAGCTTGTGGTGGCCCAGTTTCTGCCCGGGAGGAGGAGGAGGGGAGGGGATGCGCGCGCTTGAAGGCTGTAGGTTGGGAATGGATCTGGCCATGGCAGCAGGCAACCATGACGGCCGGCGAGGGAGCGCCTGGCCGCCGGCGATGGAGTTCGTGGAGGCCCAGTCGCAGCTCGGGGGAGGAGAAGGTGCGCGCACGTAGGCTGAAGATAGGGAATGGAGGCGCATAAGAAAGGAGGCGGGGATGCGCGGGCGCGTTTGCCAGCGTGGCGTGCGAACCGGCCGAAAGTTCGGTGGGCGCACCGCGCCCAAACGTTTGCCTTAAATATAGCGCACACACTATATTTCATTTTGCATGGGGTATCCCCACCAGATCCCCTCGTGTCTGCTGAACCCAAGACCACGTTTTTTTAGGAGAACCCAAGACCACGTGTCTTCTACCTTCTCCAGCCAATCACCTGCTCCGATCCAAGCCGAGCCCACCACTCAGCGTCACGTAAACACCCAACACGACCATCCACGTCAGTCAACTGCCCAGCCGGCCTCCGATGCCCCACCAGTCAGCAGCACACCCACCCCCTCCCAAACAGATATCCATTCAGATCCCGGCCCGGCCCAGCCCGGACCCACTCCGCCCGCCACCATCGTCTTCCCCGATCTCCCAGATCCGCCACCACCAACCCCACACCACACGAGCTCCGCCACCACTCCCCCAAACTAAACCCCCGCCCCGCCCCGCGCGCGGATGAAACCCTAGCCCAGATCCCCTCACCCCGCCGTCCATGGCCGCCGCCGCGACGACGATGCTGGACTCCCTCCCGGCGCCGCTGCTGCGGGCGCTGCGGCTCAAGACGAAGCAGCAGGAGCTGCTCCTCCGCGTCTCCGCGCTGGCGCTCGTCTACGTGCTCGCCTTCGCCGTGCGCCTCTTCTCCGTGCTCCGCTACGAGTCCATGATCCACGAGTTCGACCCCTACTTCAACTACCGCACCACGCTCTACCTCACGGAGCACGGCTACTCCGAGTTCTGGAACTGGTTCGACCACGAGAGCTGGTACCCGCTCGGCCGCGTCGTCGGGGGCACGCTCTTCCCCGGGCTGATGGTCACCGCCGCGCTGCTCCACCGCCTCCTCCGCGCGCTCTCCCTCGCCGTCCACATCCGGGAGGTCTGCGTCCTCACCGCCCCCTTCTTCGCCGCCAACACCACGCTCGTCGCCTACGCCTTCGGCCGCGAGATCTGGGACTCCGGGGCCGGCCTCGTCGCCGCCGCGCTCATCGCCGTCTGCCCCGGCTACATCTCCCGCTCCGTCGCGGGCTCCTACGACAACGAGGGCGTCGCCATCTTCGCGCTGCTGCTCACCTTCTACCTCTTCGTCCGCGCCGTCAACACCGGGTCCCTCGCCTGGTCGCTCGCCGCCGCGTTCGGCTACTTCTACATGGTCTCCGCCTGGGGAGGCTACGTCTTCATCATCAACCTCCTCCCGCTCTACGTGCTCGTCCTGCTCGTCACCGGGAGGTACTCGCAGAGGCTCTATGTCGCCTACAACTGCACCTATGTGCTGGGAATGCTGCTCGGGATGCAGATCCGCTTCGTCGGCTTCCAGCATGTTCAGTCTGGGGAACACATGGCCGCCATGGGAGTCTTCTTCCTGTTGCAGGTAGTTTCGCAAACATTACTCAGAAATGCAATGGAAATATTTGTTGTGAATAGAGATGAGAAACATTGGAATAGTTAAATGGCCAAGCTGCTGAAATGTTAACACTTCACTTAATATAAGAGTTGTTCATTCATATGGCCCTGTTAATGAATTGTTAGGCTTCATTGACTTGGAAAATGCATTCATATCATTTCTGAATTCAGAACTGAAAACAGAAAAACAAAATTAGTAGAACAGCAAAGTTTGTCTAGCATAAAGTTAAATGGCATGCTACATGATCCGGTTGTTTATACCATTGAGGATGTCCATTAGGCTACAGTTGACTGAAAACTGCTTTCAGATTAATGCAGTATCAGCATTATGAGATACCACTGCCAATTTATTCATCTTCCGCCTTTAGGTAGATTGTGTTTCTGGTTATACCCACTTTTCTTTTGCAAAGTATAACATACCATCTTATTTACCACACTTAACTTCTATTTCATATATGGTTATTTAAATCAACAAGTAATACTCGTGATTCTCAATTATGAGTGTCAACAGTCAACTAACTTATATCATCGGTATTATGATGTTTACTGCCTATTTTTCAATGAAATGCATAGAGGCTTACCCTCCTGTCTGTCTCAAGAAAAAATGTCCACTTCTGTTTGCGGACAAAAGCAGGAGTTAAGAACTGTAGATCTACTGCTGTACTGTTGATAATTTGATTTCTGCCTGGATAGTTATCTATTGTAGTCAAGATCTCCTGTACTTTCTCTAGAGTCTAGATGTATCATGGTAGCATGGAAAAAGAAGAGCTGACATAAACCCCTTCCTTGCTTTTGCAGGTTTTCTTCTTCCTGGATTGGGTGAAATACATGCTGAATGATGTCAAACTATTCAAGTCATTCTTGAGAATTACCCTGACCTGTGTGATAAGTGTCGGCACCCTGGCTCTTGGGATTGGTACTGCGTCAGGTTACATCTCCCCTTGGACAGGGCGGTTTTATTCCCTGCTTGATCCGACCTATGCGAAAGACCATATACCAATCATCGCATCTGTTTCTGAGCATCAGCCCACAGCCTGGTCTTCTTTTATGTTTGATTTCCACATCCTTCTTTTCCTGTTCCCAGCGGGCCTCTATTTCTGCTTCAAGCGTCTGTCAGATGCCACAATATTCATAGTTATGTATGGCCTCACAAGTATGTACTTTGCTGGTGTGATGGTGAGGTTGATTCTTGTTGCAGCACCTGCCGTTTGCCTTATTAGTGCCATTGCTGTATCTGCTACAATAAAGAATCTGACAACATTGATCCGGTCAAAAAGCAAAAGTCCACAGACTACAGGAAAAACAACAGGCTCGAAGGCAGCTGCAAAGGTATTATACCTTCTATTTTCACTTACACTTGCTTGTACAATTTACTTCTGTAGTATAGTGGACCCTAAAACCAAAGTATAAATAAGTAAGTTCGATAACAGGTTCCAAATAAAACAGTCTTTTTGACTGAGAATAAAGTAATGCAATTGAAGTTGCTTATTTTGTATTGTACATCTTTTATGGGAGATATATGCATATTTCATTATTTGGCATAATGGTAAACAGTTGGATTTAGAACTGACCTGACATTTTTGGGCAAGTCACCATCCTGTTGAATGCGAGACTACTATTTGTCTACTAAATAATACAAGAGTGACAAGAAACAGGAATTTATAATATGGACTTTGGTACTTTGGCAAAAGATGGTATACCATGGTCTAGATCGGTGGCCCACAAAAACCACATGTAGAGTTATGTATATGGAATCTGATCGAGAAGTACTTAATTCTCAGCTCATAGTACGAGATTTTTAATTACTGAATACAAATATACAATTTATGTTTTCTGGATTATCATGATAGATGGGATTGATCAAGCCTGTGTGTGGTAGGTTAACTAATTGCCCGTCAGTCCATAGTTAGCAATCTTTTGTAGTAGTTTGAAGTAGTCCAGCTAGACCTGAACTTAGCCAATCACATGTGCAACAGAAAATTAGTACGTAAAGGGATAGTTTTTTTAACGCGTCCTAATCTTGTCACAATCTTAATACAACGTGTGCTCTACTGTATGCTAAAACTCTAGGATATCTCAATCGACTGGTCCTGTCCATTATTGATCCCTGTGATCTTCAGCCTTAATTAGCAGATAATTAAGTTTTTAACGTTATAAACTCCTGGACGTGAGGAATGCATGCTGTAGCTTAATTGCGATCACCATCTTGTGTCGATCCATGTGTTAACATTCAATAGTGCTCTAAACTAGCTAGCTAGATCCAAACTTGGCCAATCACATGTGGAACACAAAACTGTCTCATCCTGTTACCATCTTATCATATTAGTTGATGTAATGAGTGCGGAACTATAGTATACTGAAACTGTAGGGTATTTCAGTATTTTTGCCCCTCCATTATCGATTCATTTGCCCACCCTATCTCCAGCCCTGATAAGGATAAGGCAATAACACCATCCCCTAGAGATATGAGGAACGCCTCACTCACTTACTAGTATGGTAATAGAGCAAGCTAATTAAGATTGGATCAATGGTGGGGAGCAGCGCAGGAATGTTGGTCATGATGCCACCCTGTTGGCTCTGTTGTTAATCCCTGTGCCTACCCGTTGATGTCGACAACCATAGTCCTGTCACTAGTATAGAAATCCCTGGATGGTTGCAAAAGACCAATCCATTGGGGTTGTGACAACCCACTCCTATGATAACCACAGATTGCTGAGCCTTTCAGGTCTGCTCTGCTCTGCTGACTGTCTCAGATAGGCTTTGTTTGCGTCATTTGTTGACAAAATACAATTGCCTAAGTTTTAACTTGAATTGGACAAGAATTTTGTGATTTTAAGGTTATTTCTGCCAACTGTTTTAAGTTCCACTTTGCAACTGACTCGTGTTCTTGTGTAAAACAGGGAGCAGTTGATCAACCGTTGCCTTTCCAACATAATGTGGCTGTTGCTTTACTTCTGGGCGCTTTCTACTTGCTCAGTAGATATGCCATACACTGCACTTGGGTAACTTCTGAGGCTTACTCTTCTCCTTCCATCGTTCTGTCCGCAAGGGGTCACAATGGAGGAAGGGTTATATTCGATGATTATCGTGAGGCATACTACTGGCTTCGTCAGAACACTCCTACTGATGCCAAGATTATGTCATGGTGGGACTATGGCTACCAAATTACAGCCATGGGTAACAGAACTGTTATTGTTGATAATAACACGTGGAATAATACACACATAGCAACTGTTGGGCGGGCAATGTCATCTTATGAAGACGAGGCATATGAGATAATGCAGTCACTGGATGTGAATTATGTGCTTGTCGTATTTGGAGGTGTTACTGGGTACTCCTCTGATGACATCAATAAGTAAGTTAATAAACTTAATCATGATCACGTATAATGTAATTTATATATGCCTCTAATTTGATGCTGGGGCAAGACAATTTTAATCTGAATCACAAAACAGATTCTCTTACTTAGCTGCTCATTTCCAGGTTCTTATGGATGGTCCGTATTGGTGGAGGAGTTTTTCCTGTGATCAAAGAGCCTGATTACCTTGTCAATGGGGAATATCGTGTTGACAAGGGGGCATCACCAAAAATGTTGAACTGTCTAATGTAAGTACTGTTTACAAGTGAAGTAAATTTGTGCGTGTTGTGATACTGCTTTCTTTCATTGGTTCGTATGATAAATAAATTGCCAGAATGAGAAGAAAATTGTTATAGTATCAATCAAAATTCGCGATGGAGCTGATACAGTGTGAAACAAATAGATTTTGTCTATTCTGTAGCAGATCTGCTGAGATTTGTTTGTTTCTGTTGTGGTAGGTCCCACAAGTGATATATGCCTAATAAAGATATGGTTTTGACATTTAATTTTTTAGTCCCGTTTTTGGTATTGTCGAACTTCTGAAAAATTCTCAGGACATTTGGCATGTCTAAATATGTGCCACCATTATCCTTCCATCAACTAGAGTTAAGCTACCCATTGATGTTTTCATTGGCTTCATCTCCTTATTTGTTTGGCAGGTACAAGCTCTGTTATTATCGATTTGGAGAACTGACCACGGAATATGGAAAACCTCCAGGGTATTGTACATGCTCACCATTATTATTGTTTTTTATGTGCCTGTTTCAAGTTCATGATTAATTAGTCTTGAATGGAGATGTCTGTACTTGATTTTGCCGAGGTCATTGTTGGTTTCTAGATAAGCAGCATATGTGCTCGTTTAAGCATGCTTGATCCTTTCTCCTGCAGACTTGTTCTTTTCTCATAACACCTGTAGACAGACTTGTGTTTTCTTTCCAATACCCTGTAGACTAGTGTTCTTATTATGGCCGCAAGTGATCGATACTAACACTACATTTTTGTACTTTGTTTATTATTCTCGGTGCAGATACGATAGAGTGCGAGGAGTGGAGATAGGCAACAAAGACATAAAGCTTGAGTATTTGGAGGAGGCATTCACAACATCAAACTGGATAGTGCGCATATACAAGGTCAAACCTCCAAAGAATAGATCCTAAGGTTTCGTACCAGGAGGGGAGCGGCAAAGCGAGACGGTTTGGGGTGATTGCTTTGACATTTATCTCATCAGGAGGGTGCCTAGACATGAACTTTTTTGTTTTCGTAAGACTAACAGTAACCCATACTGTTGCTTGAAAGCTGAGGACATGTAGTTGTGATAGCTGGTCACTCATTTTTGTTTGAGCATACTGTGATGGAATTCTCGGAAACTTTTGGGTAGCAAGTAATTTTAGATCAATATGCCAGTTGAAATTCACCGGTGTTGGGGTGTAGAAGAAAAGAATTTTTTGGTTGCTGTGACTGCTTGTTTGCTTTTGGGGGCGTTAGCGTGCTGATGGCGTGCTAGACAACCGTTTGATCTTGCGCCGCGTCAGCCGCAACCTTTGCAATAAGGACTGTTGTGCTCTAGAGTTTTGCAACATGGACCTTGCGGCGCTTGTGTCATGGGCCTTTGATCACAGCATCTTGTGCTCTATACCTTTGCAACGTGGACCATGTTGCGGCACCTTCAACTTGGGCCATAATGAGGAGAGAAGGATCAATGAGTGCGGCCTCCTGATGTAAAATGACAAGTTAAAAGTTTTTCTGTTTTCGTGTTGTGTGATGGGAGACTAATAAAAGCTTTAAAAAATAAACTTTTTTTTCTATTTTTCCTACCATGTGATGGGGCAATTCAGAACTTGAGCGCATGCACTCGGGGTGTTGAAAACTTGAGCGTACGAACACGGGGGTTTCGAATGTAGAAGGCGAGACGGCGTACTATAACTCCATTTAGATATAGGTTTCTTACAAGAGAAGAGGAAGATTTTGACTAGTCTCATTTAACGTAGCCATGGGGTACTTCAAGAAAACCCGACAACTTTCAGAAATGATTTAGTAATATGAAATTATTGTATTCACGTCTTACAAATACGATTTACTAATAATGAAATCATATTCATGTTTTACAATACCGTCTACTCCCTCCGTCCCATTATTCTAAAAAAATATGTTATCACAAAGAAAAAAAGTTTGCGAAGTTCTTTTTTTCTTTTGAGTGGAATTAAGTTTGTGATACGATTTAGGACTATTTCAATAGCCTAAAGTTGTCCCATAATAGAAAAAAAAAGCCTAAAGCTGTGCAAATCCAAAATTCAAAAAAAAAGAGTACACCCACGCAAGTCAAAAGACAGTGAAGCAGTAGCACTGTAGCAGCAGCTTTGATCGGCGCGCTATGCCCACCCACGCACGTACGTAACCTCCCCTCCCCACTGCCACTCTGCTGCTGCTGCTACTCTCACCCCTCCCCGTCTCTACCCGCCACCCGGCGACCAGTAGTATTTCTCCGCGGAGACTCCCATCTCGCCTGCGGGCCACCCATGTCATCGACCGTGCCATGCGTGCAGATTCATCGGCCCCACCGTCCCAGCGACGATCACGCAGCCGGTAAATTTGACCATTTTGACCTATGGACGAAATCAATTCACGGAATGAACTCACCGTGAAACTATTTCACAGCCCTAACCTTTTTGTGTAGCGCCCGCCACGACGGCGCCACACCCTACTGTGCAGCGCCTACTGGTGTGCAACGCCCCCGTGCTAGGCGCTGCACAGTAGGGTGTGGCGCCGTCGTGGCGGGCGCTACACAAAAAGATTAAGTCTGTGAAATAGTTTCACGGTCAGTTCATTCCGTGAATTGATTTCGTCCATAGGTCAAAATGGTCAAATTTGCCCACGCAGCCCAGTCCCCGCTCCCATCCTCTCCCCATCGGGCGCTCCCGTGAACCGGGTCCCCGTACGCCCATGAGCGGGCGGCGCTCCCGTGATCTCACCCACAGCCGTGCACCGAGTCCAGCTCCATCCCCCGAATCGACCAGAGCCAGAGCCAAACCCAAAGCGAGCGAGGGAGCTTTGGCTGGCTGGCTGGCCAAAAACCCCACTGCCATCTTCTTCTGGAAGCCTCCCCTGCGACTGCGAGAGCGACCCCCGCCGGCCCATGGCGCCGCCGTTCGTCTACGCCCCGAGCTCCGGCGCCGGCACATGTACGGCGAGGCTTCTTCCCCAGTCCCCCTCCTCCTCCTTCTCTGTCTCCATCTCTGCCTCTCTCTAAGTAAGGGCGAATCGTCCTCTGTTTGCGCAGGCCAGGACGCCGCCATCAAGGCGGCCTTCGACGGCGACCTCCGGCGCCTCAGAGGTTGGCCTCCCCTCCCCTCTCCTTCCGCCCCCGTGTTCCCGGCCTTCTCCCCGCCTTGCGATCGAGGCCGCGATTTGCTGGGCTGGGCTAGGGTTCAGCCTTTGGCCGCCGTACCGTACGTGGCAGTCGTCGAGTCTCCGGCGGCTGGATTAGATAATGCTGTTACAGCATATGAGATGATGCGAGTGCCGCATTGTTCCGTCGCCGCACCAATCCGGGTTATGTTTGCATTTGCTAGAAGGATCCCTTGTTACCATAATTTCCTTTCTGCACTTGTGTGTAGTAGTATGATGGTGGGTCATCTTATTCTTACTATGCTGTATGTAGACCTGTGCCATGGTTGTCTTGTTAATTCGGTGTCAGCTTTCGCATTGTGTAGTCAATTAAGTGTAAAATTTGGTGTACACAGTGATTATTCTCCGAATCAAGAAATCGTTTTGTGCGATTGCGGTCTTGTGGACCGTTAAAAGGCACATGCGAGTTATTCAGAATTTGGTTAGAACAAGCCCTTGCACAGGGTGAGGTGACGCAAATGCCAATGCTGTTCCGTTAGGCACACCGATTCGGGGTCCTATTTAATTTGCAGGGCACTAGGAAGGATCCCTTGTTAGCGCAATTTAATTTTCCTCCTGTCCTGCACTTGTGTGGACTGGTCTGACGGCGGCTCATCTTGTTGCCATGGTTACCTTGTTAATCTTAGTGTCAGTGTTCATATTAGATGTATATAGTTGTATACTATAATTATACTCTGAATTGTGAAAAAAATAATTGTGCGATTGCGGTCTTATGGGCAGTTTATTGGGAATCTGGTTAACGCAAGTCCTTGCACCGGGTACATGTTATGACTTCACGATTAGAGCACTGTTTTTTTTGGGTCAAGTCTATGCACTGATTGACTGACTGTGTGTGTGCCCAAGACGTGAACACTGACACTAAAAAAAAGGTCCCTTCACTTTAGAAGTGCAAATGGGTAGCCTTTTGGCTACCGTGGTAGTCGAGTTTCCGTCAGCTAGATTACATACTACACAAGATGAGTGGAGTAGTGTGGTTCGGGTTATATTTGCTGGATGCTAGGAAGGGTCCCCTGTTAGCATGATTTTCTTTCTGCATTTTTTTGTGTGGAGTTGAGTAGTGTGATGGTGGGTTTCTTATTATTGCGCTGTATGTAGAGTATCGTGTTGATTTTGGTGCCAGCGTTCGTGTAGTAGGCAATTAAGTGTAAAATTAGGTTCATACTGTAATGTAATTGTTCTCTGAATTATGAAAAACAAGTTGTGCGACTGTGGACTGTTTAAGGGGATAGTATGCGATTACTGGGAAGCTGTCCTTGCACGGGGATGGCTTTACACGATCAGAGCACCATTTTCTTTTGTCAAGTTTATAAACTGATTGACTCTGTGTCCAAGACGTGAACAAGTCCCTTTACTTTAGGAGTGCAAATGGGAAACCTTTTGGGTACCCTCCAATCCTCTTTGGTTCAATCAAGTGAACTGAATTCCTGAAACCATAAATATAGTTCATTTGATTGAACTAAGGAGGGATGAAGGGTACCCTAAAGCTCACCAGTTTGCATGATTGCATCCCTGCTTGACTTAGTGAGCGAGGTTCTTGTCCATATATGCAACACATGTGGGCTTCTTTTCTTTTGGTTGTCTAGCTAGTTATGATTTGGCAGTTTGATTCATCAGTGTATTGATGCTCGGGTGTTCACTTTGGGAGAAAGGTATTGTAAAGAGCCTCGACGACCCAAGGGTGATCTTCTCTTTCGACATGGGTGGTGGCATTGGTGTGCTGCACATCGCAGCCGTCGGAGGGCATCTTGAGGTTTGCAAATACTTGGTGGAGGAACTCGGGGGAGATGTGAATGCTCCTGCTCCTGGAATAGGAGGTCTTTCTCTAACTCTTCCTTCTTTTTTTTTCTGGAAATTGGCACCTGTCATGTCTATGTTTCGCACCATGAGATGCCTGAATTGTGTTGTTGTGCTTTTTGCTTGCAGACTTTGCAGGTGTGACACCCTTTATGTCATCTGCTCAGTCTGGCGATGTTTCTACTGTGAAGTATTTGCTTGATCATGGCGGTGATCTAACAAAGTCAGATGCTAAAGGACGCACAGTTCTCCACCATGCAGCATGCATAGGTAGCTCTCTTGGCCCCTCACCCACGCAATTTGTTTCTGTATTACAAAGCGTATCTTTGTGTAGGACACTATGGGTATGGCCCCTCACCCATGCATAGAAGAAAAGTTTTGTGATCATTTTTCATATGGTTAATATAGATTTATAACTAGTCAAAGTTGGATAAATTTTGCCCATCTATGATTTACACCAGGGTGGTCATTATAGTACTAGTAGTTACTTGCTGCTGTACACTTAGATGCGTAGCCACATGACTATTGCAATTATTTTATTCACCACAGGAAGCTGTACGGTCACCGAGTTCCTACTTTCAAAAGGAGTACCTGTTGACATAGACTGTGGCCGTGGTACACCACTCCATCAAGCTGCTACTAATGAACAAGACAAAACAGTGAAGATTTTGTTGGAACACCATGCAGATGTATATAACTCTTACCATTTCTTATTTTTGTTTTCTAGATTTGATTTGCATAGATAGCTTGTTTTTTATTTTGTCGGCTGCTTGGATCGACAATTTATGGCAGCTCATAATCCATTTCTTTGTTCCTTTGTATTTTATAACAATTATTACTCTTGGCAGCCTAACGCCACTGTTGTCGGAATTGGTACTGCCCTGATGGGTGCCCTTCTTTACCGTTCTTTGAAGTGCATGAAGCTGCTGATCAAGGCCAGTATTCTGTTTTCTATATCCGTTCATCGCTATGTTCTACCATCTCAGCCATGCTTTTGTGTCAATCTACATGGAGAGGGAGCCGTGACACGTTCTATTCCACAATCCTTTTTACAGGGTGGTGCTGATGTCAATCGAGGGAGCTCCCTTCCGATGACTCCCTTAGTGTTCACTACAGGGTGGGGAGGCTATACAAACTTTGTGAAGTTTCTGTTAAAGGCAGGAGCGGATCCTAATATTCCTGATGCTGTATGTTCTCAATATTTTCTAGATGTATTCTGTTGAAACCTGTACTGATATGAATTTAAGTTGCTTTTAGTCTTTTGACTGTGCCATGAGAAGTTGCACACACCTACCAAAATATTGCATGTGTAGGCAAAAGGTAGGTGTGTGAGCTCCCAGTTTAATGGTTTATATCAACGAATGCATATCACTGTTGTTGACTATTCCCTCTGCTTGAAAATATTTGACGCTCTAGTTTTGTCACAATTCTCTCATCAAGTTATAGATAGATTTACCAACATCTACCAAACCAAATTGCACTTCAAGAAATTTGACTTAGGAGAAAACAATATCATCAAATATTTTGGAGCGAAGTAGCAAATTTTGGGTTCTTCTAGAACAACATGCTCTGTTCTGTGCAATAATGTATATTTGTATCCTTAGTCTGAAATGTTTTTGAATACGGTGGATGTCCTTGTATGGAGCCCACAAGGCCACAAGTACCCATGATATAGATACGAGGTCGGTGCTTAACTTAACATTTGATGAGATACTGAGATCTCATAATGCAGCATTCAGGGTATCCACATTTATCAAATATACTCATCCAGCAATCACCAAAATGATTTGAATTCGCTTAGGCTGCGTTTGGATGTATGTATTCAGCTTACGTTATGCTGTTTTCTTCATCCCAATCGTTGGTATTCGTTCATTTACTCTGAAGTATCAAATTATATTTGTGCTTTCAATAATCGTATATGTAGCTACTTTTCCCTATAGTTTTATCTATATAATTCATAGGGACTCGTAAAGGTTATGCCACTAAAAATCCATGTTACCTCTCAATCTCAACTATTGCTGAAATACCTGTTTTTAGTCCCTTGCTGAAGGAAGCCTTTTGGTATGCTGTAGGAGTATGTTGACTGTTTGAATTGCTACTAGAATTTAGAAATGCTTGCTGGGATGAATCCTGGTTGAAACATTTTGTACCAGTATTATGTACACCCTGGTCCTCTCCCATGGTACTATAGTTTCCCATATGGTTTATATCTTTTCATTCATAATGTTCATATTCTTTTACTGCATTCTAGAGGGTCCTTTAATTATGTAGTTAATTTCAAAAGAGTTGACACTTTTCCTTTTGTTGCCCAGTATGGTAACTTACCAATAGAGCTTGCTGCTATACGTGACTGCATGGAAGAAGTTGAAATGTTGTTTCCTTTGACTTCCCCAATACCAACTATCCCAAACTGGAGTATAGATGGAATCATCTCGCATGCAAAATTTGAAAGTGCAAAGCCACTGGTACGTTATTTATTGCTGTTATGCCCTGTAGATAAAATTTACTTGAATTCCTGGGCATACTTTTTGTTCGTCAGTCCTGAATTTGTCCATCAACTGTTATGACTTGGAGTTACTATATATGCATGAGATCATCACATTTAAAAATAATATCGTGACTTTTTTATGGGGTTTTCTTTAGAGCATCACCTCGTCAAAACAATAAAATTGAAGTAGTTAAAGCTCTTGAGAACAAACTACCAAATCTAAATTGGAAGGACCAGACTGGGACCCCTTATTTGTTGTCGGCTGTTCATTGGTTAAAAAAAACTTGGTTATTCAGTATCGATCCAATGAACTGCTGTAAACTGTTCGTCATGCGCAGCCTTTAAGATACAGAAATGCTTTACAAGCATAATGCTTGTACTGTTGTACATAGCTCGAAGCATGGTTCCTTTATTGTGGATTTGAAGTTGTGAACTGTGAAATACACCCATGTATATGCTGTTTTAGTAACATATAGTAATAATTTGACATATTAATTCTAAATTATGTTGGACCTTTTCCTCTTGTGACTAAAATCTTGTGTGAGTAACTGCTGCCTTTTGCTGTGTAACATAATGTGCACTTTGCATTGCAGCATAAGCATATCTGGATACCAAGCTATGAAGAATGTGTAACTGAGTTGTGAAGTGTCTATTTTAATTGGAATGTCTTTGAAATGATGCTTCATTCCTACATTTTTTCCATTGTTTAATCATTCAGGATGGAAGGCAGCTTGAACAAACAAAAGCTACACTCAAGGCACATGCAGATCATTTATTCAGGCTGAAGGACTACAAGGTGGCATCAAAAGCATATGGTGTGGTAAGCCCCTTAAACCTTATCAAAAGCATGGTGGCTTAGAAGTTTTGTTTTTCTATTAACAGGGAACCAATTGCAGAACATTATTTGTTTGCTGAACAGTTTCCTAATATTGTTCTCTAGTTTCCCGCTTATTAGCTGTTAATTTGCCATTATTAAGCATTTCTACCGGATTAATATTATTTTGCGGCACTAATCAACCTGCCATGGTGAGATGATAATCGTATAACCTGTTATGTTTGACCATAGGCAATAGATGTCGCGCCGAGTGCAACATTGTACGCGAACAGGAGTCTTTGCAAACTGCTGCTGGATGATGGTGAAGGTGCTCTGTCAGATGCTCTCAGATGCAGAATGCTGCGACCTAACTGGGTGAAAGCTTGCTACCGTCAGGCTGCAGCCCACATGCTACTCAAAGTGAGTTACTACATGTCCAGCTTGCCATTGTGTTTCCCCACTCTGTCCAGTCTATATAGTCGCTCATGTTCCTCCTTTGATGTGCTCTACGTCTAGGAGTATAAACAAGCTTGTGATGCTCTCCTGGACGCTCAAAAGTTGGATCCTGGAAACGTAGAGGTCGAGAGAGAGCTACGGTAATCTACTGTCTTGTATTTATCTCTTTTGATTTGAGTATACGTCTTGCAAGCATGAACGTCATATACTTGCATACTAATGACCAGCAGCTGCACGCTGGGCCAGCGTGCCGACTGCCGGGTGCCATCCTTCCATATATCTGATGGTGCTGCGATTACAGCTGAAATTTGTTTCATTTTGGTTAACTCTGTACAGGAAGGCCAGGGAATTAATGAAAGCTCATGGTGAGGCTGACAAGTGAAGCATGCTTTGTTAGGGAAATGCTCTTTTGGCTTGGATTGGAGTAGTTGATCAACTGAATGTGATGGTACTCATGTGACCAGAAGGCTGGTGGTACCCAACTTAAAAGTCTAACTCTAGAGTCGTTCAATTTCTATAGTCTTCCTACTGCCACTTGTTGACTGCATGCTGAGAGGATTTGGTGTGAAAATGCGCTGTAAAACTTGTTTGACTCGCATCACAAGTTTTATTACCAGATCTAGCACAAATACCCTATCTCTGTTGAATATTTGCTGAGTTTTCAGACATCAGTAGAGAAGAAAAAGTGAAGCAGTACTACCCTCTCATTTGCATCTTCTACTCTCTGAACATGCATGACGAAGTTTCTGCTCAACAATGTTGCTCGCTTACGGCTTACTGCTTCTCTGAATAAGCATGTGTTTTAGTCTACATGTTGATCATTTCAATTGTAATACATTTATGAACACTGTCATTTGTCATGACTTTGATTGGAAATCTTCGCTCAATCTAGAGGCGTTGTATGAAAATGGAGAAATTCCAAAGAAACTCAGAAGAATGTGACAAACTCCTGATCTAGAGGAGTAAATAAATATCTCGAGGCCAGTGACAGACTCTAGGTTTGAAACAGGATGCCTACAAGTGTCGCTTATTACTGTACATCTCTCTCTAGGCTAATTAAACACATGACAGGAATTTATTCTTGCCCTGTCAAAGCCACTTTAGGCTCTTCAAAATGTGCAGGTTAGCACATTCTTGTTGATGACAGGTAAATGAAATTTCTATCTTTTTTTGCAGGAAAAATGAAATTTCTAGTTATTGAAGAAAAAAAAAGTTGTTGATGTAAATATTTTTCATCATTAGATCCATCCATCAAATATATTTTCAAATTATATTTATTTGGTATTGTAAAGGTTGATCTGTTTTCTATACATGGTCAGTGTAAATGTATTTTTTATGCGAAAAAGATGTAAATGTATTTTGAAATATATTTTTTGAATGTGTTCACGTATTTTGAAATAGAAGGGCTTGAGATTGGGCCATGACCAGCCTGCTTCCAACATTTGGCCCAACCCAAGAAGAACATGCCCAAACCTAAGCAGGCACGAGCTCACTCCACTCGCTAGCCACTATAATTGTGGAAATGATAAGCTACGGTAGGTATTGTGTGAGAACAATTATGAATATTGTTGCTTTCAAAAAAAATTATGAATATTATCTTTTACAGTACCGAAGTGAATGATTTGTCTTTATAATACTAATCTATCTCACGAAGTTTTGTTAAGTTTTGTGTGTTTGAAGTTTTCAAGTTTTGGGTGAGATATCAATATGAGGAGAATAAGGAGTGAAAATACCCTAAGCTTGGGGATGCCCAAGGGACCCCAAGGTGATATTCAAGGAAGATACAAGCAACTAAGATTTGGGATGCCCCGGAAGGCATCCCCTCTTTTGTCTCCAACATTATCGGTAACCTTACTTTGAGCTATATTTTTATTCGTCACATGATATGAGTTTTGCTTGGAGCGTCATTTTATTTTGTTTTGATTTGCTTGCTGTTATTTAGAATCATGTTTTGCATCTTTCATTTCAATAAAAATGTCAAGTATAGCCTTTGCCATGTTTATTTTGCAAGTCTATATGTTGCTGTTTGAAAACAGAAAAATGCACGCTAGTGCGTGAATTCTTGAAAAGAGTCAGAATGTGATAAAATGTTGAAACTTTTTGCAGAAAAGCTATGATAAATTTTCTATA
Organism: Triticum dicoccoides; assembly: GCF_002162155.2. Taxonomy (NCBI): domain Eukaryota; kingdom Viridiplantae; phylum Streptophyta; class Magnoliopsida; order Poales; family Poaceae; genus Triticum; species Triticum dicoccoides. The sequence continues at coordinate 795,731,754 of NC_041383.1, read as the reverse complement.
GTATGGTAATTTCTCAGAATGTTTGGAGTTAAATAAGTATTGATATTCTTGCATCCTTTACAGACTGTCCTGTTTAGACAGATTGTTGTTATGTTTGCTTGTTTAATGATTCTATTTGAGGATAGGAGTATTAAATATGCAGAAGCATTTAATATATAATGTTAAATAATGATTTTAGTGATTTTCTACAATAGAGAATGATAAGGTTTTTGCATTGATTTATACTAACTCATCTCACGAGCTCTTGTTGAGTTTTGTGCGAATGAAGTTTTTAAGATTTAGGAAAACCGTGATATAAAAGAAATTAAGAAGACACAAAAGCTCAAGCTTGGGGATGCCCAAGGCATCCCAAGATAATATTCCAAGAAGTCTCAAGCATCTAAGCTTGGGGATGCCCCGGTAGGCATCCCACCTTTCTTCATCAACAATTATAGGTTAGTATCGGTTGAGCCTAAGTTTTTACTTCTTCACATGAGTTGTGCTATTCTAGGAATGTCATTTTATTTTGTTTTGCTTGCTGTTTTAATAAAATACTTAGATATGAAAGTTTGTAAATAAGAGAGGGTCCTCAAATAGCTACCCATTTACTTAACTACTCATTTGAACTTCACTTATATCTTTTTGGAGTAGCTTGTCATTTACTCTTGTGCTTTCACTTATATCCTATGAGTAAATTATTGAATGAATTGAATATCATGAAGTTGAAATTATATCATGCCTAGTGGTAGCTTCACATGGGTTTAGAAAGTGAAATCTTTTGAAGCTTGACAATCACAATATTGGTCATACAACCAATTCATGAATGATTAGTATAAGGAAGAAAACTTTCACATGCAAATATATTATCTTGGACATCTTCTATGACTGTGAATACCCATTAATTATTTTCAAACTTGAGCAAATTAGTTGAAGTTGGACAAGGAAGACCCTAATGAGTTATGTTTGGGTATTTGCATAGAAGTTATATTGTTATGGATCCTCCAACATGTGGTGTTTGCCTAGAATCTTTTGCTAGCCAAAAATTCGTACTAAGTAGAGATACTACTTGTGCATCCAAAAACCCTTAAACCCAGTTTCTTGCATGAGTGTCCACCGTACCTACCTATGGATTGAATAAGATCCTTCAAGTAAGTTGTCATCGGTGCATAAAGCTATAAAAATTGCTCCTAATTAAATATGTTTGATTTTTTATTGTAAGGGAAAATTGAGTATTGTATGAACTTGTGATGGCAAAGTAATACAAGCGACAGACTGCATAATAAAGGTGGTTATCATAAGGGCAATATAATGTGACGTTCCATTGCATTAAGAGCTTGGGCATCCAAATAAAAAGCGCATGACAACCTCTACCTCCCTCCGCGAAGGGCCTATCTTTTACTTTTCAGTATTTACTTTTATGCAAAGAGTCAATAGTATGCATTCTCATTTTAACATCAATTATTCTCTAGTTGGCAAGCATCATGTGGTGGGAAAGATCTAGGCACATATGACCAGTCAAATATATTTGATCATGATTTATTATTATTGACAATTATCTCTATGCTAAATGAGTTGGGAGGCAAAATATTAAGCCCCTATCTTTCTCTGTGTTCGATGGATGCTATTTGTTCTAAGAATATGCTTTGAGTACTAGCAATCATGGAAGACTATATGATGATTGAGTATGTGGAGCTCTTACTTAGACTCTGTTGAATAAGTTGAATATTGCAATTGTTTGGTGACTAAGAATATAGGTTGTTGAGTTTCAAGAGAATTCATTGTTTGAACCTTAACATGTGAATTGATTGCTACTTTGTCATGGTGAGTTTTATGAGAAAGAGTTACTGTTATGATGCTAGGAAAAGTGATTGAAATTATCATTGATCAAACTTATGCATTATGCTAGCATTCACACTTCATAAATTACTTATTTTATCATTTACCTACTCGAGGACGAGTAGGAATTAAGCTTGGGAATGCTGATACCTCTCCAACGTATCTATAATTTATGAAGTATTCATGCCATATTTACAGCAATTTTATATGGTTTTGGTATGATTTGCATGGAACTAACCCGGACTGACGTTGTTTTCAGCAGAACTATCGTAGTGTTGTATTTGTGCAGAAATGAAAGTCCTCCAAATGAGCTAAAACTTTTTGACAATTTTTTTGGAACAAAAGAGACCCCTGAAGCTTCGTGGGAGGGCCAGAAGAGCCACGATGAGGGCACAACCCACAGGGCGCGCCTGAGGGGCCTGGCTTGCCCCGGTGGGTTGTGCTCACCTCGAGGACCATTCTTCGCGTGAAACCAACGCCAAAAAATCCTATAAATAGAGAAACCATCAGAAATAACCCTAGAGCAGAAGTTCCGCCGCCGCAAGCCTCTATAGCCACGAAAAACCAATCTAGACCCTGTTTCGGCACTCTGTTGGAGGGGGAAATCATCACCGATGGCCATCTTCATCATCCCGGCGGCCACCATGATGAGCCATGATGAGGAGGGAGTAGTCCACCCTCGGGGCCGAGGGTTTGTACCAGTAGCTATGTGTTTAATCTCTCTCTCTCTGTCTCTCTCTCTCTCTCTCTCGTGTTCTTGAGATGTCACGATCTTGATGTATCGCAGGCTTTGTTAATATAGTTGGATCATATGGTGTTTTACCCTCTCTATCTTGTTGTGATGAATTGAGTTTTCCCTTTGAGATTTCGTTTCATCGGATTGAATACTTTTATGGATTTGAGAACACTTGATGTATGTCTCGCTATGAATACCCATGGTGACAATGGGGTATCATATTGATTCACTTGATATGTGTTTTGGCACTCAACTCGCGGATTCGCAAGGTGACATTAGGGTAATCTATGCATAGGGGTTGATGCACGTTCTCGTCTTTGTTTCTCCAGTAGAAATCTTGGGGCACTCTTTGAGGTTCTTTGTGTTGGATTGAGTATTATGGATCTAAAATTGTTTGATGCATATTGTATAATCAACTCACGGATACTCGGGGTGACATTGGAGTATCTAGGTGACATTAGAGTTGGTTGATGTGTATCATATGGTGTTATTTTAGTACGAACTCTTGGTTAGATCGATCGGAAAGAATAGCTTGGTGTTATTTTAGTATGAACTCTAGGATAGATTGATCAGAAATAGTAGCTTTGAGGTGGTTTCGTACCCTACAAACAATTTTGTCTTATGTTCTCCGCTAGATAGGAACTTTAGAGTGATTCTTCATCACACATTGAGGGATGGTTATATGATCCAACTATTAGCATTATTGAGAGATTGCACTAGCGAAACTATGGGCCCTAGGCCTTGTTTTCAAGCATTGCACTACCATTTGTGCTCCATTTTATCAATTGCTACCTTGCTGTTTTTTATTGTTCCTATTATAAAAATCAATATCTATTATCATTACTTCACTTGTATCACCATCTCTTCGCCGAACTAGTGCACCTATACAATTTACCATTGTATTTGGTGTGTTGGGGACACAAGAGACATTTTATTATTTGGTTGCAGGGTTATTTGAGGGATAGCATCTTCATCCTACGCCTCCCATGGATTGATAAACCTTAGGTCATCCACTTGAGGGAAAATTGCTACTGTCCTACAAAGCTTTGCGCTTGGAGGCCCAGCACGAGTCTACAAGAATAAAGTTGTGTAGTAGACATCATTATGAAGCTATGCTCATTGAACAGGAAGCCCCCAAATGACCTAGAATATGACATAAAAGCCGATCAAGAGGGTTATGAAGCTATGCTAATTGAGCAGGAAGCCCCCAAGTGACCTTATGACTAATCAACAATGACTCTTGCTCAGAAACTTTGACATGAAACGACAAAGGCCCCGAAATTTGGGGAAGCCGGCTTTATTATATGATCATAGAAAGGTATGTACATCAATGAAGGTATATACAATGATGAGAGCCAATGACTCAAGTGTAGTAAGGCCGAAGATGAGCAATGTTCCACGGCCTGTTGGTCTCTTGCTCAGAAGTATGTGATTTCTTGCACTCATGTATATCAATGAGATAATTCGAGCCATTATTGAGATTCTTGCTAACCACAAAAGGTCCTTCCTAAGGCGGGGACAACTTATGCATGCCTGTCTGATCTTGAATCAGTCGGAGCACTAAGTCGCCCTCTTGAAACGCCTTGTTGATAAACTCGGGCGTTTCAAGAGGGCGACTTAGTTGTTGATCTTGAACCACCACTAATAGCGACGCAGGTCTTGTTGATAAATCGCCGATGGAGCTACTACAAGATCACGTTCTTCATCCAAAGCATCAAGTGCGTTCTGACGCTGCCTCATTATCAGCTTCAACGTAAGCTGCCACCCTGGGCGAGTCATGACGGATATCGCTTAGGAGAACCGCCTCTGCATCATAAACCATGAAGAAAGGCGTATAGTATGTTGATCTGTTAGGGGTGGTTCTGATACTCCAAAGGACTGAAGGAAGCTCTTCAACCCAACAACCCAGCGTTTGCTCCAAAGGAACCATAAGCCAGGGCTTAATGCCTCTCAAAATTTCTTGGTTAGCCCGTTCTGCTTGACCATTAGATTGTGGATGAGCCACTGAGAAAACATCAAGACGGATATGCTTTCTTTGACAAAACTCCTTCATAGCACCCTTGGACAAATTAGTTCCATTATCAATGATAATACTATGAGGATAACCAAAATGGAAGATCAACCTTTTAACAAACTGAACTGCAGTCACGACATCACACTTGCTAACTGGCTTTGTCTCAACCCACTTGGTAAACTTTTCAACCACCACCAGAAGGTGGGTCTTCTTATCCGTAGACCTCTTGAACGGCCCAACCATATCAAGCACCCAAACCACAAACGGCCAAGTGATTGTGATCATCCACAATTCCTGAGCCGGCACATGAGCTTGTTTGGAATTCTTTTGACACCCATCACACTTGCTACCAATATCCTCCGCATCAGCATGAGTTGTTAGCCAGTAAAACCCATGATGAAAAGCTTTAGTCACCAAAGATTTTGAGCCGACATGATGACCACAATGGCCTTCATGAATTTCTCGTAAAATTTCATGGCCCTCCTCAGCAGAAACACAGCGTTGGAACACACCTGTTACACTGCATTGGTGTAACTCGCCGTTGATAATAATCATAGACTTAGACCTCCTGGTGATCTGTCTGGCTAAAGTCTCATCCTCAAGTAACTCTCCCCGAGTCATATAAGCTAGATAAGGCAACATCCAATTAGGAATAGTGTGAAGAGCCGCCACCAACTGCGCCTCTTGGTCAAGGATAGCAAGGTCTTCCTCAAACGCTAACTTGACCGATGGATTGTGTAACACATCGAGGAAAATATTAGGGGGCACCGGCTTACATTGAGATCCAAGACAGGATAGTGCATCCGCCGCCTCATTTTTTCGCCGATCAAGGTGATCCACTTGATAGCCTTTAAAGTGACCAGCAATATTATCAACCGCCTGACAATAAGCCGCCATGAGCGGATCTTTAGAGTCCCATTTGCCTGAGACTTGCTGAGCCACCAGATCTGAGTCGCCCAGGCACCTGACCCGGCTTAAATTCATCTCCTTAGCCATTGGAGCCCATGGAGCAAAGCTTCATACCCAGCTGCATTATTAGTACAAGGAAACATTAACCTTAAAACATAACAAAATTTCTCATCTCGTGGGAAAGTTAAATAACTCCAGCCCCCGAGCCCTCCAACTGCCTGGACCCATCAAAGTGGATTGTCCAATATGTGTTGCCAGGCTTCTCCTCAGGTGTTTGCAACTCTGCCCAATCATTTATGAAATCCACCAAAGCTTGAGACTTGATGGCTGTTCTTGGTATATACTTCAAATTATGAGGTCCAAGTTCAATTGCCCACTTAGCAACCCGGCCCATGGCTTCTCTATTTTGAATAATATCACCTAAAGGAGCAGAGCTGACCATAGTAATAGGATGTCCCAGAAAATAATGCTTCATCTTGCGACTTGCCATGAACACCCCAAATACCAGTTTCTGCCAATGTGGATATAGTTGCTTGGACTCAGTCAATACCTCACTGACATAATAAGCCGGCCGCCGAACTGGGTACTCCTTACCCGCCTCCTTGTGCTCTACGACAACTGCTATGCTGGCTGCTTTGTTATTAGCCTCCACATACAGGAGCAAAGGCTCTTTGTCAATAGGAGCAGCTAGGATGGGCGGCTCAGCTAACTGTTTCTTGGGGTCCTCAAATGTTTGATCAACAGCATCGCTCCAGACAAAGTTGTCTGTCTTCTTCATCATATGATATAGAGGAATTGCCTTCTCTCCCAGGCGACTTATAAACCGGCTCAAAGCCGCAATACGACCCTCCAGACGCTGAACATCATTAACACACGCCGGCTTAGAAAGTGAAGTGATGGCTTTAATTTTCTCCGAGTTAGCTTCAATGCCCCGTTCCAAAACCAGAAACCCTAGCAGTTTACTTGCAGGCACACCTGTCGGTGTCAAAACCGGCGGATCTCGGGTAGGGGGTCCCAAACTGTGCGTCTAAGGCTAATGGTAACAGGAGGCAGGGGACACGATGTTTTATCTAGGTTCGGGCCCTCTCGATGGAGGTAATACCCTACTTCCTGCTTGATTGATCTTGATGATATGAGTATTACAAGAGTTGATCTACCATGAGATCGTAGAGGCTAAACCCTAAAAGCTAGCCTATGATTATGATTGTTGTTGTCCTATGGACTAAACCCTCCGGTTTATATAGACACTTTAGGGGGCTAGGGTTACACAGAGTCGGTTACAGAGAAGGAAATATACATATCTGAATTGCCAAACTTGCCTTCCACGCAAAGGAGAGTCCCATCCGGACACGGGACGAAGTCTTCAATCTTGTCTCTTCATAGTCCAACAGTCCGGCCAAAGTATATAGTCCGGCTGTTCGAGGACCCCTTAATCCAGGACTCCCTCAATATCCCCTGAACAAGGCTTCAATGACGATGAGTCCGACGCGTAGATTGTCTTCGGCATTGCAAGGCGGGTTCTTCTTCGAATCCTCCAGAGTATTGTTGTAACGAGCAGTGTCCGGCTTCTCATCAATGTCGAGCTCCTCGGCTTCTGTGCTTTAATTACGGCTGTCTCCACGTGTTGAGAGAATGCGAGAAGTCGAGGCATTTTTACATTTGCCACCCCGACCATGCGAGTAAACCGTCTATAAAAGAGACGGGGATTCTCAGATCCAAATCACACCATCTCCTCCCAGCGAGTATTCATCAGAGCGCGCCTGAAAATATCCATACCACCATGTCCGGTCGTCGCGGTTCCTCCTCTCGCTCCTGTAGCACTAGGCCAGGCGATTGGGAGAAATGTTCTTGTTAGGGAACGTAGCAAAAATTCAAAATTTTCTACGCATCCCCAAGATCAATCTATAGAGTAATCTAGCAACGAGGGAAAGGGGAGTGCATCTACATACCCTTGTAGATCGCTAAGCGGAAGCATTCAAGTGAACGGGGTTGATGGAGTCGTACTCGTCGTGATCCAAATCACCGATGATCCTAGTGCCGAACGGACGGCACCTCTGCGTTCAACACACATGCAGCCCGGTGACGTCTCCCATGCCTTGATCTAGCAAGGAGAGAGGGAGAGGTTGGGAAGACTCCGTCCAGCAGCAGCACGACGGCGTGGTGGTGGTGGAGGAGCGTGGTAATCCTGCAGGACTTCGCCAAGCACCGCAAGAGACGAGGAGGGAGAGGGGTAGGGCTGCGCCAAGAGGGAGGAAAAACTCATCTGTTTGCAGCCCCCCAATACCTCAAGTATATATAGGGGAAGGGGAGGGGCTGTGCCTCCATCTAGGGTTCCCTCCCTAGGGGTGGCGGCAGCCCCAAAACCCATCTAGGGTGCGGCCAAGGGGGGGAGAGGGGGAAACTTGCCCCCCAAGCAAGGTGGAGGCGCCCCCTCCCCAAACCCTAGGCACCTTGGGCCCTGGTGGGGGATGCACCAGCCCACCTGGGGCTGGTCCCCTCCCACACTTGTCCCATGCAGCCCTCTGGGGCCGGTGGCCCCACCTGGTGGACCCCCGGGACCCTCCCGGTGGTCCCGGTACGTTACCGATAGCACCCAAAACTTTTCCGGTGACCAAAACAAGACTTCCCATATATAAATCTTTACCTCCGGACCATTCCGGAACTCCTCGTGACGCCCGGGATCTCATCCGGGACTCCGAACAACTTTCGGTAACCACATACAAACTTCCTTTATAACCCTAGCGTCATCGAACCTTAAGTGTGTAGACCCTACGGGTTCGAGAGACACGTAGACATGACCGAGACAACTCACCGGCCAATAACCAACAGCAGGATCTGGATACCCATGTTGGCTCCCACATGTTCCACGATGATCTCATCGGATGAACCATGATGTCGAGGATTCAATCAATCCCATATTCAATTCCCTTTGTCTACCGGTATAGTACTTGCCCGAGATTCGATCGTCGGTATCCCGATACCTTGTTCAATCTCGTTACCGCCAAGTCTCTTTACACGTTCCGTGACACATCATCCCGTGATCAACCCCTTGGTCACATTGTGCACATTATGATGATGTCCTACCGAGTGGGCCCAGAGATACCTCTCCGTCACACGGAGTGACAAATCCCAATCTCGATTCATGCCAAACCCAACAGACACTTTCGGAGATACCCGTAGTGCACCTTTATAGCCACCCAGTTACGTTGTGACGTTTGGTACACCCAAAGCATTCCTACGGTATCCGGGAGTTGCACAATCTCATGGTCTAAGGAAATGATACTTGACATTAGAAAAGCTTTAGCATACGAACTACACCATCTTTGTGCTAGGCTTAGGATTGGGTCTTGTCCATCACATCATTCTCCTAATGATGTGATCCCGTTATCAACGACATCCAATGTCCATGGTCAGGAAACCGTAACCATCTATTGATCAACGAGCTAGTCAACTAGAGGCTTACTAGGGACATGGTGTTGTCTATGTATGCACACATGTACCTGAGTTTCCTATCAATACAATTATAGCATGGATAATAAATGATTATCATGAACAAGGAAATATAATAATAATAACTAATTTATTATTGCCTCTAGGGCATATTTCCAACAGTCTCCCACTTGCACTAGAGTCAATAATCTAGTTCACATCACTATGTGATTAACACTCACAGGTCACATCGCCATGTGGCCAACATCCAAAGAGTTTACTAGTGTCACTAAACTAGTTCACATCATCATGTGATCAAGACTCAATGAGTTCTGGGGTTTGATCATGTTTTGCTTGTGAGAGAGGTTTTAGTCAACGGGTCTGCAACATTCATATCCGTATGTACTTCGCAAATCTCTAGGTCATATTGTAAATGTTGCTTCCACGCTCCACTTGGAGCTATTCCAAATGGTTGCTCCACTATATGTATCCGGTTTGCTACTCAGAGTCATTCGGATAGGTGTTAAAGCTTGCATCGGCATAACCCTTTACGCCGAACTCTCTATCACCTCCATAATCGATAAACATGTCCTTATTACTCCAAGGACAATTTTGACCGCTGTCCATTGATCCATTCCTGGATCACTCTTGTACCCCCTTGCCAGACATGTGGCAAGGCACACATCAGGTGCGGTACTTAGCATAGCATATGTAGAGCCTACGTCTAAAGCATAGGGGACGACCTTCATCCTTTCTCTCTCTTCTGCCGTGGTCGAGCTTTAAGTCTTAACTTCATACCTTACAACTCAGGCAAGAACTCCTTCTTTGACTGATCCATCTTGAACACCTTCAAGATCATGTCAAGGTATGTGCTCATTTGAAAGTACCATTAAGCGTTTTGATCTATCCTTATAGATCTTGATGCTCAATGTTCAAGCAGCTTAATCCAGGTTTTCCCTTGAAAAACTCCTTTCAAACAACCCTTAATGCTTTCCAGAAATTTTACATCATGTCGGATCAACAATATGTCATTCACATATACTTATCAGAAATGTTGTAGTGCTCCCTCTCACTTTATTGTAAATACAAGTTTCTAACAAACTTTGTATAAACCCCAAAACTTTGATTATCTCATCAAAGCGTATATTCCAACTCCGAGATGCTTACTCCAGTCCTTAGAAGGATTGCTGGAGCTTTGCATACTTGTTAGCATCTTTTAGGATTGATAAAAACCTTCTGGTTGTATCACATGCAACCTTTCCTCAAGAAAATCGTCGAGGAAACAATGTTTTGACACCCTATCTGCAAGATTTCATAAATAATGCAGTAACTGCTAATAAGATTCCAACAGACTCTTGGCATCGCTACGAGTGAGAAAGTCTCACCATAGTCAACTCCTTGAACTTGTCAAAAAACATCTTAATGACAAGTCAAGCTTTCTTAATGGTGACACATACCATCATTGTCTGTCTTCCTTTTTAGAATCCATCTGTACCCAACAGCCTTACGACCATCAGGTAGTTCTGCCAAAGTCTACACTTTGTTTTCATACATGGATCCTCTCTCGGATTTTATGGCCTCGAGCCATTTGTCGGAATCCGGGCCCACTATCTCTTCTCCATAGCTCGTAGGTTCATTGTTGTCTAGCAACATGACCTCCTAAGACAGGATTACGTATCACTCAGAAGCAGTACACATCCTTGTCGACCTACGAGGTTTGGTAGTGACTTGATCCGAAGTTTCATGATCATTATCATAAGCTTCCACTTCAATTGGTATAGGTACCACAGGAACAACTTCCTGTGCCCTGCTACACACTAGTTGAAGTGACGGTTCAATAACCTCGTCAAGTCTCCACTATCCTCCCACTCAATTCTTTCGAGAGAAATTTTTCCTCGAGAAAGGACCCGTTAGTAGAAACAATCCCTTTTGCTTCCAGATCTGAGATAGGAGGTATACCCAACTGTTTTTGGGTGTCCTATGAAGATGCATTTATCCGCTTTGGGTTCGAGCTTATCAACCTGAAACTTTTTCACATAAGCGTCGCAGCCCCAAACTTTTAAGGAACGACAGCTTAGGTTTCTCCAAACCATAGTTCAAGCAGTGTCGTCTTAACGGAATTATGTGGTGCCCTATTAAAGTGAGTGCAGTTGTCTCTAATGCCTAACCCATGAACGATAGTGGTAATTCGATAAGAGACATCATGGTATGCACCATATCCAATAGGGTGCAACTATGATGTTCGGACACACCATCACACTATGGTGTTCCAGGCGGTATTAATTGTGAAACAATTTCCACAATGTCTTAATTGCGTGCCAAAGCTCGTAACTCAGATACTCATCTCTATGATCATATCATAGACATTTTATCCTCTTGTCACGATGATCTTCAACTTCACTCTGAAATTACTTGAACCATTCAATAATTCAGACTTGTGTTTCATCAAGTAAATATACTCAGTATCTACTCAAATCATCTGTGAAGTAAGAACATAACGATATCCACTGCGTGCCTCAGCACTCATTGGACTGCACACATCAAAATGTATTACTTCCAACAAGTTGCTTTCTTGTTCCATTTTACTGAAAAACGAGGCTTTCAGTCATCTTGCCCATGTGGTATGATTTGCATGTCTCAAGTGATTCAAAATCAAGTGAGTCCAAACGGTTCATTTGCATGGAGTTTCTTCATGCATATACACCAATAGACATGGTTTGCATGTCTCAAACTTTTCAAAAAAATGAGTGAGTCCAAAGATCCATCAACATGGAGCTTCTTCATGCGTTTTATACCAATATGACTTACATGGCAGTGCCACAAGTAGGTGGTACTATCATTACTATCTTATATCTTTTGGCATGAACATGTGTATCACTACGATCGAGATTCAATAAACCATTCGTTTTAGGTGCAAGACTATTGAAGGTATTATTCAAATAAACAGAGTAACCATTATTCTCCTTAAATGAATAACCGTATTGCGATAGACATAATCCAATCATGTCTATGCTCAACGCAAACACCAAATAACAATTATTTAGATTTAACACCAATCTCGATGGTAGAGGGAGCATGCGATGCTTGATCACATCAAGCTTGGAAAAACTTCCAACACATATCACCAGCTCACCTTTAGCTAGTCTCCGTTTACTCCACAGCCTTTTATTTCGAGTTACTAACACTTAGCAACCGAACCGGTATCTAATACCCTGGTGCTATTAGGAGTACTAGTAAAGTACACATTAACATAATGTATATCCAATATACTTCTATCGACCTCGACAGCCTTCTCATCTACCAAGTATCTAGGGTAATTCTGCTCCAGTGGCTGTTCCCCTTATTACAGAAGCACTTAGTCTCGGGTTTGGGTTCAACCTTGGGTTTCTTCACTAGAGCAACAGCTGATTTGCCGTTTCATGAGGTATCCCTTCTTGCCCTTGCCCTTCTTGAAACTAGTGGTTTCACCAACCATCAACAATTGATGCTCCTTCTTGATTTCTACTTTCGCGGTGTCAAACATCGCGAATATCTCAAGGATCATCATATCTATGCCTGATATGTCATAGTTCATCACCAAGCTCTAGCATCTTGTGAAGGAAATATGCCCTAGAGGCAATAATAAAGTTATTATTTATTTCCTTATTTCATGATAAATGTTTATTATTCATGCTAGAATTGTATTAACCGGAAACATGATACATGTGTGAATACATAGACAAACATAGTGTCACTAGTATGCCTCTACTTGAATAGCTCGTTAATCAAAGATGGTTAAGTTTCCAAAACATAGACATGAGTTGTCATTTGATTAACGGGATCACATCATTAGAAGAATGATGTGATTGACTTGACCCATTCCGTTAGCTTAGCACTTGATCATTTAGTTTGTTGCTATTGCTTTCTTCATGACTTATACATGTTCCTATGACTATGAGATTATGCAACTCCCGTTTACCAGAGGAACACTTTGTGTGCTACCAAACATCACAACGTAACTGGGTGATTATAAAGGAGCTCTACAGGTGTCTCCGAAGGTACATGTTGGGTTGGCGTATTTCGAGATTATGATTTGTCACTCCGATTGTCGAAGAGGTATCTCTGGGCCCTCTCGGTAATGCACATCACTTAAGCCTTGCAAGCATTGCAACTAATGAGTTAGTTGCGAAATGATGTATTATGAAATGAGTAAAGAGACTTGCCGGTAACGAGATTGAACTAGGTATTGAGATACCTACGATTGAATCTCGGGCAAGTAACATACCGATGACAAAGGGAACAACGTATGTTGTTATGCGGTTTGACCGATAAACATCTTCGTAGAATATGTGGGAGCCAATATGAGCATCCAGGTTCCGCTATTGGTTATTGACCGGAAACGTATTTCGGTCATGTCTACATTGTTCTCGAACCCGTCGGGTCCGCACGCTTAAGGTTTCGATGACAGTTATATTATGAGTTTATGAGTTTTGATGTAACGAAGGAGTTCGGAGTCCCGGATGAGATTGGGGACATGACGAGGAGTCTCGAAATGGTCGAGATGTAAAGATCGATATATTGGACGACTATATTCGGAGTTCGAAAAGGTTCCGAGTGATTCGGGTATTTTTCGGAGTACTGGAGAGTTACGGGAATTCGCCGGGGAGTATATGGGCCTTATTGGGCCATACAGGAATAGAGGAGAGAGGCCAAAAGGAAGAAGGCCTGCGCCCCCCTCTGGTCCGAATTGGACAAGGGGCGCAGCCCCCTTTTCCTTCTTCCTCTCCCCCTCTTTCCCCTTCTCCTACTCCAACAAGGAAGGAGGGAGTCCTACTCCCGGTGGGAGTAGGACTCCCCTTGGCGCGCCCCCTCCTAGGCCGGCCGCCCCCTCCCCCTTGCTCCTTCATATACGGGGGCAGGGGGGCACCCCATAACACCCAAATTGATCTTCGTGATCGTTCTTTAGCCGTGTGCGGTGCCCCCCTCCACCATATTCCACCTCGGTCATATCATAGCGGTGCTTAGGCGAAGCCCTGCATCGGTAGAACATCATCATCGTCACCACACCGTCGTGCTGACGGAACTCATCCCCGACACCCTGCTGGATCGGAGTCCGGGGATCGTCGTCGAGCTGAACGTGTGCTGAACTCGGAGGTGCCGTACATTCGGTACTTGGATCAGTCAGATTGTGAAGACGTACAACTACATCAACCGCGTTGTCATAACGCTTCTGCTTTCGGTCTATGAGGGTACGTGGACAACACTCTCCCCTCTCGTTGCTATGCATCACCATGATCTTGCGTGTGCGTAGGAATTTTTTTGAAATTACTACGTTCTCCAACAGTGGTATCAGAGCTTGGTTTTATGCGTAGATGTTATATGCATGAGTAGAACACAAGTGAGTTGTGGGCGATATAAGTCATACTGCTTACCAGCATGTCATACTTTGGGTCGACGGTATTGTTGGATGAAGCGGCCCGGACCAACATTACGCGTACGCTTACGTGAGACTGGTTTTACCGTCGTGCTTTGCACACAGGTGACTAGCGGGTGTCTGTTTCTCCAACTTTAGTTGAACCGAGTGTGGCTACGCCCAGTCCTTGTGAAGGTTAAAACAACACTAACTTGATGAACTATCGTTGTGGTTTTGATGCGTAGATAAGAACGGTTCTTGCTCAGCCCATAGCAGCCACGTAAAATTTGCATCAACAAAGTAGAGGACGTCTAACTTGTTTTTGCAGGGCATGTTGTGATGTGATATGGTCAAGACGTGATGCTATATTTTATTGTATGAGATGATCATGTTTTGTAACCGAAGTTATCGGCAACTGGCAGGAGCCATATGGTTGTCGCTTTATTGTATGAAATGCAAACGCCCTGTAATTGCTTTACTTTATCACTAAGCGGTAGTGATAGTCGTAGAAGCAATAGATGGCGTAACGACAACGATGCTATGATGGAGATCAAGGTGTCGCGCCGGTGACGATGGTGATCACGACGGTGCTTCAGAGATGGAGATCACAAGCACAAGATGATGATGGCCATATCATATCACTTATATTGATTGCATGTGATGTTTATCCTTTATGCATCTTATCTTGCTTTGATTGACGGTAGCATTTTAAGATGATCTCTCACTAAATTATCAAGAAGTGTTCTCCCTAAGTATGCACAGTTGCGAAATTTCTTCGTGCTGAGACACCACGTGATGATCGGGTGTGATACGCTCTATGTTCAAATACAACAGGTGCAAAATAGTTGCACACGCGGAATACTCAGGTTAAACTTGACGAGCCTAGCATATACAGATATGGCCTTGAAACACGGAGACCGAATGGTCGAACATGAATCATATAGTAGATATGATCAACATAGTGATGTTCACCATTGAAACTACTCCATCTCACGTGATGATCGGACATGGTTTAGTTGATTTGGATCACGTGATCACTTAGATGACTAGAGAGATGTCTATCTAAGTGGGAGTTCTTAAGTAATATGATTAATTGAACTTAAATTTATCACGAACTTAGTCCTGGTTGTATTTTGCAAACTATGTTGTAGATCAATAGCTCGCGTTGTTGCTTTCATATGTTTATTTTGATATGTTCCTAGAGAAAACTGTGTTGAAAGATGTTAGTAGCAATGATGCGGATTGGATCCGTGATCTGAGGTTTATCCTCATTGCTGCACAGAAGAATTATGTCCTTGATGCACCGCTAGGTGACAAACCTATTGCAGGAGCAGATGCAGACGTTATGAACGTTTGGCTAGCTCAAAATGATGACTACTTGATAGTTTAGTGCACCATGCTTAAACTGCTTAGAATCGGGACTTCAAAGACGTTTTGAACGTCATGGACCATATGAGATGTTCCAGGAGTTGAAGTTATTATTTCCAGCAAATACCCGAGTTGAGAGATGTGAAGTCTCCAACAAGTTCTATAGCTAAAAGATGGAGGAGAATCGCTCAACTAGTGAGCATGTGCTCAGATTGTCTGGGTACTTCAATCGCTTGAATCAAGTGGGAGTTAATCTTCCAGATAAGATAGTGATTGACAGAATTCTCTAGTCACCATCACTAAGTTACTAGAACTTCGTGATGAACTATAGTATGCAAGGGATGACGAAAACGATTCCCAAGCTCTTCGTGATGTTGAAATCAACGAAGGTAGAAATCAGGAAAGAGCATCAAGTGTTGATGGTTGACAAGATCACTAGTTTCAAGAAAAAGGCAAAGGGAAAGAAAGGGGCACTTCACGTAGAATGACAAGCAAGTTGTCACTCCCACGAAGAAGTCCAAAGCTGAACCAAATCCTGAAACTGAGTGCTTACACTGTAAAGGAAATAGTCACTGGAAACAGAAATACCCTGAATATTTGGTGGATAAGAAGGATGGCAGAGTGAACAAGGGTATATTTGATATACAGGTTATTGATGTGTACCTTACTAGTGTTTATAGTAGCCCCCGAGTATTTGATACTTGTTCGATTGCTAAAAATTAGTGACTTGAAACAGGAGTTACAGAATAAACAGAGACTAGTTGAGGGTGAAGTGACGATGTGTATTGGAAGTGGTTCCAAGATTGATATGATCATCATCGCACACTCCCTATACCCTCGGGATTAGTGTTAAACCTAAATAAATGTTATTTGGCGTTTGTGTTGAACATGCATATGATTTGATCATGTTTATTGCGATACGGTTATTCATTTAAAGTCAAAGAATAATTGTTGTTCTGTTTACATGAATAAAACCTTCGATGGTCATACACCCAATGAAAATAGTTTGTTGGATCTCGATCGTAGTGATACACATATTCATAATATTGATGCCAAAATATGCAAAGTTAATAATGATAGTGCAACTTATTTGTGGCACTGCCGTTTGGGTCATATCGGTGTAAAGCGCATGAAGAAACTCCATAAAGATGGATTTTCGGAATAACTTGGCTATGAATCATTTGATGCTTGCGAACCGTGTCTTTTGGGCAAGATGACTAAAACTCTGTTCTCCGGAACAATGGAACGAGCTACTGGCTTACTGGAAATAATACATACCGATGTATGCGATCCGATGAGTGTTAAGGCTCGCGACGTGTATCGTTATTTTCTGACCTTCATAGATGATTTGAGCAGATATGGGTATATCTACTTGATGAAACATAAGTCTGAAACATTTGAAAAGTTAAAAGAATTTCAGAGTGAAGTGGAAAATCATCGTAACAAGAAAAATAAAGTTTATACGATCTGATCGTGGAGACGAATATTTGAGTTACGAGTTTGGTCTTCATTTAAAACAATGTGAAATAGTTTCGCAAGTCACGCCACCTGGAACACCACAATGTAATGGTGTGTCCGAATCGTAATCGTACTTTACTAGATATGGTGCAATCTATGATGTCTCTTATCGGTTTATCACTATCGTTTTGGGGTTATGCATTAGAGACAGCTGAATTCACATTTAAATAGGGCACCATCTAAATCCGTTGAGACGACACCGTATGAACTATGGTTTAGCAGTAAACCTAAGCTGTCGTTTCTTAAAGTTTGGAGTTGCGATGCTTATATGAAAAAGGTTTTCAACCTGATAAGCTCGAACCCAAATTGGAGGAGTGCGTCTTCATAGAATACCCAAGGGTAACTATTGGGTACACCTTCTATCACAGATCCGAAGGCAAGTTATTCGTTGCTAAGATGGATCCTTTCTAGAGAAGAAGTTTTTCTCAAAAAAAGTGAGTGGGAGGAAAGTAGAACTTGATGAGGTAATTGTACCTTCTCCCGTATTGGAAAGTAGTTCATCACAAAAATCAGTTCGAGTGATTCCTACACCAATTAGTGAGGAAGTTAATGATGATGATCATGAAACTTCAGATTAAGTTGCTACCAAACCTCGTAGGTCTTCCAGAGTAAGATTCGCACCAGAGTGGTGCGGTAATCATGTTCTGGAAGTCATGTTACTAGACCATGATGAACCTACGAACTATGAGGAAGCGATGATGAGCCCAGATTTCGCGAAATGGCTTGAGGCCATAAAATCTGAGATATGATCCATGTATGAGAACAAAGTATGGACTTTGATTGACTTGCTCGATGATCAGCAAGCCATGTTAAATAAATGGGTCTTCAAGAGGAAGACGGACACTAATAGTAGTGTTATTATCTACTAAGCTCGACTTGTTGCGAAAGGTTTTTGACAAGTTCAAGGTGTTAAATACGATGAGATTTTCTCACTCGTATCGATGCTTAAGTCTGTCTGAATCATGTTAGCAATTGCCACATTTTATGAAATCTGGCAAATGTATGTCAAAACTGCATTCCTTAATGGATTTTTTAAAGAAGAGTTGTATAGGATGCAACCAGAAGGTTTTGTTAATCCTAAAGGTGCTAACAAAATGTGCAAGCTCCAGCGATCCATCAATGGACTGGTGCAAGCATCTCAGAGTTGGAATATACGCTTTGATAAGTTGATCAAAGCATATAGTTTTATACATACTTGCGGTGAAGCCTGTATTTACAATAAAGTGAGTGGGAGCACTACCGTCTTTCTGATAAATATATGTGAGTAACATATTGTTGATCAGAAATGATGTAGAATTTTTCTGGAAAGCATAAAGGAGTATTTGAAAGGAATTCTTTAAAAGAAAGACCTCAGTAAAGCTACTTACATATTGAGCATCAAAATCTATTGAGATAGATCAAGACGCTTGATAAGTTTTTCAATAAGTACATACCTTGTCAAGATTTTGAAGTAGTTCAAAATGGAACAGTCAAAGAAAGAGTTCTTGCCTGTGTTGCAAAGGTGTGAATTGAGTAAGACTCAAATCCCGACCACGGCAGAAAATAGAAAAGAGAATGAAAGTCATCCCTATGCCTCAGTCATAGGTCCTATAAAGTATGCTATGCTATGTACCAGACCTATTGTATACCTTGTTCTGAATTTGGCAAGGGAATACAATAGTGATCTAGGAGTAGATCACTGGACATTGGTCAAGAATATCCTTAGTGAAGACTAAGGAAATATTTCTCGATTATGGAGGTGATAAAAGAGCCCGTCGTAAAGAGTTACATCGGTGCAAGCTTTTACACCGATCCAGATGACTCTAAGTCTCAATCTGGATACATATTGAAATTGGGAGCAATTAGCTAGAGTAGCTCCATGCAGAGCATTGTAGACATAGAATATTTGCAAAATACATACGGCTCTGAATGTGACAGACCCGTTGACTAAGCTTCTCCCATGAGCAAAACATGATCACACCTTAGTACTCTTTGGGTGTTAATCACATAGCGATGTGAACTAGATTATGACTCTAGTAAACCCTTTGGGCGTTGGTCACATGACGATGTGAACTGTGGGTGTCAATCATATACAGATATGAAAGTTAGTGTTAAATCACATGGTGACATGAACTAGATTATTGACTCTAGTGCAAGTGGGAGACTGAAGGAAATATGCCCTAGAGGCAATAATAAAGTTATTATTTATTTCCTTATTTCATGATAAATGTTTATTATTCATGCTAGAATTGTATTAACCGGAAACATAACACATATGTTAATACATAGACAAACATAGTGTCACTAGTATGCCTGTACTTGACTAGCTCGTTAATCAAAGATGGTTAAGTTTCCTAAACATAGACATGAGTTGTCATTTGACTAACGGGATCGCATCATTAGAAGAATGATGTGATTGACTTGACCCATTCCGTTAGCTTAGCACTTGATCGTTTAGTTTGTTGCTATTGCTTTCTTCATGACTTATACATGTTCCTATGACTATGAGATTATGCAACTCCCGTTTACCGGAGGAACACTTTGTGTGCTACCAAACGTTATAACGTAACTGGGTGATTATAAAGGAGCTCTACAGGTGTCTCCGAAGGTACATGTTGGGTTGGCGTATTTCGAGATTAGGATTTGTCACTCCGATTGTCGGAGAGGTATCTCTGGGCCCTCTCGGTAATGCACATCACTTAAGCCTTGCAAGCATTGCAACTAATGAGTTAGTTGCGAGATGATGTATTACGGAACGAGTAAAGAGACTTGCCGGTAACGAGATTGAACTAGGTATTGAGATACCTATGATCGAATCTCGGGCAAGTAACATACCGATGACAAAGGGAACAACGTATGTTGTTATGCGGTTTGACCGATAAACATATTCGTAGAATATGTGGGAGCCAATATGAGCATCCAGGTTCCACTATTGGTTATTGACCGGAAACGTGTTTCGTTCATGTCTACATTGTTCTCGAACCCGTAGGGTCCGCACGCTTAAGGTTTCCATGACAGTTATATTATGAGTTTATGAGTTTTGATGTACCGAAGGAGTTCGGTGTCCCGGATGAGATCGGGGACATGACGAGGAGTCTTGAAATGGTCAAGATGTAAAGATCGATATATTGGACGACTATATTCGAAGTTTGGAAAGGTTCCGAGTGATTCGGGTATTTTTCGGAGTACCGGAGAGTTACGGGAATTCACCGGGGAGTATATGGGCCTTATTGGGCCATACGGGAATAGAGGAGAGAGAGGCCAAAAGGAAGGAGGCCTGCGCCCCCCTCTGGTCCGAATTGGACAAGGGGCGCAGCCCCCTTTTCCTTCTTCCTCTCCCCCTCTTTCCCCTTCTCCTACTCCAACAAGGAAGGAGGGAGTCCTACTCCCGGTGGGAGTAGGACTCCCCTTGGCGCGCCCCCTCCTAGGCCGGCCGCCCCCTCCCCCCTTGCTCCTTCATATACGGGGGCAGGGGGCACCCCATAACACACAAGTTGATCTTCATGATCGTTCCTTAGCCGTGTGCGGTGCCCCCCTCCACCATATTCCACCTCGGTCATATCGTAGCGGTGCTTATGCGAAGCCCGGCGTCGGTAGAACATCATCATCGTCACCACGCCGTCGTGCTGACGGAACTCATCCCCGACACCCTACTGGATCGGAGTCCGGGGATCGTGATCGAGCTGAACGTGTGCTGAACTCGGAGGTGCCGTACGTTCGGTACTTGGATCGGTCAAATCGTGAAGACATACGACTACATCAACCGCGTTATCATAATGCTTCCGCTTTCGGTCTACGAGGGTACGTGGACAACACTCTCCCCTCTCGTTGCTATGCATCACCATGATCTTGTGTGTGCGTAGGATTTTTTTTGAAATTACTACGTTCCCCAACAGCTTGGTGGCAATGAGTTTGGAGAAACATCACTATCTCATCTGGGAGATCAACTCCCATTCGATTCAAGTGATTGTTGTACTCAGACAATCCGAGCACAAGCTCAACGATTGAGCTTTTCTCCCTTAGTTTGCAGGCTAAGAGACTCGTCGGAGGTCTTATACCTCTTGACGTGGGCACGAGCCTGAAATCCCAATTTCAGCCCTCGAAACATCTCATATGTTTCATGACGTTTCGAAATCGTCTTCGGTGCCTCAACTCTAAACCGTTTAATATTACTGAACTATCACGTAGTTATCAAAACGTGTGTTTCAGATGTTTGCAACATCCACAGACGACGTTTGAGGTTCAGCACACTGAGCGGTGCATTAAGGACATAAGCCTTCTTTGAAGCAACAAGGACAATCCTCAGTTTACGGACCTAGTCCGCATAATCACTATCAACTTTCAACTGAATTTTCTCTAGCAACATATCTAAACAGTAGAACTAAAGCGCGAGCTTACGACATAATTTGCAAAGATCTTTTGACTATGTTCAGGATAATTAAGTTCATCTTATGAACTCCCACTCAAATAGACATCCCTCTAGTCATCTAAGTGATTACATGATCCGAGTCAACTAGGCCGTGTCCGATCATCACGTGAGACGGACTAGTCATCATCGGTGAACATCTTCATGTTGATCGTATCTACCATACGACTCATGCTCGACCTTTCGGTCTCTTGTATTCCGAGGCCATGTATGTACATGCTAGGCTCGTCAAGTCAACCTAAGTGTTTCACGTGTGTAAATCTGGCTTACACCCGTTGTATGTGAACGTTAGAATCTATCACACCCGATCATCACGTGGTGCTTCGAAACAACAAACTTTCGCAACGGTGCACAGTTAGGGGGAACACTTTCTTGAAATTTTAATGAGGGATCATCTTATTTACTACCATCGTTCTAAGCAAATAAGATGCATAAACATGATAAACATCACATGCAATCAAAAGTGACATGATATGGCCAATATCATTTTGCTCCTTTTGATCTCCATCTTCGGGGATCCATGATCATCATCGTCACCGGCATGACACCATGATCTCCATCATCATGATCTCCATCATCGTGTCTCCATGAAGTTGTCTCGCCAACTATTACTTCTACTACTATGGCTAACGGTTTAGCAATAAAGTAAAGTAAGTACATGGCGTTGTTCAATGACACGCAGGTCATACAATAATTTAAGACAACTCCTATGGCTCCTTCTGGTTGTCATATTCATCGACATGCAAGTCGTGATTCCTATTACAAGAACATGATCAATCTCATACATCACATATCAGTCATCACATTCTTTTGGCCATATCACATCACATAGCATACCCTGCAAAAACAAGTTAGACGTCCTCTAATTGTTGTTTGCATGTTTTACGTGGCTGCCATGGGTTTCTAGAAAGAACGTTTCTTACTTACGCAAGACCACAACATGATATGTCAATTGTTATTTACCCTTCGTAAGGACCCTTTTCATCGAATCCGATCCGACTAAAGTGGGAGAGACTGGCACCCGCTAGCCACCTTATGCAACAAGTGCATGTCAGTCGGTGGAACCTGTCTCACGTAAGTGTACGTGTAAGGTCGGTCCGGGCCGCTTCATCCCATAATACCGTCGAAACAAGATTGGACTAGTACCGGTAAGCATATTGAACAAAAATCAACACCCACAACAACTTGTGTTCTACTCGTGCATAGAAACTACACATAGACCTAGCTCATGATGCCACTGTTGGGGAACGTAGCAGAAATTCAAATTTTTCTACGCATCACCAAGATCAATCTATGGAGTAATCTAGCAACGAGGGAAAGGGGAGTGCATCTACATACCCTTGTAGATCGCTAAGCGGAAGCGTTCAAGTGAACGGGGTTGATGGAGTTGTACTCATCGTGATCCAAATCACCGATGATCCTAGTGCCGAACGGACGGCACCTCCGCGTTCAACACACATGCAGCCCGGTGATGTCTCCCATGCATTGATCCAGCAAGGAGAGAGGGAGAGGTTGGGAAGACTCGGTACAGCAGCAGCACAACGGCGTGGTGGTGGTGGAGGAGCGTGGCAATCCTGAGAGTAACAATCCTGCAATCTCCATGGCGATCGAGCCGAACACCAGCCTTGTCCTTTGCAAAGCTCGTGACTCCAAGATGCCAGACTCCTTTCCGGACTTCGAACCTTCCGCGCCCCTGCCAATCGAACCCGATGGGGTGCCGATCGTGGAGTTCGCCGCCGCGGACATCTTTCAGCACTCGCCCTTTGGCGACATTCTAAATTCACTAAAGTCTCTCTATTTATCAGGAGGTCCCTGGCCGGACTATGGCCAACAAGGTTGGGATGCGGACGACGAAGAAATTCAAAACCCACCCACAACCCACTTCGTAGACACTGTCGATGATTTAACCGACATGCTCGACTTCGACTCCGAAGACATCGACGGTATGGACACCGATGCAGGAGACGACCAAGACCCAACACCTCTAGGGCACTGGAAGGCCACCTCGTCATATGACATATACATGGTGGACACCCCAAAAGAAGGGGATGGCGATGGAACAACGGAGGATGACCCCTCCAAGAAGGAGCCTAAGCACCGGCGTCAGCGGCGCCGCTCTAAATCCTGCCAAATCAAAAACGGTGATTCCAGCACGGGAAATAATAACACCCCGGACAATGCCGAAGACAACTCCCTCCAGCTGGATTTAGCACAGGAGGATGGAGAGACCAACCCTCATGAGAAAGCGGCAGACAGAGAGGTAGATGACAATAATTACATGCCTCCCTCCGAAGACGAGGCAAGCCTCGACGACGACAAATTTGTCATGCTCGAGGATCCCGTCGAACAAGAGCGTTTCAAACGCAGGCTTATGGCCACGGCAAGCAGCCTCAAGAAAAAACACCAGCAGCTTAGAGCTGACCAAGACTTGCTAGCCGACAGATGGACCGACATCCTGGCGGCCGAGGAGTACGAACTCGAATGCCCCTCCAAGAGCTACCCAAACCGCAAGCTGCTACCCCGATTAGAGGAAGAAGCACCCAAACCCGCATCACCAGCGCATGACGCGGCCGACCGGCCACCTCGTGGCCGCGACAGAGAGGCCTCTCGGCCATTTCAAGCCGCACCCCGGTGCCGCTATACCAAGGCACGGGGAAATGCGCCGGACCTACGAGACATATTGGAGGACAAGGCAAGGCAAACAAGATCGGTCTACGGATCGCGTGGGCGCCCCACGGCACGTAATGATAACCGTCATGCCGGATATGGCAAATACGGCCAGGCCGAACACAGCAGACAAAGCTCATTTGAGCTACGTCGTGATATAGCCCAGTAGAGAGGCGCCGCACACCCACTATGCTTCACAGATGAAGTAATGGATCATCAAATCCCTGAGGGTTTTAAACTCGTAAACATCGAATCATATGATGGCACAACAGATCCGGCGGTATGAATCGAGGATAACAACTTGCCAGCAGAGTCAATTGGTTGCTGGGAGGACCTAGAAGCTGCATTCCTCGACAATTTCCAGGGCACCTATGTGCGACCACCAGACGGCAATGACCTAAGCCACATCATCCAGCAGCCAGATGAATCGGCCAGACAATTCTGGACACGGTTCCTAACCAAGAAAAATCAAATAGTCGACTGTCCGGACGCGGAGGCCCTCACAGCCTTCAAACATAACATCCATGACGAATGGCTTGCTCGGCACCTAGGACAGGAAAAGCCGAAATCCATGGCAGCCCTCACAACACTCATGACCCGCTTTTGCGCGGGAGAAGACAACTGGCTAGCTTGTAGCAATAACATGACCAAGAGCCCTGGTAATTTGGATACCAAGGACAACAATGGCAGGTCGCGTCGCAACAAACACAAGCGCCGCATTAACGGCGACAACACAGAGGATACGACAGTTAATGCCGGATTCCGAGGCCCTAAACCCGGTCAGCGGAAAAAGGCATTCAAAAGAACTACTCCGGGCCCGTCCAATTTGGACCGAATACTCGATCGCTTGTGCCAGATACACGGCACCCCCGAAAAACCAGGCAGTCACACCAACAGGGATTGTTGGGTGTTCAAGCAGGCAGGCAAGCTAAGCGCCGAGAACAGAGACAAGGGGCTGCATAGCGAGGACGAGGAGGAGCCTCGGCCGCCGGACAATAGGGGACAGAAGGGCTTTCCCCCACAAGTGCGGACGGTGAACATGATATACGCAACCCACATCCCTAAAAGGGAACGGAAGCGTGCACTCAGGGATGTATATGCGTTGGAGCCAGTCGCCCGAAAGTTCAACCCATGGTCCTCCTGCCCGATCACTTTCGATCGAAGGGACCACCCCACTAGCATCCGCCACGGCGGATTCGCTGTATTGGTTCTAGACCCAATCATTGACGGATTCCACCTCACCAGAGTCCTTATGGACGGCGGCAACAGCCTAAACCTGCTTTATCAGGATACAGTGCGAAAAATGGGCATAGATCCCTCAAGGATTAAACCCACAAAGACGACCTTTAAAGGCGTCATACCAGGTGTAGAGGCCAACTGTACTGGCTCAGTTATACTGGAAGTGGTCTTCGGATCCTCGGATAATTTCCGAAGCGACAAGTTAATCTTCGACATAGTCCTGTTCCGCAGTGGCTATCACGCCCTGCTCGGACGAACCGCATTTGCAAAGTTCAATGCGGTGCCGCATTACGCATACCTCAAGCTCAAGATGCCGGGCCCTCAAGGAGTCATTACGGTCAACGGAAACACCGAACACTCTCTCCGAATGGAGGAGCATACGGCGGCCCTAGCGGCGGAAGTACAAAGTAGCCTCTCAAGGCAATTCTCTAGTCCGGCTATTAAACGTCCAGACACCGTCAAGCGCGCCCGGAGTAGCCTACAAATAGACCGCCTGGTACGTTCCGAGCAAGCGTAGCAGTGCGGCCCCAACCCCAGCCCTCGGGAAATTGCGAAACTAGTGTTACGCGTACATAATTACGCTCTGGAAGTACCATGGGCATACGGGGAGGGGCACAACCACGGCACGCCCAACACGCGGCTCAACCGCACCAGGGGCTCCAAGCTTTGTCATTTCCTTTTTCTTACTCTCAGGACTCCACTATCCGGAAGGCCTGTCCGGCAGTATAATCGCCGAACACATGATGCAATAGCCAGGGAAGCAGCAAGCTACGTCGAACGTTCAGGTGGTCTCTATAGCGAGCTGAAAACCTGTCTTACTTAAAATTTCGCAGCTTGCCCCTGGAGGGGGACATTCAAACAATCCCACCTCTTGCTTATCGCACTATTTGTATCGTTCTGCTTTTACAGCAGCCTTTTAATAAACAATACATAGCTCTTGCCTATTATTGCATTCATTTTTTTTCCTTTTTTTAAATATGTTTAGTTATGACATTATGCAACCGCACACTCTGGTACGGCTAGTACACCAGGGGCTTAAGTACCCCAGAATATGGTGTGAGAAGTCCGAACACTCTCACGAGTGCGACACCCCGAACTTATAGCATTATATTCATCGGCTCCGAATCATGTCTTGGGTCAATAGTTGGGTTTGCCCGGCTCCCATGTTTTGGTACCTTACGTTCCGTTATATCGGCTAAGGTAGCGCTGGGAGAACTACTGCGATTGTGCCCCAGTTGAGCTGGGTTAAGCACCTCAGTAGAGAAAGCTAAAACTGACTGTCATGATAGGGCGAGAGCCGGTCGCTGTTCGAGAGGTTTTCGAGTCCCTAAAGACTTATGCCGCTTAGAGCGAGGAGCTGGTTTTGTCCGGCCTAGGCATGGATAGCACCCCGAACTCGGTCTTCCGAATACTAGGGGCTTCGCCGAAATTTAAAATTATAGAATTCTATGGCTAAGTGAGAGTGATAAAGCATTATAGTCCGATTGCCTTGTTCGTTGTGCTGAGCGCCTCCCTCAAACGACCCAAGAATGGGAACAAGAGCGCTCAGGTTTATCCCAAACACCCCAGCACTCGCGGCATGGGGGCAGAAGCCGACAACTCGCATCTCTCAGATTTACTAAACGACCACATAGAAGGTAATATTTTAAATTCAAAAGGCATTGCTTAGCGCACATGAACAAGTTTTCAGCGCACAGGATAAACACGAGCGAGTTTACTAAAAAATTAAATCATTGGAACATTCATTTGCCATAAGGCAGGCACCCTTCAGGACGCCCTCATAATACATCTCGGGCTTGCGATGCTCCTTGCCCTCTGGTGGCCCATCTGTCACCAGCTTCTCAGCATCCATCTTGCCCCAGTGTACCTTAGCACGAGCAAGGGCCCTACAGGCGCCTTCGATGCATACGGAGCGCTTGATGACTTCAAGCCGTGGATAGGCATCCACCAGCCGCCTCACCAGCCCAAAGTAGCTCCCGGCCATGACCTCGCCAGGCCATAGCCGGACTATAAGGCCCTTCATGGCCTGTTCGGCTACCTTTTGGAGCTCGACCAGCTGCTACAGCTGGTCGCTCAAGGGCACCGGGTGTCCGGCCTCAGCATACTGGGACCAGAACACCTTCTCCGTCGAGCTCCCTTCCTCGGCTCGGTAGAATGCGGCAGTATCAGACACACTGCAGGGCAGATCTGCGAATGCTCCTGGAGAGCTCCGGATTCGGGTAAGTAACAAGTAACTTACTTTCACGTGCTTGCTTTGCATAAAGAATGCCTTACCCGCCGCTATCTTTTTCATCGCCTCAATTTCCTAGAGGGCTTTTTGGGCTTCGGCCTTGGCGGATTTGGAGCTCTCAAGAGCCGAGGCAAGCTCGGACTCTCGAGCCTTTGAGTCAAGCTCCAATCTCTCGTGTTTCTTCACAAGAGTATGGAGCTCTTGCCGCACCTCCGCCACCCACGCCTCCTACTTTCCTCGCTCGGTGCGCTCCACGGCCGCATCGTTTTCGGCCTTGGACAACGCTTCCTTCAGGGTCGCCACCTCGGTTGTGGCCCCTGTAACACTCACGTTGGTCCTGTCATTTTTTGCAACCAGGTATTTTTTATATACTAACATCAGGTACTATTTACCTTCCTTGTCCTCGAGCTGCTTCTTGGCAAGGCCGAGCTCGTTCTCGGACCGCTCAAGGCTCTGCTTCAATGCATCGACCTCCGCAGTCAGTGCGGCAGAGGTCAGCAGCGCAGCCTGCATTCCCATATTGACATATTTATGTTAGACTCCTGCGTATATCTTTTTAGATCCTCAGTCCGGCTTTTCTTCCCGAACACCAAACTGAGCATCAGGGGCTACTGTCTATGCGGTAATATTTTTACATATCTTAATACATACCTTGAAGCCTATTAGAAGGCTGGCACAGGCTTCTGTTAGCCCGCTCTTGGCGGACTGAACCTTCTTGACCACCACACTCATAATAGTGCGGTGCTCCTCGTCGATGGAGGAGCCTTTAAGCACCTCCAGCAAATTTTCCAGTGCCTCCGGTTGGACGGGGGTCACCGGTGTTGTAGGCTTGCCCTTCTTACGAGGGGGCCGCCTGCCGGACTCCGGAAGCACTGAAGGTTCCGGTGCAGCGTCCGGTCCAGGGCCGGACTTAGAGCCCTTTGGGGTTTTTTCCCCTTGGCGCCTGGAATCCGGAAGGTCGCCTTGCGGCGCCTCCGGGGCTACCTCCTCCTGGCTCGTCCCCTTTTAGGACTCCACCTCGGCATCGTCCATAGGGCGAGGGGAGGTAGCGGTAGGAAGTGAAAGACTATTCACGTCTGACGAATCCAGGGATCCGCTCGACGAAGCGTTGAGCTGGGAGTTCGGCGGACTGCATGATTATGTTCGGCGTTAGAAGATACTGTGCCGTAAAGGAACACCGTGAGTTATTCTGATATCCGGATACTTACGATTTCGCTACGGGCTTGGCCCTGAATCGCCACTCCTCTTCACCATCGTCGGCGTTGGTGGAGAAGTCCGGGAGAAGGGTTTTTCCCTTCTTGGACCCTCCGCCCCCCCTAGTCGGGGTGGCCTTCCTTTTCTTTCCTCCCCCCGTTGGAGGGGGAGAGGCCTCTTCTTCCTCCTCCTCGCCTTCGTGGGAGGAGCGCGCTTCGGAATCCTCGGACGAGGAATCCTCGCGTGGCCTTTTCTGGGCCTTCTTCTCCGGCACCACGTGAGGCGTCGGGACCAGCAGCTTTGCAAGCGGGCATCTGCCGGGCCCTCGGGCGAAGGAGCTGGACAATCGATCTGTCCGGACTTCTTCTGCCAGTCCTGTCAAAGGAACGGGAGCTTAGATCCCACATAGAGTCAAACTATGAAAAACAAATATCCTGTGATGGGCAAGATAAACTCACCGCGCTGGCTTGGTACTTTGCGCAGAATACGCGATCCTCGGTAGTGGGAGGATGAACCTTGGAGCCCTTGAATAGCACCTTCCAGGCATCTTCGTGCTTTGTGTCAAAAAGCCTGGACAAAGTTTGGTGCTGGGCCGGGTCGAATTCCCACAGGTTAAAATCCCGTCGTTGACATGGGAGGATGCAGCGGAAGAGCATGACCTGGACTACGGTGACGAGTTTAACCTTCTTGTCCATCAGGTTTTGGACGCAGGTTTGGAGTCCGGTCACCTCTTCCGGATTGCCCCATGACAGGCCCGTCTCTTTCCAAGAGGTGAGCCGTGTGGGGATGCCAGATCAGAATTCGGGGGCCGCTGCCCATTCAGGGTCGCGCGACTCGGTGATGTAGAACCACCCCGATTGCCACCCCTTGACGGTTTCCACAAAGGAGCCCTCGAGCCATGTGACATTGGGCATTTTGCCCACCATGGCGCCTCCGCACTCTGCTTGCCAGCCGCCCACTACCTTCGGCTTGACATTGAAGATCTTTAGCCATAAGCCGAAGTGGGGCTTAATGCGGAGGAAGGCCTCGCACACGACGATAAACGCCGAGATGTTGAGGATGAAGTTCGGGGCCAGATCGTGGAAGTCTAGGCCGTAGTAGAACATGAGCTCCCGGACGAATGGGTGGAGTGGGAAGCCCAGTCCGCGGAGGAAATGGGGGAGGAACACCACCCTCTCATGGGGCCTAGGGGTGGGGATGAGCTGCCCCTCATCTGGGAGCCGGTGCGCGATGTCGTTGGATAAGTATCCGGCCTTACTCAACTTTTTGATGTGCCCCTCCATGACGGAGGAGGCCATCCACCTGCCTCCCGCTCCGGACATGACTGGAGAAGGTTGAGGTGGGAAGTGTGGGCTTGGGCGTTGGAGCTCGAGTGCGCGGAGATGGATAAGCAAAGGAGGAAGAAGGCGTAAATGGAAAGAGTGGATCCTTATCCCCTTATATGGGCGGACGAAGATATGTAACCCCACCAGCCTAGTAAAACTCGCTTATCTCCCAAGCGCCATGATTAATGGCGCAGTTGGGTTACCCACGCCCGTATTGATGAGAATCCCAGAATAAGGGGACACGATCTCTGCTTTGACAAGACATGCCAAGGAAGCCGCCTCGCTAAACACGCTGAGGTGGGACAATAAAATGATTCGAATAAAGGCT
Source organism: Triticum dicoccoides (assembly GCF_002162155.2). NCBI lineage: Eukaryota > Viridiplantae > Streptophyta > Magnoliopsida > Poales > Poaceae > Triticum > Triticum dicoccoides. The sequence goes on along the minus strand of NC_041383.1, from coordinate 795,701,185 downwards.
TGGCCGTGGCGTGATGTCATGTTGTGGAATATGTCAGCAGATTATATTTGTTCAAATGTTATTCTCTCTATGGTGGTATGTGGAACTTATTTTGCAGAGCCGGATACTATCCTTGTGTTCAACATCTTCTATGAAATATTCGGAGGAGGAACCCGCCTTGCAATGCCGAAGACAATTAGCGCGCCGGACTCATCGTCATTGAAGCCTGGTTCAGGGGCTACTGAGGGAGTCCCGGATTAGGGGGTGTCCGGATGACCGGACTATGACCTTTGGCCGGACTCCTGGACTATGAAGATACAAGATTGAAGACTTCGTCCCGTGTCCGGATGGGACATTCCTTGGCGTGGAAGGCAAGGTTGGCAATACGGATATGTAGATCTCCTCCCATTGTAACCGACTCTGTGTAACCCTAGCCCTCTCTGGTGTCTATATAAACCGGAGGGTTTTAGTCCGTAGAACGAACAACAATCATACCATAGGCTAGCTTCTAGGGTTTAGCCTCTCTGATCTCGTGGTAGATCTACTCTTGTACTACCCATATCATCAATATTAATCAAGCAGGAGTAGGGTTTTACCTCCATCGAGAGGGCCCAAACCCGGGTAAAAACATCGTGTCCCTTGTCTCTTGTTACCATCCGCCTAGACGCACAGTTCGGGACCCCCTACCCGAGATCCGCCGGTTTGGACACCGACAGTAGGGCTGCGCCAAGAGGGAGGAAAAACTCATCTGTTTGCAGCCCCCCAATACCTCAAGTATATATAGGGGAAGGGGAAGGGCTGCGCCCCCATCTAGGGTTCCCTCCCTAGGGGTGGCGGCAGCCCCAAAACCCATCTAGGGTGCAGCCAAGGGGGGGGGAGAGGGGGAAACTTGCCCCCCAAGCAAGGTGGAGGCGCCCCCTCCCCGAACCCTAGGCGCCTTGGGCCTTGGTGGGGGGGGGGGCGCACCAGCCCACCTGGGGCTGGTCCCCTCCCACACTTGGCCCATGCAGCCCTCTGGGGCCGGTGGCCCCACCTGGTGGACCCCCGGGACCCTCCCGGTGGTCCCGGTACATAACCGATAGCACCCGAAACTTTTCCGGTGACCAAAACAGGACTTCCCATATATAAATCTTTACCTCCGGACCATTCCAGAACTCGTCGTGACGTCTGGGATCTCATCCGGGACTCCTAACAACATTCCGTAACCACATACAAACTTCCTTTATAACCCTAGCGTCATCGAACCTTAAGTGTGTAGACCCTACGGGTTCGGGAGACATGTAGACATGACCGAGACAACTCTCCGGCCAATAACCAATAGCGGGATCTGGATATCCATGTTGGCTCCCACATGTTTCACAATGATCTCATCGGATGAACCACGATGTCGAGGATTCAATCAATCCCGTATTCAATTCCCTTTGTCTACCGGTATAGTACTTGCCCGAGATTCGATCGTCGGTATCCCGATACCTTGTTCAATCTCGTTACCGGCAAGTCTCTTTACTCGTTCCATAACACATCATCCCGTGATCAACGCCTTGGTCACATTGTGCACATTATGATGATGTCCTACCGAGTGGGCCCAGAGATACCTCTCCGTCACACAGAGTGACAAATCCCAATCTCGATTCGTGCCAACCCAACAGACACTTTAGGAGATACCCGTAGTGCACCTTTATAGCCACCCAGTTACGTTGTGACGTTTGGTACACCCAAAGCATTCCTACGGTATCCGGGAGTTGCACAATCTCATGGTCTAAGGAAATGATACTTGACATTAGAAAAGCTTTAGCATACGAACTACACCATCTTTGTGCTAGGCTTAGGATTGGGTCTTGTCCATCACATCATTCTCCTAATGATGTGATCCCGTTATCAACGACATCCAATGTCCATGGTCAGGAAACCGTAACCATCTATTGATCAACGAGCTAGTCAACTAGAGGCTTACTAGGGACATGGTGTTGTCTATGTATCCACACATGTATCTGAGTTTCCTATCAATACAATTATAGCATGGATAATAAACGATTATCATGAACAAGGAAATATAATAATAATAACTAATTTATTATTGCCTCTAGGGCATATTTCCAACAGTTTTGTCCCCCACAGCCGACTAATAGAGTTGCAGACCAAGGGGTTTCTCCCGCCTACGTACATGGTCCCCGTCCAAGCTGGACTAGCCACTTATAATGGCGGGGAGCAAGCAGAGAGCTCTCCAAACCCATCCAAGGGAGAGCGGGTATGCTTCGTCCCCTATTTGCTGAGGGGACTCGGATTTCCAATCCATCCTTTCCTCCACGGGCTCCTGGAGTTCTATGGCCTCTAGCTGCATAAGTTCACCCCAGCCTCCATACTGCATATCGCAGGCTACGTTGCCTTTTGCGAGCTATTTCTGGGTTGCGAAGCTCATTTCTAGCTGTGGAAGATACTATTTTGCCTCGTACCCCGCACTCAGGAGGGGTCGGTATATCAAGTGGGCGGAGCTGAAATATGGCGCATCGCCGGGACCGGATACCTATCTGGCACCCCGAAGAAGACATCCGAAGACTGGCCCTCGGAATGGTTCTACGTGGAGGACGTCCCTCTTCCGGACCCTGTTCGGAAGGGCCTTCCCGAGTTTGTAAATGCCCTGTTAAAGAAACGCCACAGCTGGCGCCCCAGAAGCCCCCAGGAGGACGATAACAGAGAGATCCTTTTCCTGATGGACAGGATAAATACGCTGGCCAAATCAGGACTGGCAATAATTGAGGTTATGTCCATATGTATAATGCGAGGAGTGCATGCACTTCAATATCGGGGAAAACCCATGTGGCATTTCAATAGAGAAGATGACGCCACCCGCTGCGGCTGTAAAGGTCCGGACTCTCCCGCCGCTCTGGCGAAGATACTGTCTGATTTGTACAAAGGAGAAGAGGAGGAGTTCATCCATATCAAGCCACGGGATGGATTCTCCATGTACAACCCCCCAAGCTGGGTGAGTTGCTATCTTTTATTCCAGTCTTTCTCACGTTTTTTAGCACAAATGTTTACTTCGTCAATTCATAGCAGGAACTGTGAAGAGTTATGAAGGATGTTCACAGCCTATCTCCATAGCCAGGGGACCCCAACCGGGCTCTCGACCCCGGACTCGAAGAAGATCCGGACACAATTGTGGAGCTTGTTGACAAGACATTTTACCAGTTAAGCTGCGATGGTGTGATGGTGGCCATCATAGCTGATTATCCTGGCCTACTCCCTGTATCCCAGGTAAGTAAAGCCAGAGTCCCAACTTCCAAAAAGGATTCCCTCTTTACACTTCACCCACCGCACATGTATTGCATCCTATAGGGAAGGCCATCGGGGCGCTAAGCCGAACCCGCAGTGACTCGCCAACATGGGGCACCGAAGTCGGGTAGGCTTAAAAGGAAGGCGGTCAGGACCGAGACGCCGTCGCAAAGGTATATTTAAAAACCTGCCATGAAATTATCATTGTTAAAATATAACAATGTCCACTGTCTTCTGACAGAAAAAGCGCTCGCCAGACTATATCCGGAGAGCCTGCCGGTCACGCCTCCACCAGCCGGACTCCGAGGCCGGACTCAAGGGCGGAGGTCAACGCGGACGATCCTCCAACAGGGGATGCAGATAGATTTTCCGCTACAAACTCCGAAGTGGAGAGCGCCATAAATCATAGGCGCCGACGGGCCGCACTACGCGACCCTAATTTCTCTGAAGAGGTGTTCGATGCCTTCGACTCAGGGGACGCATTCGGGCTGCCCAAGGTGGCCTCGCCAGGGCCACGGATCAGTATGTAAAGGATATACGGGTAATAAAATTTGATAAGTATGTATATCAGTAGCCCCTGAGACTTAAAACAGTTGGCACAACTGATTTAAGGATCCTCGTCTGCATAGGTTCTGACAGAGAAGAATACCTAGCTATCTAAAGAGCTGGAGGATTGCAAGGCCCAACCGCGGGCTGCAATTGCCGTGATGGAGGAGTCTACAAAGGCCCCATCTGGTAATTTTTGCTTTAAACAAAAATAATGTCATGGCATGTACCAGTTAAGTATTCGGCATGAATGCGATTCTAACAATAGATTCTGCAGACAATCCCGGAGGCGATCCAGAGATCGTACCAGAGGATGAGCAACATGTTCGGCGACAGCTGAAGGCTGGCCAGCGTGTGCTTACAAAGGTTATAAAGGAGAAAAATACTCTCCAGGACGCGAACATCCGACTGGACGTTGAATTAATGGACGTTCGGGCCCAGCTTGCTGACTCTGTAAAGGAGAATAAGAGGCTTCGACGCGGCGTATTTAGTAAGTGCTCTGACGAACCACTATAAAGTTCGGCGAAGAAGCGTGCTAACAAAATTATGTCTGTAGGCATGCTGACAGGTCATCCCGAAGAGGAGATGCCCGGATCTGCCGGCGATCTTCTGCCGGAGCTCTCACAAATGCACGAACAAGTTCGACAGCTGATGCGGGGCATTGCCCAAGCCTTGTGTCCATCCGCCTCCCTGCCAGGAGGCATGGGGGAGCTTGTGGAGATGCTCAAGGGAGCACGACGGCGCTTCCGATTATGGAAGATATCGGCCTGCCAACAAGGTGCAAGGGAAGCCTGGGCCATGGTGAAGACGCGATATACCAAGGCTGACCCGAACGATATGGCCGAGGTCGGACCTGTAGGATCAGATGGGAAAGAGATCCCTGTAAGTCTGGTATATGACCAGGTAGCATTAGCCGCTAAGTATTCCCAATAGGACTGTAGGCTAGACAGCCTGTTGGATGGTATAGAAGAAGAATTTAGTCAGTCTAAGTGACTTTTGTACTTCGAAGGAAACATTTGTCCCTAGCCAGATTGTAAATCATTTGTCTTGGCCGACCTTTTCGCTTCAGCCTCTGGACCTGACGGTCTGGAGTGTATCCGAATACCCGCTCAGTTATGAAAAAAGCGGGGCACGCGTGGAAACCAGGCATAGGGGTCATAAGTGCTTGAACAGACAAGTACCCAACTAGTTATGTTATATTACATGGGTAGTAAGAAACATCTTCCAGGGAGAATAGTTACGTTAAGGGTTCCTTTCCCTAGGTGTGCATGCATTGATGTGCATGTCCGAAGTGCAAAAATTTACGCAGGATATAATCATTCGGGGGCATGTTTTGTAATAGGTAAAATACATCTTTTGTTCACCGACTGAATATTCCCTTAAGAACACTAGCTTTCGGCTTCACCCAGTCTGAGGTACACATCCGGCTGACCCGGCAGTAACAATCGCAGAGGTGCTCCCCTTATGCCCTAGCCGAATTAACGGGAACGTAGGGCATAAACACAAGAGCCAGGCAACCCAGCTTGGCCAAAACTTAAGTCATATCGATGCATATAGTGGTGAAAAAAGGCACATATGAAGAAGTGACACATATGTGGTGGGCATAAAGCCCCAAAGACAATTAAGCTTCTGTGTAAGAAGCCCCCAAGTATATTGAGCGCGCATAGCGCGGCCAGAGTGTGCGCTCAAAGCATACTTGAAGCTTTTAAGGCTATAAATGTAGAAGGGAGAGAGAGAGGATATAATTTAAAAAGGAAGATGGAGGTAAGGAGACAAACACAGAGTTCGGCACTAGGCGTAGAATCTTCAGAGTCTGGCCGCGTTCCATGGGTTCGGCTCAAGTCGATTGTCTGATGCATCACGCAGACGGTACACACCTCCAATGAGAACTTTTTCAATGATGAAGGGGCCCTCCCACTTGGGCTTGAGCTTGTCCTTTTTCTTCTCTGGTAGGCGTAGAGCGAGTTCGCCAATGTTATAAGTTTTGGACCGCACTTCTCTGCTTTGATACCTTCGAGCCTGCTGTTGATAGAATGCGGAATGGGCTTGGCGATGTCACGCTCCTCCTCCTGGGCATCTAAGCTGTCCTGCCGATCCAGCTCAACTTCTCTCTCTTCGTACATGCGCACTCTAGGTGAATCATGGATGATATCGCAGGGTAGCACTGCCTCTGCGCCGTACACCATAAAAAAGGTGTGTATCCGGTTGTGCGATTTGGCGTGGTCCGCAGCCCCCATAATACGGAGTCGAGCTCCTCGACCCAGTGCGTATTTGATTCCTTCAAGGATCACACTAGTCTGGGTTTAATGCCGCTCATAATGAGACCGTTCGCTCGTTTGACTTGACTGTTTGTTTGGGGGTGATAGACAGAGGCGTAATCAAGTTTTATGCCCATTTTGCTGCACCTGGTTTTCACCTCATCGGTTGTAAAGATTGAGCCGTTATCGGTGATGATGCTGTGGGGGACACCGTAGCGGTGTACGACCCCGGATATAAAGTCTATCACTGGTCCGGATTCGGCTGTTTTAACTGGTTTGTCTTCTATCCATTTGGTGAATTTATCGACCATGACCAACAAGTATTTCTTCTTATGGCTTCCTCCTTTAAGGGGTCCAACCATATCGAGCCCCCAGACCGCAAAGGGCCAAGTTATGGGGATTGTTTGGAGGGCGGTGGGCGGCATATGGCTTTGATTTGCAAAAAGCTGGCAACCGACGCAGTGTTGGACGAGATCTTGTGCATCTGCCCGGGCTGTCGGCCAGTAGAAACCTGTACAGAAGGCCTTGCTTACGAGCGCCCGAGCTGTGGCATGGTGGTCGCCGAGTCCGGCATGAATTTCAGCCAAGAGCTGCCGCCCTTCCTCTTCGGAGATGCACCTTTGGAGCACTCCGGTCGCGCTTTTCTTATAAAGCTCTTCCGTGTGGACCTTGTAGGCTTTAGAGCGCCGCACAATGCAACGTGCCTCATTTTGTTCCTCGAAGAGTTCCTGCCTATTAAGTAAGCTAGGAAGGGTTCCGTCCACGGGGCGATGACCGCCATAATCATGTGGGCCAAAGGTGTGATTTCGGTGGTGGAGCCTCCGATTACGTCAGATTGTTCAGGATCTAGGGTTGTATGCGAATCCGGACTAGTATTGCCGGACTCCCCTTCCCATACCACGGATGGCTTGAACATCCTTTCCAAAAATATATTTGGTGGGACGGGGTCACGTTTAGCGCCGATGCGAGCAAGGATATCCGCCACTTGATTGTTTTCTCAAACCACATGGTGGAATTTGAGCCCCTCGAATTGAGCTGACATTTTGAGAACGACATTACGATAGGCCGCCATTTTCGGGTCCTTGGCGTCAAAGTCTCCATTTATTTGAGATATTGCGAGATTTGAATCCCCACGTACTTCTAGACGTTGAATGCCCATGGAGACCGCCATCCGAAGATCGTGCAACAATGCCTCATACTCAGCTGCATTGTTGGAATCTGTGTAAAGTATTTGGAGTACGTATTGGACTGTATCTCCGGTGGGGGACGTCAGGACGACGCCGGCCCCTACACCAGCTAGCATCTTAGAGCCGTAAAAGTGCATGATCCAATTGGAGTACGCGCCGTACTCTTTAGGGAGTTCGGCTTCTGTCCATTCGGCGACGAAGTCAGCCAGTACTTGCGACTTAATCGCCCATCGTGGTTTGTGTTGGGATCTACGGCAGGGTGCGTTGAATGCAAATTAAAATTTCCTACGCGCAGAAGAACCAAGAACATGCTATGGGAGATGGATCACAGTTCGTTACCACTAGACGCGCAGTGCCGTGCAGCAGAAGAAGAGTTGGGGCAGTGCGTCTGCGTGGATCGTCTCCTCCTCGTCCGATCTCCCTCGAACAGCCGGTCGTCCGATCCCACGTACAAGCTCGCCGGAGCGGCGCAAGTGCACCACCTCTAATGTTATCCGCGCATGCAGAAGGAACACCGTGCGGCGGACTGCTAGGTCCGATCACACAGTCGGCGGCGAGTGGAGGTGGCTATTCGCAACACATGCAAACCCGAGTCATAATGCCGAAGCGATCAACCGCATGAGTGTGCCGCACCTCCACTTTATATAGGCGTCCATCGCGGGCTCAACACTTGGGCCTTGCACGGAGCCTAAAGCCCACAAGTCTACTCGGCCACAATCCGAATACAGCTCGGATCACATCCGACTAGTGTCCTCGGATCCGACCTCGTAGGTTCCTTCCCTTAAGCACGCGACCCCTTAGGTTCAAGTCGGCTTGGTCGTAGTTCGGATCACCTCCGAACTGCACGATTGGTAGCGGCCTCTAGCAAGGTATGCCGAACACCAAGAAGACCATGAAGCTGGTTAGGCGAACTTGTACATCATACTTCTGTTCCCTTTGCCACACGATATATGTTGTCAGGCTCAAGGCGAGACTGTCATCCTTGTGCTAGCCCGACCTCTTTCTCGTTCCAGTAAGGATACCGACCACAAACCGGATTATCTCATAATCCTTGTCGCATGGCCATGCTTATCCTGGTCGGATCACACGAGGGGCCCAGAGTATATATCTGCTGATCGGAGGGGCAAATCCCATCTTGCTCGACCATGTCTCGTAGCATGGGACTGGACAAACCCGAAACCTACCTTTGTAACTACCCAGTCACGGAGTAGCGTTTGGTCGGCCCAAAGCAAGTCTGTCACCACCCCGAGTACATGTGTCAGCTCAGGTCTTAGGACATAGAACGTATGTTGTACTAGAGACTCACAGATGACATATCGTTGCGTCTCATAGTTGGGTCTATCTGACTCGGACCTTATCTCAAGTCGGATCCGACTACGTCGAATCCGACCAGACCTTTCCAAGTCCATATTATCGGTTAGCATCCAATGCTCCATGGCTAGTGAGACCAAGCCATCGACCGTGTCATATGCTAGTCTAGTCGGCTGCGTGTCCACACAGCCCTTTCGACTAGGGACCTTTTAGGACAGTCATCATACAATGCATAGTCCCACAAACAAGTCACGTACTTGCTGATACACATCATTGATAATGTCCAAGGACTATCTTTATTCATAAACACATAGGAAATATCATCATACATGATTGCCTCTAGGGCATATCTCCAACAGTTTGTATGTTATGTCGAACGGGAGGAGCTCGATAGCCCATTTTGCAATCCGGCCCATGGCATCGCGGTTATTTATTATGTCATTGGGTGGTACTTCGGAGGCCACCGTGATTGAACACTCTTGAAAGTAGTGTCGTAGTTTTCGGGATGCCATGAAGACCGCGTGTGCTATCTTTTGATAATGTGGGTACCGTGACTTGCATGGAGTGAGGACAGTGGATACGTAGTATATCGGCTTTTGTAGCGGGAATTTATGTCCATCTGTCTCTCGTTCGACGACGAGCACTACGCTTACAACTTGGTGTGTTGCAGCTATGTATAGCAGCATGGGTTCGCCGACATTTGGCGCTGCCAGAATTGGATTGGTGGCCAAGAGGGCTTTTATTTCCTCCAGCCCAGCCGTAGCTGCATCCGTCCACTCGAATTGTTCGGTGCATCGAAGAAGATGATAAAGAGGTAGCACCTTTTCTCCTAATCGGGAGGTAAAGCGGCTTAGGGCGGCCACACATCCAGTTAGTTTCTGGATTTGCTTGAGGTCTGTTGGGTAGCCAACTGTGACAGAGCTCGAATTTTAGACGGGTTTGCTTTGATTCCTCTATTGGAAACAATAAAGCCCAAGAGTTTTCTGGCTGGTACGCCGTAAACGCATTTTTCTGGGTTGAGCTTGATGTCATATGTTTGGAGATTATCGAACGTAAGCCTCAAGTCATCTATTAGTGATTCGACGTGTCTGGTTTTCATGACCACATCGTCTACATAAGCCTCCACTGTTTTGCCGATTTGTGTTTCCAGGCATGTCTGAATCATGCGTTGATAGGTTGCACTGGCGTTTTTGAGCCCGAAAGGCATGGTGTTAAAATAGAAGGGACCATATGGAGTTATAAATGCCGTTGCGGCTTGATCAGAGTCCGCCATCTTGATTTGATGGTATCCGGAGTATGCGTCGAGGAAACACAATGAGTCGTGTCCTGCGGTAGCGTTGATAATTTGATCGATGCAGGGGAGGGGGAAGGGATCCTTAGGGCAAGCCTTATTAAGGTCTTTGAAATTGACGCATAGGCTCCAGGATTTGTCCTTCTTTGGTACCATCACTAGGTTTGCTAGCAAGTCCGGATGTTTTATTTCTCTGATGAATCCAGCTTCGAGTAGCTTGGCTAGCTCTTCTCCCATGGCTTATTGCTTGGGTTCTAAAAAGCGCCGAAGAGTCTGCTTGACCGGCTTGTATCCCTTTAGTATGTTTAGGCTATGCTCGGCCAGTCTGCATGGGATACCTGGCATATCCGAGGGATGCCAGGCGAATATGTCCCAGTTCTCGCGCAAGAACTCTCGTTGTGCGGCGTCTATTGTGGGGTTCAGCTGTGCCCCAATTGATGCTGTTTTTGCGGGGTCCGTTGGGTGGACCTGGAATTTGACTATTTCGTCTGCTGGTTTAAAAGAGGTGGACTTGGGTCGTTTGTCGAGTATCACGTCCTCCCTGTCCACTGCGGAGCGCAGCGTAGTTAACTCTTCAGCCGCGAGGGCTTCAGATAATGCCTCCAGGGCTAGTGCGGCAGTTTTATTTTCGGCGCGTAGTGCTATGTCCGGATCACTGGCTAGAGTGATGATTCCATTGGGCACCGGCATTTTGAGCTTCATGTACCCGTAATGAGGTATAGCTTGGAAGCTTGTGAATGCGTCCCGCCCCAAGAGGGCTTGGTATCCGCTGCTAAACGGGGCCACTCGGAATGTGATTTCTTCAGACAATTCTCCGGAGTGCCGAATACCACATCTAGTGTGATTTTCCCTGCGCATCGTGCCTCCCGACTAGGGATGATTCCTTTGAAGGTCGTGCTGCTTTGCTGAATGCGGCTCTTATCTATTTCCATTTTGTTAAGAGTTTCCTCATAGATGAGGTTTAATCCGCTGCCGCCGTCCATGAGCACTTTAGTAAGCCGGAATCCGTCCACAATTGGACTAAGGACCAAAGCGGCTGGTGCTTGGACTGTTCGGAATTGAGGTTCGTCGCTGGCGTTGAAGGTTATGGCCGTATCGTTCCATGGGTTTATTGCTGCGACATGGCAGATTTCGGCGAGGTTGCAGAGCGCTCGCTTGCGCCTGTTGTTTGAGGCGAAAGTCTCGAAGACGGTCAATAATGTATTGTTATTTTCTGTGGGATGATGCTCTGCAGTATTGTTGATGAGAAGGTCCTCGCCGCTCTTGGCCACCTGCCGGAGTATCCAACGTGCTCTAAGGCTTTGTGTTGGTATGGTGTCCGGTGTGCTGTGAATTTTGCATGGCCTATTGAGCCATCCCTCCAGTACGGTTCCACACCCTGTAGAGGGCTTTGGCTTCTTTGTAATTGGGTTGGGTGACTTGCGAGAGAGCACCCTTTTAGTTCGAACGAGGGGTTTAGTTAGGGCCGGAGGATCCCAGAATTTTGTTTGGGTTTTCCAGGCGCTTTCCATCGCACAGTACTTCTGTACTATGGCCGCCAAGTCGGCAAAGTGTGCTATGTCACAGCAACTTATGGCGTTGAGAATTCCCTTGTCCGTGCAATTTTTGCAAAAGAATGAGATTGTGTCTTCCTCGTGGCAGTCCTTAACCTTGCTCATTACAAGGAGGAATCTGGCCCAGAAGTGGTGTACTATCTCTTGGGGCTCTTGTCTGATGTGGGAAAGATCACTTGTGTCTGGGTGGCTGGGTAGACTTGAGTCCACATCCTGACCCAATCTGGGACCCAGGGGCGAAGGAGCTCCTGAGCTTGGCAGCTCGGGCTCCTGGATGTTGCCCAATATTTGTGGCCTGTTGCCCGATTCTAAGTTCGGAGCTTGGGCCACGTCCTCCCGTAGACGGGTATCTGACTCAGAGAGCTCGGGAATCCGGACATAGTTCGTCCTCAAAATAGAGGAAGAATTGTTGTTTTATTCCTCCACCACCGCTATCTGATGGGTGACCGGCGGAGAATTAATCTCCCTTGGGTCGGGTTTAAGCCCAATCCGATTATAGTCCATAGCGACTCCCAGGGCGGCGATGCGATCCAAGATCTCATTTAGGGAGGAGAGCTCCATTGGATCCATCTACTTGGTGAATTCCGGGCTGACGTGGAGGTTGTTCTTGATGACCTGAGAAGTCATCATCGGCGCGGAGGCCGAACGGGCGGCCATGATGAAACCACCCAGCCGGAGAGTTTGGCCTACAGCTAGGGATCCATCGGAGGTGATGTTGTCCTTGACAATGAGGCGAGCCATCAAGCCTTATCGGGACAGCACAGTGGAACTCTCAATGAAAGCACCAATGTCGGTGTCAAAACTGGCAGATCTCGGGTAGGGGGTCCCGAACTATGCGTCTAAGGCTAATGGTAACAGGAGGCAGGGACGCGATGTTTTATCCAGGTTTGGGCCCTCTCGATGGAGGTAATACCCTACTTCCTGCTTGATTGATCTTGATGATATGAGTATTACAAGAGTTGATCTACCACGAGATCGTAGAGGCTAAACCCTAGAAGCTAGCCTATGATTATGATTGTTGTTGTCCTATGGACTAAACCCTCCGGTTTATATAGACATCGGAGAGGGCTAGGGTTACACAGAGTTGGTTATAGAGAAGGAAATCTACATATCTGAATTGCCAAGCTTGCCTTCAACACAAAGGAGAGTCCCATCCGGACACGGGACGAAGTCTTCAATCTTGTATCTTCATAGTCCAATAGTCCGGCCAAAGTATATAGTCCGGCTGTCCGAGGACCCCTTAATCCAGGACTCTTTCAACATCAAAGACACACTTGGCCGGGTTAAGCATCATTTTGTAGGCCCGGAGATTGTCAAAAGTTTCCTTCAAATCATCAAGAAGAGTCTCCTTCTTTCTTGACTTGACCACAATATCATCCACATAAGCATGAACGTTGTGCCCAATCTGACTGTGAAAACAATTATGAACACAACGCTGATAAGTCGCCTGGGCACTCTTGAGCCCAAAAGGCATAGAAACATACCAGAAAGCCCCAGAAGGTGTGATGAAGGACGTCTTCTCTTGGTCTTTAACTGCCATCTTGATTTGATTATAACCAGAATAAGCATCCAGGAAGCATAAACTCTCACAACCCGCCGTTGCATCAATAATCTGCTCGATATGGGGGAGAGCAAACAGATCAGCTGGACAAGCTTTGTTGAGATCTGTGTAGTCAATACACATACACCATGTGTCGTTCTTCTTGAGTACAAGCACAGGGTTAGCCAACCACTCAGGGTGAAAAACTTCCATGATAAACCCAGCCGCTAAGAGCTGGGCTACCTCCTCTCCAATAGCCTTACGTCGCTCTTCATTGAAACAACGAAGGAACTGTTTGACCGGCTTAAACTTAGGATCCACATTAAGAGTGTGCTTAGTGAATTCTCTCGGTACACCCGACATGTCAGAAGGTTTCCATGCAAAAGTGTCCCGATTCTCATGGATGAACTTGATGAGAGCGCGCTTTCCTATTTAGGATCCATATTAGCCCCCACAGTGAACTGCTGAGATGAGTCGCCAGGGACAAAATCAACTTGCTTGGTATCATTAGCCGACTTAAACTTCAACAAAGGGTCCTGCTCAGTAGTGGGATTCTTCATAGGGGTCATATCAGCCGGGTCAACATTATCCTTGTAGAACTTAAGTTCCTCAGTAGCACAAGCCGACTTTGCATAAGCTGCATCTCCTTCTTCACATTCCAAGGCTACTTTCCGATCACCATGAACCGTAATTGTCCCTTTTTGCCCTGGCATCTTGAGCTGTAAATAGACATAACAAGGACGATCCATGAACTTAGCAAAAGCCGGCCATCCGAACAAGGCATGATATGGACTCTTGATTTTAACCACTTCAAACCATAGTGTCTCTGCCCTGTAGTCATAATCATCACCAAAGGCTACTTCCAGGGCATTTTTTCCCACAGGATACGCCGACTTACCAGGCACCACACCATGTAAGACTGTGGAAGATGGCTTAAGATCCTTGTCAGTTAAATTCATTCGGCGAGTCATAATACAGGATGTTGATACTGCTGCCACCGTCCATAAGCAATTTAGTGAATTTATAGCCACCAACTTGAGGGGCCACCACAAGGGATAAATGACCCGGGTTATCAACCCGCGGTGGGGGATCCGCCCTGCTCAATGATATCGTGTGCTCAGACCATCTCAAATACCGCGGAACAACCGCTCCACTGCTTGAACTGCCCGCTTATGAACCTTCTGATATCGTTTGCAGAGACTTGTGGTGAATACATGGTATTGGCCACCATTGAGCCACTTTGGATTACTCTGATACCCTGACTGATTACCTTGTTGCTGGTTACCCTGACCAGACTGTTGGTTATAGCCATCCTGGTTACCTTGACCTTGATAGCCAGAATTTAAGCCGCCATCACCAAAGCCGGACCCCTGTGAACCAGATCCTGACCCGCCGGGCGGCCCATTATTATTTCCATGATTCTGACTGAGGCTGTAATTCCTGAACTCTTGCATAACCCAACAATCCTTCCAAGCATGAGTGCATGGCTTGTTGGGAAGATTGTGCTTCAGGCACGGGTCATTAAGTGTCGCCTCAAGATTGAAAGGCTTCGCACCGCCAAAGGGCGGCTTACCATTACCGTTGTGGTGCTGGTTCTTGTACCCAGTGTTGGTGTTAGCTACTAGATCTAACCCGCCGTCGGGGTGTCTGCGCTTACCACCGTTTCCCTGGTTGTTGCCATTATGCCCTGTCACGTTCTGCTGCTGACCCTTACCATTGCCACTCTTCTTGCCCTTGTTGCATTTCTCACCATCAAACCCAGGGTCCTTGGTCTTGTCAGAGTCTACATACTTAATGAGAGCCACCATGAGCTCGCCCATGTCATTACAATAACGCTTAAGCCACCCAAGCTTCTGCTGAAGGGGGGTAAAGTGACAGTTTTTCTCCAAAACCAGAACCGCCTGACCCGCCACAATACTACCCGACAAGTGAATAATAGCAGAGACCCGCCGGACCCAATGATGGGCCGACTCATCCTCACGTTGCACGCAGTTATCCAGATCGATAATCGTCAGAGGATGCTTGCATCTCCCTTGAAAGTTTTTGATGAAACGTGCCTTCAACTCTGCCCATGAGCTGATGGAATTAGGATGTAATCCTTTTAACCATGTGCGGGCTAGCCCATCCAACATAGTAAAGTATTTTGCACAGACTACATCATTGACATCCAACATCTCCATGGCTAACTCATAACTCTCGATCCAGCCCTCCGTAGGGAGATCAGTTGTATAATTAGGCACTTTGCAAGGACCCTTAAAGTCCTTAGGCAGGCGTTCATTATGCAGAGCTGACACTAAACACGACACTCCAACCGTCCTGGAAATCATCCTGGCTCCCACTAAGGTCGAAGGTGTCATCGAAGGCTGCTGATAGGCCCCCTACTGTGCTGCCGATTCTGCCTCACGGCGAGCTCTAGCTTCATACACGATTGCATGAGCATTGACCACTGGGTTATGGGATGGGTTATCATCACGGGGCGGGTTACGATGTCATTCACTGTTGGAGACTACGGGCGACTCAATGTGTCGGCTGTAACTACGACTTGGGTCGAGAGTCGAGTGCACATGATCACCACTGTAGGAATAAGCCGCTTGCTGCGCAACGACCGTCTATAAGAGCTCAACTGCATTCCGGGTCTCCACCGCAACTGGTGACTCGCCGTTGATCGGAATAGCCGCCAGCCGGGTCGCTGCCGCTAACATGTTATCCACCAGATTGGAAAAGTGCCCTGGCGATGGCGTCAGATAACATTGAGGCGGTGTTTGATTGGGGGGTGGGTTAGGCGCCCGCTCCTCCCTTTGTGCCGGCTCAACCTGACGAGGTTGAGCCACCGCCCGACTTCCTGGCACATCCATGTTTATCTGAGGATTCACTCTCGCATCCGGAGTACTTGGCCCTGCCCCCGGGGTGTTAAATAGATTCATGGGCTCATAATACAAAGGCAAGCGGGTCTAGTACCTCCTACGAAGAACTGCGTTAGAGGCATTCTGATGCAGACTTAAACGCCAAGCTTTTGTCCTCACGCGCTTCGACTCAGCCGCGATCTGAGCCCGCTCTGCTGCCATCCTGGTATTCTCTGTGTTGATATCCTCCTGAGACTTAGTGAGCTCCGCCTAAATTTTTCCAATCTCTGCATTGTGCTCCGCTTGATTCACCGCAGTAACCTCTATTGCTAGTAAAGCTGTCAGAGTGCCCAAGATATCTAATAAGACCTGAGCCGACGGCCTATCTAAGCCGCTAGCACTGGATGTCGCGGCAGCGGTTGAGCCCGATGTCATAGCCGCAGCTGCAAATGAATTGAGAGTCGACCCTGTGCCAGCCATGAAAATAGCAGCCCTGCACGTCGGCTCATAGGGGTCCGGAATACTGTTGCCATCGGAATAGCCACCAAGCCCGTCGTCTTGAAGCTGGTAAATCGACTCCGTCTCTCTGGTTGAGGACTCATCACCTGAGTAGATGAGAGTCTCTCCTCCAGATACATAATCCTCCGCAAGATCCGTCCCAACCATCGAAAACACGCTACCGACCGGGTTGAACCCGGGCGGGTTGCGTGCGCCGAGCCGACTCGATGAGGTCGGTGGAGGCGTTCGGCCCAGGCTCAGATCTGCCGACCTGTCCAATGAAGACATGAATTCCACCGAAGGGGACCCGGTACTCGTACTCGATTGAGTCAGCCTTGGGGCCCCAGCCAACGTCGTTGATGTAGAGCTTGCCGCGACGACTCTTGGTCATCCTGCCAACGGCGTATCCCTAGATCCCTGGGAAAAAGCCCTTCAAGAACTTGAAACCATCATGCACTGTCCCCACCATGGAGGAAATGTCAAGTGGTTTTCAGCAAGGTATTCTCTGTAAACACTGAACTTATCGGTAACAGATAGTTTGGTAGCAAGATAGTTCGTAATGGGTAACAAGTAACAAGTGTAAAAAGGTGCAGCAAGGTGGCCTAATACTTTTTGTAGCAAAGGATAAGCCAGGGGAAACTCTTATATATAAAACAAAGCGCTCCCGAGGACACATGGGAATTATCGTCAAGTTAGTTTTCATAATGTTCATATGATTCGCGTTTGCTACTTTAATAATTTGGTATGTGGGTGGACCAGTGCTTGGGTGATGTCCTTACTTGGACAAGCCTCCCACTTATGATTAATCCCTCTCTCAAGCATCTACAATTACAAAAGAAGAATTAAGATAAATCTAACCATAGCAATTAAACATGTGGATCAAAATCAGCCCCTTACGAAGCAACGCATAAACTAGGGTTTAAGCTTCTGTCACTCTAGCAACCCATCATCTACTTATTACTTCCCAATGCCTTCCCCTGGGCCCAAATAATGGTGAAGTGTCATGTAGTGCACGTTCACATAACACCACTAGAGGAAAGACAACATACATCTCATCAAAATATCGAACGAATACCAAATTACATGATTACTTATAACAAGACTTCTTCCATGTTCTCACGAACAAAAGTAACTACTCACTGTAAGTGCATCTAGTGCCCCTTAGTGATTTTGGTGTATTGAAGACTTATAGGTTAAGGGACTAATGCGTTTCTGAGTATACACAGGTCTATAAGTCTATGAGGAGTTTGATATTTACAGAGAAAGTTGACCCCTAAAAATGAAGTTCTTCAACTGAAGACTTTGATATTCTGAAGACTTTTTGAAGACTTTGAAAGTGAATAAATTGGTGTGACCTTGAAGACTTGGTATTCATTTGTGGAACATGAAGCGTGAAGACTTTTGTTTTCGTAGTTTCATTTTCTCTTTTTTGAGTCATAGGAAACACCATACTGTTAAAGGGGGTCGAGGAAATACTAAGGAAAAATTTCCATGTGATGCTCAACTCAAAATCCTACACCTACCAATCCCTTCGAGTGAAGCCTTTGGAAATCTCATACAGTTCAGTCACTTTCTTCAGTGACAGAGACGAAGTTCTTCTGGTCACTGATGAATTTGTTCTGACTGAGGAGTTAGGAATTCGTCAGTGCGAATTACCTACACAGTGAGGAATATGATAGCCATGAGGAATTTGAGAGTCAAATTTCCGACCGTTGCTGTGCTGCGCGCCAGCTGTCCCAAAATATCTTATCCACCTAACGGTCATATCATTGAGGGGCATTTATGTCTTATCATGTCGGGCTGCTCCCTAGGCTATAAATAGCCGCCCCCTACAACCACTAGCTGGTTGGCTACTCCGAGAGAACTTGACACTTGTCATTTGAGAGCAACCCATCCTCCGAGGACTTTGAGCGAAAATCATCAAGTGAGGAAAAAACCCAAAACCAAACCCCAACAAACCCAAAGTGATTGAGCATCACTAAAGAAATTGATCCTGCGTGGATCTGACGCTTGTTACCTTTGAAGACTGTGCTTCTTCCAGACGGTTAGGTGTCAAGGTCTAGAGTATCCAAGAGGAATTGTGGATTGCCGAGTGACCAAGTCTGTGAAGGTTTGGAAGTCGCCTTAAGACTTACCACGAGTGATTGGACGAGATCTGTGTGATCTTAGTTCAAGGAGAATACGGTGAGGACTGGGTGTCCTGAGCTGCGTGCTCAGCGACTGGGTGTCCGGGACTGCGTGTCCTCGAGTTTAAATACTCAGCCGCTCCAACCAGACGTACAACTGAGACAGCAGTTGGAACTGGTCTACCAAATCATTGTCTTCACCAACTTAACTGGTTCTATTTCCTTAACCCTTTCATTTCCTCATTATTGTGTTGAGTGTTTGTTCATATCTGTGTTTGAAGACTTTGACTGAAGACTTTCTCAATTTCCTCAGTTCAATTTCTTCAGTCTGCTTGTCTTCATCTTGTGTTATCCTGTGATTACGCTTTCTGTACTCTGTGCTAGTCTTCATTTCATCATGATGACCATGCTTGTATTCTGTTATGCTTACTTTTGAGTACTTATTCCGCTGCTAATAGTTCTTCGCTAAGGAATTTCCTCACCGGCAAATTCCTCAGTGAAGAATTCATAAAAATCGCCTATTCACCCACCTCTAGTCGACATAACGCACTTTCAATTGGTATCAGAGCAAGGTACTCCCTTGTTCTGTGTGATTTTGGTTTAACCACCTGGAGTTTTAGTTATGTCGACCGCAGGTATGATCAAGGTCTCGGCTGGGTGTCCTACCTTTGATGGGATGGACTACCCCTACTGGAAAAACAAGATGCGAATGCATCTCGAGGCAATTGACAACGATCTCTGGTATGTTGTGGAAAATGGTGTTCCCTCTGTCACACCCTCACTGAACGCTACCGATGTGAAGAGATTCAAGCAACTCGATTCTCAAGGGAAGAATATCATATGTGGCCATCTGAGTAAAGGACAGTATGGAAGAGTGAGTTCTTTGGAAACTGCTAAGCTTATCTGGGATAGGCTGTCCAAAGTGAATGAAGGAGTCTCAACTCAGCGCGACTCTCGAGCTGATGTTCTTCAGGATCTCTTCAACCGCTTCAAAAGACTCGACAATGAAAATGTCCAACAAACCTTTGATCGCCTCACTGACATCTCAAATGAGCTTCAAGCCCTCGGTGCCACTGACATCACTAACCATGAGGTGGTGAAGAAACTGTTGAGATCACTTGATTCCTCATTTGATACTCTGGGTCTGATGATACAAGAACGGGCTGACTACAAGTGTCTTGATCCTGCCGATATCCTCGAAAGGCTAAATACTCACGAGTTCCAGCTTGCTGAAAAGAGAGATCTCTATGGTTCGAGCTATGGCAAACCACGTGCCCTGAAGGCCAAGGTTGTGTCTGAGTCTGAATGTGAGGATTCTGGTAGTAGCCTTGGTGATCCTGAAAAATTGAGCCAGGAGCTAGCACTGCTCATGAAGAAATTCCAGAAGTTCTCAAGACGTGGTCGCTTTGGAAAATCCTCAAGAAGCAGTGATTCCTCATCAAGTGACTATAAGAGAAGGCTGTGCCACAAATGCAAGAAACCTGGTCATTATATTCAAGATTGTCCTCAGTGGGAAAAGGAATTGAAGAAGAAGAAATACAAGGATTACAGTTCTGATGATGCGAAGAAGAAGAAGAAATCATCAAAATCCTCGAAGTCTTCATCTCACAAGAAGAGCAGCTCCAAGAAGGCTCGGGCATTCATTGGCAAGGAAATGGACTCTGAAGCTGAATCTGAAGAAAATGAGGAAGAGGAGGCGTCTGAAGAATCCGAATCTGGTGTGGCGAGTCTGGCCTTCGCTACTGCTTTCGTTAGCAAGTCCATCTTCAACACTGAAGAAACTAACCCCACCGACAAGCCTGATGAAGATAATGATGACTACGCTCCCACCTATTGCTTCATGGCAAAAGGTGCAAAGGTACTCAAATACACCTCCTCTGAATCTAGTGAAAATGAATCTGATGAGAATCTCAAGCCCAGCTACTCTAAACTTGCTAAGATTGCTGTAAAACAACAAAGGGTTTTTGAAAAGGTTCAAAACATGCTAGACAAAAGTGATGATATGTTGGGTGAAGAAATGGATCGCACTAAAGCCCTGACTGAAAATCTTCAGAGACTTCAGTCTAGGTTTGATAACCTTCAAAGTCCTCATAACACTCTCTTATCTGATCATGAGAAACTTTCTTATGAATTTGTTCAAAGAAAGCAAGATCTTGAGAAGCTAAGAGTGAGTTATGAAGATCTTCAGAAGGAGCGCGATTCATTACTAGCTCAACAAATCAGCGCTTCTCAGGAAGAATTTGTTCCTCCATGCTTAAAGTGCATTGAACGTGAATCTGCTAATTCTTCACCTGAATGTTCAAATGCTTCAACTGTTACAAATTCTTCACCTGCCTCTACTATCACTAATTCCTCATCTGAGGACATTGCTAGTATCACTGACGATGCAGGGCTGAAGGAATCGTACACAACAGGCATGTACAAAAGCCTCAAAGGGCATCAGATTCTTTGTGATGTACTCAAAAAGCAGATCCTCAACAGAAACCCTAGGAAAGAGGGTATTGCCTTTGAGAGGAAACTTAATGCTGATGGAACATATTGGAAGCCTGAGTAGTACCCCAAAACCTCATGGGTTGCTGCAAAGGGACCTCCAGTTGATCCATCTAACTTATCTGGCTTTACATGTGAATCTTCTCATTCTTCTGATGAGTCATTTGACTCCAACTATAAACTGTTCAAAAATCAGAATGGTGAAGTATTTTCTAGATATGTTGGGACTAACTGCAGGAACGGTTCCCCTATGAAGAAAATCTGGGTTCCCAAAAGTTATGTTGAAAGTCTTTAGGTGAATGTCCTCATGACACCACCTGTGAAGAACAGGAACCCCAGATCCAGTTCTTCATATGGACCTAATTCTTCACATGGATCAAATTCCTCAAATGGATCAAAGTCCTCATATGATTATCATCGTGCTAACAACTCTGTTTCGCAGGGTAGAGCTAAGGGCTATGAATATGCACATTATTCTTCAGATCATTATGTTCATAAGTCCTCGAAGAATTTCTCTGCTTATTCATATGCTTACCCTAACACCTCTTATGTGAAACGAAATGGTTTGGCCTCTATGCCACCATTCTCTTGTGGTGCTCGCAGAGTGATGAACTCTTTGCCACCCCTTCAGATGTGGGTGGTGAAGAAAAAGAACTAATCTCTTCTGCAGGGTCAGGTCTCCAGATGTGCTTTAACGTCTGAAGAATTTGCTGGGGACCTGACAAAATTGCCTGAAAGGACGCAGGCTAATCATGATGAAATGAACTTCCATTTCACACATCCTCATACTGCTATATCTGTTTACTGCTTGATGAAATTCATCTGATGAACTTGATATCATATTCTTCATTGATGAAGCATATGAGATTGTAAGTTACACTAATTCATCTGCAGGATGATCAACCCAAAACCACTGAATGGGTCCTCGATAGTGGATGTACAAATCACATGACTGGTGACAAGAATCTTTTGATGGATGCTCCCTTATCACCGTCACCTCTGAAGCACATCATCTTTGCTGACAAAGGCAAAAGTCAGGTATTGGGTCTTGGTAAGGTTGCGATCTCTAAGGATAAACACATGGACAAAGTCATGCTTGTTGAGTCCTTAGGATACAACCTCATGTTAGTCTCAATGCTTTGTGATCTTGATATGGTTGTTGTCTTTGGCAAGTATCGTTGTGTTGTGATTATGGAAGCTGACAATTCCAAAGTCTTTGAAGGCTTTAGGAGAGGAGACTTGTATATTGTTGATTTCTCTACAGGACCACAACCAGCCGTGTGTCTACTTGCAAAAGCTTTAGAAGGCTGGCTATGGCATCGACGACTTGGTCACGCAGGCATGAGGAATTTTCACATGCTTGCGAAGAAGAAGCATGTCATTGGCATTGAGAATGTCAAATTCCTCAAGGATCACTTATGCGGAGCCTGTGAAGCTGGAAAAATGATCAAGGCCAAGCATTCAGTGAAGACTATCATGACCACTACTCGTCCATTCGAATTGCTTCACATGGACCTCTTTGGACCTAATCATTACTCAGCAGTCACTAATGCTGCATCTCTATATGGTTTTGTCATTGTTGATGATTACTCTCGATATACATGGGTACACATTGTTACTTACAAACATGAAGTGCAGGAAGTCTCCAAACGTTTTTCCTCGAGGGCTTCAACCAACTTTGGCGTGAAGATCAAGCACATCAGGAGTGACAATGGAACTAAGTTCAAGAATTCCGGTCTTGATGACTATCTTGATGAACTTGGTATTACTCATGAGTTATCTGCTCCCTATACTCCTCAGCAAAATGGCGTCATGGAGCGCAAGAACAGAACTCTTGTTGAGATGGCTTGCACTATGCTTGATGAATACAAAACGCCTCATCATTTTTGGATTGATGCAATTGATACTGCATGCCACATCATCAACAGAGTATATCTTCACAAATTCTTCAAGAAGACGGCCTATGAACTCCTCACTGACAAGAAACCCAATGTGAGTTATTTCAAAGTCTTCGGTGCTAAATGTTGGATTAGAGATCCTTACCACAATTCTAAATTTGCACCGAAAGCACATGAAGGTTTTATGCTTGGTTACAGAAAGGACTCGCACACCTACAGAGTCTTCAACAATGCTCTTCACAAGGTTGTTGAAACTGTAGATGTGCGGTTCGATGAAACTAATGGCTCGCAAAGAGAGCACCTACCTTCTGTGTTAGATGAACCAGCACCTGAGGATTCTATCAAGTTCAAGGCAACTGAGGATATCATTCCTACTGAAGAATTTATTCCAGTTCATGAAGAACATCGAGCTAATGCACCTGAAGATAATGCTGAAGAAAATGGTGCTGAAGAAAATGCTGACCAAACTCCTCAACGACCACCAGCTCATCCTCGCGTTGCAAAAGAAGTGCAAGTGAAGAAGATCATCGATGACATTAGAGCACCAGGTCCTCTCACACGCTCAAAAGCTTCACATTTATCTAACTTCTGTGGGCACTATGCTTTTGTCTCTATCACAGAGCCCACTAAGGTAGATGAAGCATTTCTGGAGCCGGAGTGGATTCAGGCTATGCAAGAAGAATTACATCAGTTCGAGCTTAACAATGTCTGGGAACTGGTCAAACGTCCAGATCCTTGCAAGCATAATATCATTGACACAAAGTGGATCTACCACAACAAGCAAGATGAAAATGGCCTTGTGGTGAGGAATAAGGCACGACTGGTAGCTCAAGGCTACACACAGGTTGAAGGAATTGATTCCGATGAAACTTTTGCACCTGTTGCTAGACTTGAGGCTATTCGCATATTACTTGCTTATGCTAACCATCATGATATCATCTTATATCAAATGGATGTGAAAAGTGCATTCCTCAATGGTAAGCTTGAGGAAGAAGTATATGTTGCTCAACCCCCAGGTTTTGAAGATCCAAAGAATCCTGACAAAGTCTTCAGACTCAATAAGGCCCTCTATGGCCTCAAGCAAGCTCCTCGGGCGTCGTATGATACATTGAAGGAATTCTTCGTGAAGAATGGCTTCACACCCGGTTCACTCAACCCTACTCTCTTTACTAAATCTTATGATGGTGAACTGTTTGTGTGCCAAATATATGTTGATGATATTATCTTTGGCTGTACTGACCAACATTATAGTGATGAATTTGCCTATATGATGAGTGAAGAATATCAAATGTCTATGATGTGAGAGTTGAAATTCTTCTTAGGTCTTCAAATTCGTCAATAGCGCAATGGCATATTCATATATCAGGAGAAATACCTCAAAGATGTACTGAGGAAATTCAGCATGCAAGATTGCAAAGGCGTCAAAATTCCTATGCCCACAAATGGCCATCTATGCACTGATGAAAATGGTATTGACTTCGATCACAAGGTATACCGCTCCATGATTGGTTCTTTATTGTACTTATGTGCATCTAGGCCAGATATAATGCTTAGTGTTTCCATGTGTGCCCGATTTCAAGCTGCACCGAAGGAATCACACCATAAGGCTGTGAAGCATATTCTTCGATATCTAGCTCACACACCAACACTAGGATTATGGTACCCCAAGGGCTCTGCTTTTGATCTCATTGGATATTCTGACTCTGACTATGCTGGTGATCGTGCGGACCGCAAGTCAACTTCTGGAACTTGTCATTTCCTCGGACGATCTTTGGTCTGTTGGTCCTCGAAGAAACAGAACTGCGTATCACTGTCCACTGCGGAAGCTGAATACATTGCTGCTGGCTCTTGCTGTGCTCAACTGCTTTGGATGAAGCAAACACTCAAGGACTATGGCATCAACGTGAAGAATGTGCCTCTCCTCTGCGACAATGAGAGTGCCATCAAGATTGCTCAGAACCCAGTTCAGCACTCGAAGACAAAGCACATTCAAATTCGTCATCATTTTCTTCGCGATCATGTGTTGAAGGGCGACATCTTCATCGAGCACGTGAAGACTGAAGAACAGCTAGCTGATATCTTCACTAAGCCGTTGGATGAGAAGAGATTTAGCAAGTTGCGGTGTGAGCTAAATATCTTAGAATCTTCGAATGTTCTTTGAAAAGGACACACATCCTAACACTTATGCAAAATTGATGACTTAGATGTGCAACACATGAAGAAACGTTTTTCTTCAATCAATGAAGAATAACACTCTAACTGTGAAGAAATTAATGAATAATTTGATTCTCAGAACCCTACGACAATTGTACGCGGTGTCTGAAATCATCATTCTTATATGGTGGGTCATGCCACCACAAAAAGTTGAAAATCTTCAATTTGAGTTTTTCCTCAGTTTTTCAAATTCTTCAACTTTTCAAAATCTTCACTGTTTCCTTCATTTTTCTTCATTGGCTATATATATATATATATATATATAAGAGTTTATGTCCTCTACAGCATTCACTTATAGCTATTTCTTCAAGTTGCTTCTTCTGCTAAGTGAATGTGATCGGACCCTTCCCCCTCTATGCTATACTCAACCCAATCTATTCACAAATTCTTCATATGCGTTCTATTTGAAACTGGTTCAAGATCTTCATTGTGTCCTTGTCAGCTGAAGAAATTGCGAACGAAACTTTAAAACAAATCTTATCCAAATTTTCGGTTTTGCCGCTCAAACCATTCCGCATCCCACAATGCATTATTCTATTCACCCACGATCGTACACGATCTCCACTACACAGTACGTGGGTGACACATGTCGTGAGAAGGAGAATGGTCAGGGGCACGTTCGTCCTAAATCGGGCGAACAGTTTTTCACCGTGTCTATAAATACCCCTCTCCCCTTCCTCACTTCATTTACTCCGCTCGACCGTTCTCTCTCTCGCTCGAGCTCCTCAAACCCTAGCGCCGCCGCTACTCCATCGTCGCCGGTGAGCAAGAGCTTCGCTGCCTCGACCTCGTCGCCGTCGTACTCACGCCGACCGCGGAAATCTTCACTCCGCCGCCGCCGTAGCTGTCTTCCTCTGCCAAGTTAGGGCGTGGAAGATCTGAACTGACGAACTTCTCATATGTTCTTCTCAGTTCGTCGTGTTCTTCACTTCGGGTAATTAAAAGTTACTTTTATTACTCACTTTGATTCTCAAACTTTCCTGAAAATCTTCAAAGGTGTTTATCCTTCAAATCTTCACACATATGAACACCACACATTATATGATCTTGAAATGTTTCTCTAAGCAATCATTTTCTTCAAGATTCCCTAATTGTGTGGATCTTCGATCTGTACAACTCTGGAACCTAAGACAAGAGCGCTTAGTGAAATTCCTCAAGGTTCATCTGGTCAAATTCCTCAAAACTTGTTCTTTTCGAAAAACCTCCTCAGAACGCATATGACCTCTCCAAATTCCTCGCACCTGTACTCTGTTCACAGGTACTCATGTCTGCTGCTGAATCACTAGGTTCTCACCAACTTAACTCATTTGCAGCGTTCCTCGAAGACAAACTGCATACTTCTTCAGAGAACTCGATTGTTCAAATTCCTCAACTGAAGAATATGGCAGACGGTAAGAAATCGCAGAAAGGAGGAAAGAAACCTGAGGTTATGACTGCGTTTGAAATCCCTGAGGAAATTTATGCTGACTATTGCACACCTGATGAAGCAAAATTTGGCAAAGAAAACAAAAATCAGCGCAAGGTGCGCATTCAGAGGATTGAACGGAGATGGGCAAGGGAATGGAGGGAATACAGATATGTGACTCCAAAGTACATGAGGAAATTCGCCCTCAATCCTCCATGCCCAAGAGCTCCATTGGCACCTGGCCAAGTAGCTGACCCCACAAGCATCAAACGTGGTGAGGACTTTCCTGAAGAATGGGCTAAGCGCCAAGCTAAATTGGCAAGACAAGCCAAGGAGGCAGTGAAGAAATTCAATGAGGATTCTGCCACTGCTACTGCTACTGAGGCCTCGGTCAAATCGAGGAAATCCATGCCAAAGAAGCCTGCTCGTAAGCCAAGTGCTTCACCAACAGTGGCCTCACGGCAAATTCCTCACACTGCTACAGCTCCACCAAAGTCCTCAACAGCTCCTTCAAAGTCCTCAGCTCCTGTTCATCTGGCTTCATGTCAAAGGACTACTGGTTTCTCGATTGCCTCTAGTGTTTCGGCAAGTTCCTCAACTGCACCAATTTCCTCATCAGGCCCGACACTGTTGAAGACCAAAGCAACAGCTGGACGAGGTCCTCGGCCAAGTCCAAAGAAGAAACAGGTCGCATTCCATGTGCCTTCTGATGATGAAGCTTCTGATGATGAATTTGCAGAAATCATCGGAGACAGACAGGTGAAGGCCGCTAGAGCCAAAGGCACATCTGTGCCACTGCTATTGGATCCGAGGAAAATCCTCGATTATATTGATCTCTGGCACAAGGATCCAAACACCCTAATGCCTGATTTTCATCTGACTCCTGGACAAAGTCATATGTTGACCCATTTCATCACTGAAGAGAAATGGAAGTTTGAAAAGGCAAGAGAGATCAAGAAAGCTCAATACAAAAAGGAGAAGCTCCTGAAGAAAAATGTTGTCAGAATGACACCTGAGGAACTTCTCCAGGCTCAGTCTGAAATTCAAGCCCTCAGCAACGACTTTGATGCCTACTATGCTGATTGGCAAGGAGCTAAAGTAAGATTCGTCAATCTGACAAAGAAATTCACAAATGTTGCAGCCCCATTACAACAAGAAAATCTTCAGGCTGCCGACTGTGCTCAGCCTGCTGAAGAACATGCCAGCACCGCTGATGACTTTCAGCCTGCTGAAGAACATGCTCGTTCCAGGGCTGGTGAAGAAATTCCAGCCGCTGAAGAAATTGCCAGGGCATCCACTAGTGGTGCGCCTGAAGAAACTGAAGTAGTCAGGGCAACTGCATCAGTTGCGCCTGAAGAAAATCAACCATATTCCTCAGCTCCATATGCACCTACACCAACTCCAATTCTTCCATGTGCATTCGATGTGAAGAAGACCAAGGCTGCAGAGCGAGCTGCAGTGAAGAAAAGGAAGGCATCAGCTGCGTCAAACTCTTCGGCTGCAAAGAAAATGAAGCCGGCGACCAGCTCACTCGAAAATCCAATTGATGCTGTTCCGATTTCCTCCATGCCATCAAAGGACCTTGTTCCTTTTGGAGAGACTATGAGATCCCAAGCGGATCTGGTGAAGAAAATCATTCTGCTGCTTCGTCAGAGCAGATTGATGAAGAAATTGAAGTGGAAGCAATCCCTTCAACCCCAATCATTTCCTCGCATATGCCTCAGTTCACAGCTGAAGAGGCCGGTGTTGAGGAACTTGAAGAAGATGTGGATATTGGAAGCACAACGCCAGTGATGACCGATGACTTTTGGGAAAGTCAGCATCCAAATTCTCCACTCTTCACCCCACTCCAACAGATACCTCAGTCCCCTGCTCCAACTGTTCAAATGGGCTCTGAAGAAACTCATCCCACTTCATCTGTTCATGAAGAAATTCCAGCCACTAGTGCTGATGAACCTGCTACTGCTGATCCTCAGACTGCACCTGTTGAGGAACAAGAAATTCCCAAGCCTGAAGAACCTGAGCTCGCGATTCCTGAGGTGGTGATGCAACTCACTGACACCCCTCTGCCAAAGCCAAAGAATCCATTCTCAAGCAAGCAGAAGTTCAAGGCTGAAGATTTCTTTGCCGAGCACGTATTCTTCACTGATTATAATCCATATGATTCTGCTCGCATAAGGAAGAGGCGTTTCTGGACTGCCAGCCAAGCCAATTTCTATTCCTCAGTGCTCTTCAACAAAGACAAAGTCTTCGATCATGCACATATTCCTCATGTGGACATGGAATCTCTGCCCGGCTTTGAGCCAGTCCTCAGTGTTCTTCACGACGCAGGACTTCTGAATTTCTGCATTGATATCTGTGACTGGAATGAAGAACTCATTCTTCAACTCTATGCAACTCTGCACATCACCGGAGATGCTGAAGATGTGAACTCATGGGTATTAGACTGGATGTCTGAAAATACTCACTACAAGGCACCAGCAACTGAATTGCTTCGTGCTCTACCACTCAGTCCTCCACTTGATGGTGCTCGTTGTATCTACAACGAACCAGAACTTTCAAATCACTATATGCAAGTGCTGATGAAGCCTTTGAAGCCAATGCAGGCCCCACGAACCAAATTCCTCGTCAAGGAATTACTCTATGTGCCTCGGACTATCTATCAAATTCTGACGAAGACAATGAGTCCCATCAAAGGCCACGACTCAAATGATGAAGAAGTCGTTGGCATCATGAAGAATATGCTTTTCAACATCATTCATGGCGTTCCCGTCAACTTCCATGATTTCTTCACGAGGACTCTGGCCAATATTGCTATGTCACCATTCGAGCTGAAGCCCTATGCTCCTTGGATTATGAGATTCATCAGGGCAAGATCTTCACTGAATTACAAAGCTGACACTCTGAACCACGGTAGCTACTTGCCTCCCATTGAAGTCCTCAAACGGACAGTTTCATTAGCTGATGATAAAGGCAAGGCCGCTGCTGTGATCGATGAAGGCATTCGTCCATTGGATGGTCAATTTCGCAAGGCTGCATCTTACTCTACCAATGACGATTCTGCCACACATGACTCTGTCGCAAATACCTCAGCCAAGCAAAATCCTCAAGCCACAGCACCCAGGGTGATGACTGACCGTGAGTTACTCCTCAGTCTTCATCAGAAGGCTGATCGCAATCACAAATGGGTAAAGTGTCAGTTTGGTGCATTTCTTCACAATATGACCTCAACACACAATGCAGTGAAGAAGAACCAATACTACCTTCATGAAACCTTCAACCGCACCTGGGCTGTCCTCAGTCATGTCTACAGCGCTGAAGAACTGAAGACTATGGGTCTCAAGGAAGAATTTGACTGGTCTGCACCTCCTCTGAAGAAATTCAAGAAGGTCAAAATTCCTCCACTGGTGGCCAGCTCTTATTCTTCATCGCGTGACACTAATGAATATGAAGATTTGGACGATACTGCGGCAGGCCCTGCTAAAACAAACAACCCCGACAACGCTGGCGCTCCTCCATCGACTTGAAATTCTTCAGGGGCGTTAGTCCTCAGTTTCAATCCTTTTGGTCATTTGATGACAAAGGGGGAGAAATCTGAGTTAGTCTTCAAGCGGGTCTATATTAAGGCCATTTTTAAGTTACAACTCTCGCTTCTTCTGAAACTTTTATTTGGATCGAGTTGTAATCTTAAACCCGATGGTGCGCTGATACTTTTGTTGCATTATGCTTTGCATGCTTATTCCTCGTTAATGACATTGCACGCATGCTGAATCTCATCAGGCACCATATTTCATCATGCATTTCAAATTCTTCATATTATATATCAAATGCATGTATGAATTACAAGATATAGGGGGAGATCTCCATGATTCAACTCTTCAAATGTGCATTGCCTCAAAAGCAAATTCCTCACTATGCACATCTTCAGGGGGAGTTCTACTATATCTTGTAGTCAAATTCCTCAATATCAGTGTATACACTTCATATGTTTATCCCCGTTGAAAACTTAACCTATGTTTTCATCAATCACCAAGAAGGGGGAGATTGTAAGTGCATCTAGTGCCCCTTAGTGATTTTGGTGTATTGAAGACTTATAGGTTAAGGGACTAATGCGTTTGTGAGTATACACAGGTCTATAAGTCTATGAGGAGTTTTATATTTACAGAGAAAGTCGACCCCTAAAAATGAAGTTCTTCAACTGAAGACTTTGATATTCTGAAGACTTTCTGAAGACTTTGAAAGTGAAGAAATTGGTATGACCTTGAAGACTTGGTATTCATTTGTGGAACATGAGGCGTGAAGACTTTTGTTTTCGTAGTTTCATTTTCTCTTTCTTGAGTCATAGGAAACACCGTACTGTTAAAGGGGGTCGAGGAAATACTAAGGAAAAATTTCCATGTGATGCTCAACTCAAAATCCTACACCTACCAATCCCTTCGAGTGAAGCCTTTGGAAATCTCATATAGTTCAATCACTTTCTTCAGTGACAGAGACGAAGTTCTTCTGGTCACTGATGAATTTGTTCTGACTAAGGAGTTAGGAATTCGTCAGTGAGAATTACCTACACAGTGAGGAACATGATAGCCCTGAGGAATTTGAGAGTCAAATTTCCGACCGTTGCTGTGCTGCGCGCTAGCTGTCCCAAAATATCTTATCCACCTAACGGTCATCATTGAGGGGCATTTATGTCTTATCATGTCGGGATGCTCCCTAGGCTATAAATAGCCGCCCCCTACAACCACTAGCTGGTTGGCTGCTCCGAGAGAACTTGACACTTGTCATTTGAGAGCAACCCATCCTCCGAGGACTTTGAGCGAAAATCATCAAGTGAGGAAAAAACCCAAAACCAAACCCCTACAAACCCAAAGTGATTGAGCATCACTGAAGAAATTGATCCTGCGTGGATCTGACGCTTGTTACCTTTGAAGACTATGCTTCTTCCAGACGGTTAGGCGTCAAGGTCTAGAGCATCCAAGAGGAATTGTGGATTGCCGAGTGACCAAGTCTGTGAAGGTTTGGAAGTCGCCTGAAGACTTACCACGAGTGATTGGACGAGATCTGTGTGATCTTAGTTCAAGGAGAATACGGTGAGGACTGGGTGTCCTGAGCTGCGTGCTTAGCGACTGGGTGTCCGGGACTGCGTGTCCTCGAGTTTAAATACTCAGCCGCTCCAACCAGACGTACAACTGAGACAGCAGTTGGAACTGGTCTACCAAATCATTGTCTTCACCAACCTAACTGGTTCTATTTCCTCAACCCTTTCATTTCCTCATTACTGTGTTGAGTGTTTGTTCATATCTATGTTTGAAGACTTTGACTAAAGACTTTCTCAATTTCCTCAGTTCAATTTCTTCAGTCTGTTTGTCTTCATCTTGTGTTATCCTGTGATTACGCTTTCTGTACTCTGTGCTAGTCTTCATTTCATCATGATGACCATGCTTGTATTCTGTTATGCTTACTTTTGAGTACTTATTCCGCTGCTAATAGTTCTTCGCTAAGGAATTTCCTCACCGGCAAATTCCTCAGTGAAGAATTCATAAAAATCGCCTATTCACCCCCCCCCCCTCTAGTCGACATAACGCACTTTCACTCACAAAGCATGTTCATGTTCAAGATAAGAGGGGTAATAAATATCATTAAGGATCTGAACATATGATCTTCTACCAAATAAACCAAGTAGCATCAACTACAAGGAGTAATCAACACTACTAGCAACCCACATGTACCAATCTGAGGTTTTGAGACAAAGATTGAATACAAGAGATTAACTAGGGTTTGAGAGGAGATGGTGTTGCTGAATATTTTGATGAAGATTGGTCCTCCCACGATGAGAGGATTATTGGTGATAATGATGGCTTCGATTTCCCCCTCACGGAGGGAAGTTTCCCCGACAGAATCGCTCTGACAGAGCTTTAGATTGCTTCTGCCCAGGTTCCACCTCAAGATAGCGGCGCTTCATCCTAAAAGCCTTCCTCTTATTTTTTCTAGGTCAAAACCCCTCATATAGCAGAAGATAGGCACCGGGGGCTGGCCAGGGGGCCCACAAGCTCAAGGGGTGCACCCTGGGGGTATAGGGCATGCCCCCCAGGCTTGTGGCCACCTGGTGGGTCCCCTTCTGGTCTTTCTTCACCCAATATTTTATATATATTCAAAAGCAATTCCCCTTAAAGTTACGGGACATTTGGAGTTGTGCAAAAAGTCCAGAATTCCAGTTGCCGACATTCTCCCTCTTCATGTAAATCTTGTAAAATAAGAGACAAAAGGCATAAGAATTGTATCATAAAGTGTAATAACAGCCCATAATGCAATAAATATGAACATAAAAACATGATGCAAAATGACCGTATCAGTGGTGATTGTGATGAATGTAGTCGTGTCCAAGGGGGGCAAGTGTTCCTTGCATTTGTCTGTTTTATAATGAGTGGTTGGTCTTCTTATTTTGGAAACAAGTAAAATGGATATGCAAAGATGCTTCTCCATGCCCACCTAAGCAATTACACCTTATTGCCACATGGAAATCATATCACCTCATCGGCAGACAAGGAACTACATTGTAAGATGGACTATGTGCTTCCATCAATAAGTGTGGTTTTAGGGAGGAGCCTAAACTAGCACGTTGCTACATAGAGCCTCACATGCACTTATAATTGTACCCTTAGCAGGCATCCGTGAATACCAAGAGTAACTAAGGTAAAAACCCAACTATAGATTTAACTTCATCTAAGGTCCCCTTAACTCCCATACATCCGGAACAATTATTTTTGTCACTGCGGCCTCCAAACACATATTTTCCATAACTCATTGCAGAACCTTTAGTGTCCCCCTTTGGTGCGTGTGCACTCATACATAAGACACAGAAGAGTTCATAGAAATCAACATATAGTAGTTCAACTAACATATTAGTATTTAACCAATGCGATGCAACACATTACTACACAAACATTGATAAAAAGATGTAATAAACCATGGGAAAATAATTCATAGCACAAGACATCAATATATGGACTGTAGTGGTTAATAGATGGGGAAGCCTCTGGCCAAAGATTGAAGATGGTGGTGGAGACGGAAGTGAAGTTGTTGGAGGCGATGGTGGTGATGATGGATCCTCCAACGCTCTGGTGCCACCAGAAGGGAGGGTGGAAGAGCCCCCCCCCCCTCCTCCTCCTCCTCCTTCTTCCTTGGTGTTGATGCAATAATTTGCCTCCTTATGTTTTGGAGATTGTTATGATAAATAGTGTGCTACTAATGTGTTTGCTAGTGCACACTGTGTGACAAGTCCTTGAAATTATGTGGAGTTTGGAACAAACTCCGAAGATAATCTCCTGCGAGGCAGCGAGGATTATCACTGAAGATTATGCGTGTCGAAAGTGACCTCCAAAAATTGTTGACGCAAAACAATTGGTTCGGTGCATGTCCGAAGAAATTGGTTGCAACCGAGAAGTTTGAAGACTGAGAAAAGACGTAGTATTTTCTTTCGTTCTTCTTCTTCTTCTTCTCTTTCTTGATTCATAGGACCACCGTACTATTAAGAGGGGTATAGTGTCCGAAACTTATGATCCTCTGATGCTAAACCAAATCATATGTGAGTTGAGAGAAATCCCTTTGTGTTTTGAATAAATACTTGCCAACAAGAGACGCAGTTCTTCTTTCCCGCGAGAGATTTGAGTTGGGCCGATGAGTTAGCATTACGTGCTTCGCAAGTAATGTTACCGCTGTGCTCAAAATCCGACAGTTGGATACGTGTTAGTTGGGCATTAGCTAGTTGTCATGTCCAAAATGGTCTTTTCCCCCTTGGAAAGACCGCGGCTATAAATAGCCTCCCCTTCCAACATGCACCGTTGGTGCTCCATGTGATTTTGAGAAGATTTGTGTGAGCACCCTCTCTCCCGAGTGATTTGAGTTTAAAATCCACGGAGAGAAAAACCCAAGAGTCAAAAAAGTGGATAGTGGTTTAGCATCATTAGAAACTAAGTCAAGTATGCTCCACCTATTACTCTTGAGAGCTACGAACTCTCTAGACGGTTAGGTGTCAAGTCTTTTAGTGACCAAGAGTAATTATGGTTCACGAAGACAAAGTCTGTGAATGTTTGGAGATCACCTCAACCATCTACCACGAGTGATCGGCATTGGTTGACGAATCCGTTGTCGAGGAGAATAGGACTATGTTCAATCACAAGTCCCTCCAACCAGACGTAGTCCATTTTGCAGACGTGCGAACTGGTCTACCAAATCCTCTGTCACCATCGAGCATCACTACTTACATCTGTACTCAGTTTAGTTTCGATTGTCTATCATGAGTTATGTTTTGATAATGCGATTGTTTCTCGATGTCTGCCTTAGTTCCCCTTTGGTAGTTGTTATTCATGTTAAGTTCACTGTTTTTCGTCTTTCCGCTGCTAGGTTCTAAGAGATTTGAAGTTTCCAAAAGAATTTTTTAAATCTCCCATTCACCCCCTTCGGTAGACATACTGCCTCACATAGCCTTTGTAGGCGTTTCCGGAATGCCTTGCTTCTGGATCATTTCTAGCATAAATTCAGAATGCCTTCGAACATGCATACCAGCGTGCTCCCAAAATGGTTCAAAATCATCTGTCTAAAACGACTTATAAAAAGGAACAGAGGGAATACTTAAGGTACATGCTGTAGTGACACTAGACGAATGTTGTGTAAGATGAGCAGCAAGGTGCTCGCACAAGGGATGTAGCATGGCATTCAGTACAATTTTATTTTACTGGAATAAAAAGAAGTGAACCACGATACTGACCAATAAGCTGCTGCTGCAGCAGATGATCAAAATATCACTGAATGACCTCACAGATCAGCAAACCAAATTAACCAACAATTTGTTATTCTTTGAGAACATAGGAAAACTGATACAGATCATTTTGTCAAATCTGCCACTAAAGGCCATCCTATTAAATTTACCTGATCATGCATGTACGGAACCGGTTGAAGCAGCTGGCAAGATGTTTTATCTCTCTGTGCATCAACACTAATATTTCTT
Source organism: Triticum dicoccoides (assembly GCF_002162155.2). Lineage (NCBI taxonomy): Eukaryota > Viridiplantae > Streptophyta > Magnoliopsida > Poales > Poaceae > Triticum > Triticum dicoccoides. Next base: position 795,665,769 of record NC_041383.1, on the reverse strand, counting down.
CTAAACATAGCAAAATAAAGCCAGCTGATTGCAGAATAGCAACTACAAGTAGACTACTTTCATCAAACAGTTGAACTATCAAGTCACATAGCTTTGCTATCAGTAGTAATAGAACTAAAATATAGTAGAAATGTGTCTAAGCTTAGTAGCTGCTCAACCGTGACAAGAATGGTACACCCTGGACTGGACTGCAAAGAGAATAAGTAAGACATGAGCTATAAGAAGATCGAAGAGGAGTATGATGAAGTTGAGTTGCCAACTAAAAGAGTTAACCACAGCGTTGCTATCAACCATCTCATAAATATATGATTTTATTTTACGCGAGAGCCATCATCTGTTTCACAATACTACATAGCATAGGGCATTCCACCCGGGAAAACATAATTAATATGCAGCAGCACAACCAGCAACCTAAGGCATGTCATCATATTACAAGTCTTTCCTATCCACAAATGATAGATTGAGTGCTCAGCTAGCTCTAGTCATCATTTTCCAAACGCAAATTTTTCTGGCGATGGATGCAGCACTTCAGACTGAAGATAGCACATCTGACAAACACGCTCTGCCTTGTAATGTCCACACGGAAATGCTTTCCCCACAGAAGGAACCTCGCTATCAACAAGACGGTTGCATGTCTTGCAAAGGCAATCCGCTAAAAAAACAAAGACACCAAAGCCACTAAGTCAACAAACATGCACATGCAAGAGAGCAATTGTGCACTTGTGTTCTGTCATCAAAGGATATATAAAAAAGAGGAAGCGAGGACATACAACTGCCATCACGACGAGTTCCCCACCCAAGATGAAGGCCAAACAAACTGTAGGCTTCAGTAACTGGCTCATCTGAATGTAAAACAAACACAAGCAAGGAAATAAACAAAGCGGAATCAGCATAGAAAATGCATGGTGTAACAGCGAAGGCACTGACAAGGTGTAGTTCCGTGGATATTTTTTTTTATAAAGCAAAGTAATAACCTAGCTAGTAGAACATGGAATAAAAACCAGGAGCCTAGCTAGGTTTGTAACAACAGCCATCTTGATTGTACCAGGAAAGATCCCATAAACAAGTACCCCCTCCGTCCCACAATATAAGACGTTTTTGCAAGCTGTTTTAGCTTGCAAAAAAATCTTATATGGTGGGACGGAGGGAGTATGTATCAGTCACCTCGTGCACAAAAAAGAGAAGAAGAAAAAGGGAAATACCACAAGTTTATCCCAATTGAACAATCCAAAAAAAGTGCATAATAATTGTAAAAACATTGCAAGTACCTCAAATTCACCACACCACAAAAAGACAACATAAACAAGTTTCAAAACATTGGTCACCAGAGCACATTTTAATGAAAAAGATATATAAATATACAATAAGCTAAGGTGGTTTTCGGCATCAAGCACTAGCTTCCTGTATATGATGACATGCATGCCTCATGGTGGTTGTTTGGGTTTTAGCACTGAAAGAGATTTGAGTTTCCAGATCGAACATGTGGTATGTGTAATGTGATGAATGAAGATAGCAATAATATACATACCTAGCGGGGTGCACGAAACAACTCCTTCAAAACCATCTTTGGTAACAAGCTCATAAAAGAAGAGAGTTGGTCTAGGGGGCAGTAAGGAGAAGTAGCCAGAGTGCTTGGGGCTAGCGACGAAGTTGCCATGAGTCCAACAAGAACCATTGTGAGGACTGCTGTATCTGGTCACCTTGCCGGGGGCAGGTACGTACACATTTTCCTGGCCAACCAACCAACCATGGAAAATGAAATGAGTACATGTAGCAATAAGCAAGGTAAAACAAAAGCAGAACAATGACTGAATGACTAGGGTTAAGTTAACAACAACCTTCAGTTTTGCAGTTTCTAGTTAAAAAACTTGTAAGAGGACAAGTATATGCCAGTCAGTGGCAAATAATCCACAAACATCATCTTCTCGAGATAACCGTTTTATACATGACAGTAGGAGCGATCAAAATTGAAATTATTTGAAGGCCGCTTGAGATTCTGGAAGAGTTACTAATGACTGCATATAGGGCCGGGGTTGTTTGGTTGTGGGACAAATTTGCCATTTTTAATCAGTGTGCACATAGATAGATACATGGATCGGAACCAAGCAAGCTGCAAAGGAGCAAAGCGATAGGAGTAGACACAATACATACCGGATGATTTAAGTTATAATGGCGAAGGCATTCCATGACAAGTTGATGATCTTGAGCTGCTGCTACCTCAGAGGGGCTCGGCATCATCATCATCATCATAGAACTATCAAGATACAAGATATATAAGATAAACACGGATGAGTTAGTTATAGGTACGAGGAGTAGGGAGATCAGAAGTTTAATAATGTCTTGTTACCTGTTCCAGTTGTGTTCGAACCTGTCGAATGGCTCAGGCTCAGGCTGTGGCTGTACGGATGATGGTAGGCAACGGGACAAGATCAGGGACCAGGGCGACGCTGAAGCTTCAGGGAGCGACAGCGAGGGCTCTGGCTCTGGCTCCGACAAGGCCCACTCCGAGAGCAAGACCTCCCTCCTCGCAATCAGGTCCAGAGCATCCGGAGAAAGGCTGAGGCTGAGGCGAGGCCCCATCACCTTGGCTCCGACAAGGGAACGAGTCTCCGCTTCCGCGGCCGCGGCAGAAACCTTGTCTGACTGGCGTGCTCCACTTCCGACGACGACGAGGGGACGAGCCTCCCCTTCCGCGGCGCCGGCCATCTCTCTCTGTCTCCGATTGGGGATTGGGGATTTTTTTCGGGGGCTGGGGTTTGCTTTGCTTGCGCGATTCGGCCACACACGGAGTAATAATAAAGTAAAGTAGCGAGGGTTTCGAGTGGCGAGGCGGCGCACGAGGCGATCTCAAAGGCGCAAGGCTAGGGTTTGAAGATCGTCGGCTTATCTGCTCTTCGATCGCCGGTACGCTGCAGTTGATCGCTCGGGGTGATCACAGGGGGGACCTTTGCGTCCTTTCCCACCCTTGGTGTCGCTGTGTGGAGGGGATCGGGGGGAGGCCGGGCGAACTGATGGCGGAGTCGAGCGCCACGGGAGGAAGGAGGGGAAAGATGAGGGAGACTGAGAGGGTGTTTGTTTCCAGGGACTTATTGACTTAGGGACTTAAAAAAGTCTCTATAAGTCCCATCTAAACCAAACAGGAGGGACTTATAAGGACTTAAAGTGGGCATTTGGGACTTATGAAATAAGACTCTGAAGGAGGGACTTATAGGGACTTATAGTTGTAATATGGTCTTATAGGGACTTATAAGTCCCAGGAACCAAACAGGTAAGGACTTTTTAGGGACTTGGGACTTATAAGTTGGGACTAAAAAAAGTCCTAAGACTTATGAACCAAACAGGGCCTGAGATGGTCGAGCAGATGATGGATCGTTTGGATCTTACGGAGAAGGAGAAAACGAAGCTTGTCATTGATGAGGAGGAAGAAGAGAGGATCGAAGAACCCTATGCACTCATCGGGAAGGTTCTGTTTTGGAAGGCGTTTCATGTCAACACTATTGAGGAGGCCCTGCGCCCGGCGTGGGGCAACCCGAGGGGCCTAAACTTCCGGCCAAAAGGAGAGAATGTTTTTCTAGCTAGTTTCGCTATCAAGCGGGACTGTGATCGAATCTTTGAGGGAGGTCCATGGATGGTGGGGAAGCACTGTGTGGTTCTAGAGAGGTTTAACATCAGATCGCGCCCCTCAGAGCTTAAGTTCGATAAGATCAAGATTTGGGCGCGGGTGATCAACCTCCTATTTAATCTGTTATGTCCGTCGTGGCCAAAGCGTATCACAGGCATGGTGGGGGAGGTGGTAGCACTGGATGCGGATGAGAAAGGATTTGCCTCTGGGGATTGCCTCAGGTTTAGGGCTTGGATCAAAGTAGATGAACCTCTGATGCGCTGGGTGCAACTCGAGAAGGCTAGAACAAAGGAAACCGAATTATTTGAGATCCAATATGAGAACTTGCCCTATTTCTGCTTCTCATGTGGGTTGCTGGGACATGCTGAACTAATGTGTCCAACACCTGTTGGGAGGGATGAGCATGGAAGACCGTCATACCGGGAGGCACTCAGATTCGTGGCTAGCAAAAATAGGAGCTGGGGCAGAGCACCAACCTACAAGCAAGAGGCCTCCGGAGATATGGGTGGACAGAAGGAAACAGGAGGAGAGGAAGATGTAGAGCCGGGACTGGAAGTGAACTCGCCGGAGAAACCAACCACTGGCAGAGTTAAGCCTATGGTATATCAGTTCAATGCAAGGGGGAGAGGTGCAAACGGCAGAGGAGGCAGGACGGGCCGAGGGGCATCCATCTATCGCAGGGCCGACATGAATAATTCAGCTGGAAGAGGCGGGGGAAACGGGCCTATGCTACTGCAAGATACAGAAACCATCATGAGGAAGAGACAGAATGAGGAGGAGAAATCGTTCGGTTCACGGGAGGATGGTAGGGATTCGAAGAAGAAGAAAGCACAGGAAGAAGACGCAACGTTCCACGCGGAGGCTGGGATCCAGCCCCGCGGGCAGCAATGAATTGCATATCATGGAACTGTCGCCGGCTTGGGAACCCGGAGACAGTTCGTGAACTTCACGATTTGGTGAAGAGAGAAGTTCCCTCCCTAGTCTTTGTATCGGAGACAAATATTGAGGGAAGAAGGGTTAGTGATCTCACTGCCCGGCTTGGTTTTGAGGGTTGCTATCCTGTCAATAGTGATGGCCTCAGTGGAGGACTAGCATTGTTTTGGTCCAATAAAGTAGATGTTATTCTTAATACTTTTTCAGATCAGCATATTCATGTTTCGGTTACGAATTTAGTTGGTGACAATAAGAAGTGGCGGTTTATGCGTTTCTATGCAAAAGCTAGACGAAGTGAACGTGCAGAAAGTTGGAACTTGTTGCGATGGTTGAAGGCTCAAAGTGATGCCCCATTGCTTTGTGAGGGTGATTTTAATGAAATCTTAGATAATGCAGAATACTTTGGAGCTCATGATCGCCCTGAGTGGTAGATGGAGGGTTTTCGGCAATGTATGGATGACTGTGAGCTAAATGATCTAGGTTTCCAGGGGGTCCCTTTTACACGGGATAATATGCAACATGGTGATTGTAATGTGAAGGTTCGTCTTAACAGGTTCCTAGTGAACCTGGCTATGATGTCAATGTACCCTGCTACGTTTGTAAGACACTGCCCAACTCCAAAGTCAGATCATTGTATGTTGGTGGTGAAGACGCAGGGAGTGCCATCGGCGGAAGGAAGAAACCAGCGCAGGTTTGTGTACGAGGAGGCCTGGCAACGGGAGGAATCGTATGATGTCGCTGTTCTACATGGCTGGCGCAAGGGAGCAGGACTGCAAGGTTTGCAGGGCATAGAACAAGCCCTGTCGGACATGCAAGTACATCTGACGGATTGGAAAACAAAAAAGTTTGGAGATGTAAAGAGGAAAATCAAGAAAGTTCGGAAAGAATATGAAAAGGAGAGGCCAAACTCTCTGTTTCGGGGACCGACCAAGAAGGAGAAGGATCTAGGTCGCCAGCTATCGGAGCTCCTTCATAAGGAAGAGATACTCGCGAGACAGAGATCTAGGGATGATTGGCTCAAGGCAGGTGATCGTAACACCGGGTTCTTTCAAGCACGTGCAGCAGCACGTAAGAGCATAAATCGGATCCGCAGCCTCCAAACTGCAGACGGCAAGCTTTGTGAGACGAAGGAGGAGATCCATGCCGAGGTGCAGCAGTTTTATACTAGCTTGTACATGGCGCAAGATTACACAGATGTGGAGGCAGTGCTTCACCATGTTCACATAAAATAACGGAACCAATGAATGAACGACTAGCAAGGCCGTTCAGAGAGGAAGAAGTGAAGGCAGCGCTCTTTGCTATGGGGCCGACAAAGGCGCCCGGATGTGATGGTTTCCATGCTGGGTTCTACAAACGCCATTGGGAGTTGATTGGCCCGGACGTTACAGCGGCGGTGCTCGGTTTTTTGAATGGGGGACCAATGCCAGCAACGGTGAACAGCACGGTGATCGTGCTTATTCCAAAGGTAAAAAAAACCGCAAAATATTACACAATATAGGCCGATCTCATTGTGCAATGTTATCTACAAAATCTCCTCTAAAGTTCTCGCTAACCGGTTGAGGGAGATTCTTGATGAGATTATTGCAGAGGAGCAGAGCGCTTTTGTCCTGGGACGGTTGATTACCGACAACGTCCTAGTGGCGTATGAATGCATACATTCGATGAGAAGAAAAAGAGGCAAGCAAGGTTGGTGTGCAGTTAAGATTGATATGATCAAGGCGTATGATCGAGTTGAATGGGTGTACCTGGAAGGGATAATGCGACAACTTGGTTTTCACGATCGATGGATCTCCCTTGTCATGTGATGTGTGACAACAGTAAGCTTCCAGGTGAAGGTCAATGGGGAGTTGTTGCCGGTGTTTTCACCGTCGAGAGGTTTTCGACAGGGGGACACGATCTCACCGTATCTTTTTCTGTTGTGTGGAGAGGGTCTCTCATGTATGCTGCAAAGCTATGATGGTGGTTGGATAGATAGGGGGGTCCGAGTTAGCAATTCTGCTCCGTGGATATCCCATCTTTTATTTGCTGATGACTGCTTAATTTTTATGAAGGCTGATTCCAGGAGCGCCATAAGGCTGAATGAGATTTTGTACTAGTACAGCATCGGCTCCGGACAGTGTGCAAACAAGCAGAAAAGTTCGATCTTTTTTAGCCCTAATAGTGGCGCCTCTGTTAAGATGGGAGTCAAAGCGACATTGCAAATTCAAAGAGAAGCAATGTTAGAGAAGTACCTAGGCCTTCCGACAGCTGCGGGTAGAATTACAGAGCAAAGCTTTGATCACATTAATGAAAGAGCAAGGTCAAGGGTGCAGGGATGGTGTGAAAGAAAGATGTCATGTGCAGCTAGAGAAGTTCTTTTGAAGTCAGTGGTTCAAGCTTTACCGGCCTACTCTATGAGTTGTTTCAAACTCACAAAAGGTTTGTGCAAGAAAGTGACGACAAACATGTCAAAATTTTGGTGGGCTGGATCACTGGACAGAAAAGGAATGCATTGGCAATCTTGGGATAAGATGTGCATTGCGAAGTCACAAGGCGGTTTGGGTTTCCGAGACTTGGAAATTTTCAATGATGCGATGTTAGCCAAGAAAGCTTGGAGGCTACTTGAGAATCCAAATAGTCTTTGTCCAAGAGTGCTTAAAGCACGGTACTTCCCTAATGAAGGTTTTCTGACGGCGGGCTACCCTGCAAGTGCTTCTAAGACTTGGAAAGCAATTATCCAAGGAAGAGATATGTTGAAGACAGGACTCATACGATGAGTTGGCAATGGAGAGACCATCGAGGTATGGCATGATCAGTGGATAGAAGGCACCATATCAATGAAACCGATGGGATCTCTCAAGCCAAATTCAGTCCAGTTTGTTTCAGATTTGCTTGACCCGGGGACAAATCAGTGGGATACGGAACTTGTGCGCAGTATCTTTTTTTTCCCTGATGCCGAAGCTATTCTAGCCATGGCGAGACCGCGTGTGGGAGGCACGGACGTATGGGCTTGGGCAAGAGAAAAGTTTGGCCTCTTTACGGTCAGGTCTGCATATAGATATGCAATGCAAACGAAGCTGCAGACACAACTGAATGTTGGCTCATCTACGGGTGACTCAACCATATGGAAGGCATTGTGGAAGATTAACGTGCTTCCAAAGATACGGGTGTTTTGGTGGCGTGTGCTAAAAAACTTCTTGCCCTCTTATGGCGAGCTTCAAAGAAGGCATATCAAGCAACTACCAAACTGTCCGATGTGTGGCAATGACAATGAGACCCTATTTCACTGATGGAATGTGAGCATGTCGTGCGGTTTTGGGCGGCAGCACAATGTTTCTTTGGTATCGATATACCACATCTACACCCATTGTCATGGTCTCGAGATCTTCTAGATCAGCGACTATATAAGAAGGAGGAGGCGGCTATTATGATTACTGTGATGTGGGAAGTATGGCATTCAAGGAACAATTACACGCATGGTGAATTGGTTTATCAACCTCTGAAATCTATGGTGATTATTGAGGAGATTGTTCGGGCACTTGAGATCCCGGAGAGGAAGAAGACCCCAGCCATTATCCCACCGAGGTGGGTACCACCGGAGGAGGGGTGGATTAAGATCAATATGGATGGAGCAACGGATATGGGTCTTGTGAGAGGAGGAGCGGGCTACATTGCTCGAGATCATCACGGTGCTCTCATTAGAGCCGGAGGCTCAAGATATGACGGGGTTATGGACCCGTTATCCATTGAGCTGCTTGCATGCAGGGACGCGGTCCTCATGGCACAAGACATGGGTTTCCAGCATGTGTTGATGGAAACGGACTGTCAGGAGATTCAACGGCTCTGGGATGCACCTCAGAGGTCGACGTGTTATCACCTCATTATGGAGATGAAGGAGATGTCTACTTTGTTTCAGGGATTCAGGCTACGGTTTTTGTGTCGTCAGACTAATATGGCGGCTCACCGTGTAGCTAGGCATTCGTTAAAACTAAGTGTTTTTATGCATTTGTATGATACAATCCCTGGGTGGCTGACTGATTGTTTGCAGTTAGACATGCTAGCGCCTAATAAATAAAGAGCCAGAGGGCGTTTTAGCTTCAAAAAAGTAAACTAAATAGACACGACACAAATCACCACCAGATTTTAAAATTTTTTCCATGCAAGTTTGCATTTTCCTGCTTATATGTAAACAGTAGTTGATTCGTCGAGTTGATGTCTTGGTGGTGATCGATCAGGGGCAGTAAGTTCTGTGATGGATTGATGCTGGTTCAGGGGCCTCTTGCATTTACTTGCTTGCACGATTCGGCCACAAATGGAGTAATAAATAAAGAAAAGTAAATAGACACGACACAAATCACCACCAGATTTTATTCTTTTTCCATGCAAGTCTGCATTTTCATGCTTATGTAAATAGCAGTTGATTCGTTGAGTTGATGTCTTGGTGGTGATCGATCAGGGGTAGTAAGTTCTGTGATGGATTGATGCTGGTTCAGGGGCCTCTTGCGTTTACTTGCTTGCACGATTCGGCCACAAATGGAGTAATAAATAAAGTAAAGTAAATAGACA
>NC_041383.1:795637980-795656160 GCF_002162155.2 Triticum dicoccoides | reverse complement strand
CCTGCTTATGTAAACAACAGTTGATTCATTGAGTTGATGTCTTCGTGGTGATTGATCAGGGGCAGTAAGTTCTATGATGGATCGATGCTGGTTCAGGGGCCTCTTGCATTTACTTGCTTGCGCGATTCGGCCACAAGCGGAGTAATAAATAAAGTAAAGTAAATAGAAATGACACAAATCACCACCAGATTTTATTCTTTTTCCATGCAAGTCTGCATTTTCCTGCTTATGTAAACAGCAGTTGATTCGTTGAGTTGATGTCTTGGTGGTGATCGATCAGGGGCAGTAAGTTCTGTGATGGATCGATGCTAGTTCAGGGGCCTCTTGCATTTACTTATCGAAAAAGGCTTTCGCCCCGCTTTATAAATAAAGCAAACCGCTAGAGAGCCCACATACAAGGACTAGTTCAAACACACACACCCAAGTCTCACAGAGAAGTACAAAGGTTCTGCTGAGGGCACAGCTCAACAAGCCCAACAAAACTAAAAGAAAAGCGTCGGACAACACGACAAGCGCCTAGTCAGGTTCCGGCAGAGGCGGCGGGGACAGCGATGACAGATGGACGGCCATTGAGCGGAGGTTGGTGATGAAGGCGGATATGGCGTCGCGGTCCTGAGGGCGGCTAAGCGGCCGCCAAAGCTGCAAGAAACCAGACAGTTTGAAGATAGCGTCAGTAGCCCGTCGCAGAGGAGTGCGCTAGATGACAAGCTTATTGCGGATCGTCCAGAGGGTCCAAGTGATGACCCCAATCTCAAGCCACCTAATGTGGCAAGAAGGCAAGGGGGAGTTCTGGAGTTCGGCACACAGGTCGGGGAAGTTGGTGTGGCACCAATTTCCACCACCACTTCACGAAAGCAGCTCCACACGAATTGAGCGGACACGCAGGAGAAGAAGATGTGATTCGAGTCTTCGGGGATACCGCAAAGCGGGCAAAGGCCAGTGCCCGGGCCATTGCGCTTGCGAACCTCGACCCAGACGGGATCCGATTGCGAATCCATTGCCACATGAAGATCTGGATTTTTAGAGGCAGGCGGATGGACCACACCGTCGTAAGGGGGGAAGTGCGGAGGAGGGGGTGATGGCCTGGTAGAGAGACTTGGTGGAGAATTGGCCCGATGGCTCGAGCCGCCATCTCACCTGATCCGGGCCACCGTCCACCACAGGTTTGTGGAGAGCAATGCAATCCAGTAACTCACGCCACGCGGCGGACTCCGGGGGGAATAAGGGCCCTCTCAACTGAGGTCAAGGGGTCGACAGCGATGGAGAAGAGGCCGGGGAAGCGCGCAGCAAAGGGGGTGTCTCCAGCCCACCGGTCAAACCAGAACAAAATCGCCGCTCTGGACCCCACCGAGATGGAGGTCCAGGGATAAGTTGGACGACCGACTTCCAGAAATGGGAGCCGCCAGATCTCTGACAGAAGGCTATGGGCTGTCCATGCAGGTACTTGTTCCGGATGATGTCGAGCCAGAGGCCACCATGGCCTTGTGAGATGCGCCAGATCCATCGGGATACGAGGGCTATATTCATGCGCTTAGAGCACATGATACCGAGGCCTCCTTGTTCCCTGGGCTTGCAAATGTCCGACCAGCTGACCATATGGTATTTTTGCTTATTGTTGTCACCTGCCAAATAGAAACGAGACTAGACTTTGGTGATCTCATGGTGCAGAGTTTCGTGAAGGTTGTAGAAGCTCATGAGGAACAAGAGGAGGTTGGAGAGGGATGAGTTAATGAGAATCATCCGAGCCACCTTTGACAACCATCTACCCTGCCATGGCTCGATGCGTGTTTGAAGCTTGGCCACGGTCGGGCGCAAGTCCGCGGCGGTGAGCCGGGAGTCACTAATGGGCGTTCCCAAGTAGGTCGTGGGGAAGGAGCCCAGGCGGTAGTTAAGCCAGTTGGCAATAGCAAGGGACTCGGCCGGAGAGTAGCCCATCACCATCACATCACTCTTGTTGAAGTTTATCTTAAGGCCAGACATTTGTTGGAAGCAGAGGAGAAGGAACTTAAGATTGGAGATATCTGTCTCCGAGCCTTCGACCATGATGACGGTGTCGTCGGCATACTGGAGGAGGGAGATCCCGGAGCCGCCGGCCAGGTGGGGGGTGATCCCATGAATATGGCCAGCAGCCTTAGCCTTATCCAGGATGGCGGCAAGTGCGTACACCACCATATTGAACAGGAAAGGGGAGAAGGGATTGCCTTGTCTAACCCCACAAAGGGTGGGGAAGTAAGGCCGATCTCTCCATTGATGTTCACGGTAGTGCGACCGTAAGATACCATCTGCATCACTCTGGTGATCTAACGGTCATCAAAGCCTTTCCGGAGCAAAACTTCCCGAAGGAAGGGCCAACTAACAGTGGCATGGGCCTTATGGAAATTGATCTTCAGGAAAACCGCCTTGAGGTGTTTAGATCGAACCTCATGGAGGAATTCATGAAGAACAAGCACCCCATCCAGGATATACCGCCCTTGAATGAAGGCGGACTGGTTGGGGTGGGTAATGTGGTCAGCAAGAAGGGTCACCCTATTGGCGTACCCTTTTGCTAGAATCCAGAAAATCACGTTGATGACCGTGATTGCATGAAACTGGTGGATGTCGGAGGCGCCCGGCACCTTCGGGATGAGCGAGATGATCCCATAGTTGAGGCGTCCGAGGTCGATGGATCCAACATAGAACTCGTCGAAGTGTTGGGAATGTAGTAATTTCAAAAAAAATCCTACGCACACGCAAGATCATGGTGATGGCATAGCAACGAGAGGGGAGAGTGTTCGTCCACGTACCCTCGTAGACCGTAAGCGGAAGCGTTATGACAATGCGGTTGATGTAGTCGTACGTCTTCACGATCCGACCGATCCAAGCACCGAACGTATGGCACCTCCGAGTTCAGCACACGTTCAGCTCGATGACGATCCCCGGGCTCCGATCCAGCAAAGCTTCGGGGATGAGTTCCGTCAGCACGATGGCGTGGTGACAATGATGATGTTCTACCGGCGTAGGGCTTCGCCTAAACTCCGCGACGATATGACCGAGGTGGAATATGGTGGAGGGGGGCACCGCACACGGCTAAGGAACGATCCGTAGATCAACTTGTGTGTTATGGGGTGCCCCCCTGCCCCCGTATATAAAGGAGGGAGGGGAAGGTGCGGCCGGCCCCCTTGGGGTGAGCCTGGAGGAGTCCTACTCCCACCGGGAGTAGGACTCCCCCCTCTTGCCTTGGTGGAGAAGGAAAGGGGGGAGGGGAAATAGGAAAGGGGGGCGCCGCCCCCCCCCTTCCTTGTCCTATTCGGACTAGGGGGGGAGGGGGCGTGCGGCCTACCCTGGCCGGCCCTCCTCTTCTCCCTCATGGCCCACTAAGGCCCATTAACCCCCGGGAGGGTTCCGGTAACCCCCCGGTGTTCCGGTAAAATCCCGATTTCACCCGGAACCTTTCCGATGTCCAAATATAGGATTCCAATATATCAATCTTTATGTCTCGACCATTTCGAGACTCCTCGTCATGTCCGTGATCACATCCGGGACTCCGAACAAACTTCGGTACATCAAAACTTATAAACTCATAATAAAACTGTCATCGTAACGTTAAGCGTGCGGACCCTACGGGTTCGAGAACTATGTAGACATGACCTAGAACCATTCTCGGTCAATAACCAATAGCGGAACCTGGATGCCCATATTGGTTCCTACATATTCTACGAAGATCTTTATCGGTCAAACCGCATAACAACATACGTTGTTCCCTTTGTCATCGGTATGTTACTTGCCCGAGATTTGATCGTCGGTATCCAAGACCTAGTTCAATCTCGTTACCGGCAAGTCTCTTTACTCGTTCTGTAACACATCATCTTATTACTAACTCATTAGTTATAATGCTTGCAAGTCTTAAGTGATGAGTATTACCGAGAGGGCCCAGAGATACCTCTCCGACAATCGGAGTGACAAAACCTAATCTCGAATTATGCCAACTCAACATGTACCTTCGGAAACACCTGTAGAGCACCTTTATAATCACCCAGTTACGTTGTGACGTTTGGTAGCACACAAAGTGTTCTTCCGGTAAACGTGAGTTGCACAATCTCATAGTTGCAGGAACTTTGTATAAGTCATGAAGAAAGCAATAGCAACATACTAAACGATCAAGTGCTAGGCTAACGGAATGGGTCATGTCAATCACATCATTCTTCTAATGATGTGATCCCATTAATCAAATGACAACACATGTCTATGGTTAGGAAACATAACCATCTTTGATGAATGAGCTAGTCAAGTAGAGGCATACTAGTGACTATATGTTTGTCTATGTATTCACACATGTATCATGTTTCCGGTTAATACAATTCTAGCATGAATAATAAACATTTATCATGATATGACGAAATAAATAATAACTTTATTATTGCCTCTAGGGCATATTTCCTTCAGTCTCCCACTTGCACTAGAGTCAATAATCTAGATTACATAGTAATGATTCTAACACCCATGGAGTCTTGGTGTTGATCATGTTTTGCTCATGAGAGAGGCTTAGTCAACGGGTCTGCAACATTCAGATCCGTATGTATTTTGCAAATCTCTATGTCTCCCACTTGGACTTGGTCCCGAATGGAATTGAAGCGTCTCTTGATGTGCTTGGTCCTCTTGTGAAATCTGGATTCCTTTGCCAAGGCAATTGCACCAGTATTGTCACAGAAGATCTTCATTGGTCCCGATGCACTAGGTATGACACCTAGATCGGAAATGAACTCCTTCATCTAGACTCCTTCATTTGCTGCTTCCGAAGCAGCTATGTACTCCGCTTCACATGTAGATCCCGCTACGACGCTTTGTTTAGAACTGCACCAACTTACAGCTCCACCGTTTAATAAAAACACGTATCCGGTTTGCGATTTAGAATCGTCCGGATCAGTGTCAAAGCTTGCATCGACGTAACCGTTTACGACTAGCTCTTTGTCACCTCCATATACGAGAAACATATCCTTAGTCCTTTTCAGGTATTTCAGGATGTTCTTGACCGCAGTCCAGTGATCCACTCCTGGATTACTTTGGTACCTTCCTGCCAAGCTTATTGCTAAGCATACGTCAGGTCTGGTACACAGCATTGCATACATGATAGAGCCTATGGCTGAAACATAGGGAACATTTTTTATTTTCTCTCTATCTTCTGCTGTGGTCGGGCATTGAGTTCGACTCAACTTCACACCTTGTAGCACAGGCAAGAATCCTTTCTTTGCCTGATCCATTTTTAACTTTTTCAAAATTTTGTCAAGGTATGTGCTTTGTGAAAGTCCTATTAAGCGTCTTGATCTATCTCTATAGATCTTGATGCCCAATATGTAAGCAGCTTCACCGAGGTCTTTCATTGAAAAACTTTTATTCAAGTATCCTTTTATGCTATCCAGAAATTCTATATCATTTCCAATTAATAATATGTCATCTACATATAAAATTAGAAATGCTACAGAGCTCCCACTCACTTTCTTGTAAATACAGGCTTCTCCAAAAGTCTGTATAAATCCATATGCTTTGATCACACTATCAAAGCGTTTATTCCAACTCCGAGATGCTTGCACCAGTCCATAAATGGAATGCTGGAGCTTGCACACTTTGTCAGCACCTTTTGGATCAACAAAACCTTCCGGCTGCATCATATACAACTATTCTTCTAGAAATCCATTCAAGAATGCAGTCTTGACATCCATTTGCCAAATTTCATAATTATGAAATGCAGCAATAGATAACATGATTCGGACGGACTTAAGCATCGCTACGGGTGAGAAAGTCTCATCGTAGTCAACCCCTTGAACTTGTCGAAAACCTTTTGCAACAAGTCGAGCTTTATAGACAGTTATATTACCATCAGCGTCAGTCTTCTTCTTAAAGATCCATTTATTCTCAATGGCTTGCTGATCATCGGGCAAGTCAACCAAAGTCCATACTTTGTTTACATACATGGATCCCATCTCAGATTTCATGGCTTCTAGCCATTTTGCAGAATCCGGGCTCATCATCGCTTCCTCATAGTTCGTAGGTTCATCATGGTCAAGTAACATGACTTCCAGAATAGGATTACCGTACCACTCTGGCGCGGATCTTACTCTGGTAGACCTACGAGGTTAAGTAGAAACTTGATCTGAAGTTTCATGATCATTATCATTGGCTTCCTCACTAATTGGTGTAGTTCTCACATGAACCGGTTCTCGTGATGAACTACTTTCCAATAAGGGAGTAGATACAGTTATCTCATCAAGTTCTACTTTCCTCCCACTCACTTCTTTCGAGAGAAACTCCTTCTCTAGAAAGGATCCATTCTTAGCAACGAATGTCTTGCCTTAGGATCTGTGATAGAAGGTGTACCCAATAGTCTCTTTTGGGTATCCTATGAAGACACATTTCTCCGATTTAGGTTCGAGCTTATCAGGTTGAAGTTTCTTCACATAAGCATCGCAGCCCCAAACTTTAAGAAACAACAACTTTGGTTTCTTGCCAAACCACAGTTCATAAGGCGTCGTCTCAACGGATTTTGATGGTGCCCTATTTAACGTGAATGCGGCCGTCTCTAAAGCATAACCCCAAAATGATAGCGGTAAATCAGTGAGACATCATAGATCGCACCATATCAAGTAAAGTACGATTACGACGCTCGGACACACCATTTCGTTGTGGTGTTCCAGGTGGCGTGAGTTGCGAAACTATTCCACATTGTTTCAAGTGTAGGCCAAACTCATAACTCAAATACTCTCCTCCACGATCAGATCGTAGAAACTTTATTTTCCTGTTATGATGATTTTCCACTTCACTCTGAAATTCTTTGAACTTTTCAAATGTTTCAGACTTGTGTTTCATCAAGTAGATATACCCATATCTGCTCAAATCATCTGTGAAGGTGAGAAAATAACGATACCCGCCGCGAGCCTCAACATTCATTGGGCCACAAACATCAGTATGTATGATTTCCAACAAATCAGTTGCTCGCTCCATAGTTCCGGAGAACGGCGTTTTTAGTCATCTTGCCCATAAGGAACGGTTCGCAAGTACCAAGTGATTCATAATCAAGTGATTCCAAAAGTCCATCAGTATGGAGTTTCTTCATGCGCTTTACACCAATATGACCCAAACGGCAGTGCCACAAATAAGTTGCACTATCATTATTAACTCTGCATCTTTTGGTTTCAACACTCTGAATATGTGTAGCACTACTATCGAGATTCAATAAAAATAGACCACTCTTCAAGGGTGCATGACCATAAAAGATATTACTCATATAAATAGAACAACCATTATTCTCTGATTTAAATGAATAACCGTCTCGCATCAAACAAGATCCAGATATAATGTTCATGCTCAACGCTGGCACCAAATAACAATTATTCAGGTCTAAAACTAATCCCGAAGGTAGATGTAGAGGTAGCGTGCCGACCGCGATCACATCGACTTTGGAACCGTTTCCCACGCGCATCGTCACCTCGTCCTTGGCCAGTGCTCGCTTATTCCGTAGTCCCTGTTTCGAGTTGCAAATATTAGCAACAGAATCAGTATCAAATACCCAGGTGCTACTACAAGCTCTAGTTAGGTACACATCAATAACATGTATATCACATATACCTTTGTTCACTTTGCCATCCTTCTTATCCGCCAAATACTTGGGGCAGTTCCGCTTCCAGTGACCAGTCTGCTTGCAGTAGAAGCACTCAGTTTCAGGCTTAGGTCCAGACTTGGGTTTCTTCTCTTGAGCAGCAACTTGCTTGTTGTTCTTCTTGAAGTTCCCCTTCTTCTTCCCTTTGCCCTTTTTATTGAAACTAGTGGTCTTGTTGACCATCAACACTTGATGCTCCTTCTTGATTTCTACCTCCGCAGCTTTTAGCATTGCGAAGAGCTCGGGAATGGTCTTGTTCATCCCTTGCATATTATAGTTCATCACAAAGCTCTTGTAGCTTGGTGTCAGTGATTGGAGAATTCTGTCAATGACGCTATCATCCGGAAGATTAACTCCCAGTTGAATCAAGTGATTATTATACCCAGACATTTTGAGTATATGCTCACTAACAGAACTATTCTCCTCCATCTTACAGTTGTAGAACTTATTGGAGACTTCATATCTCTCAATCCGGGCATTTGCTTGAAATATTAACTTCAACTCCTGGAACATCTCATATGCTCCATGACGTTCAAAACGTCGTTGAAGACCCGGTTCTAAGCCGTAAAGCATGGCACATTGAACTATAGAGTAGTCATCAGCTTTGCTCTGTCAGACGTTCTTAACACCGTCAGTTGCATCAGCAGCAGGCCTGGCACCCAGCGGTGCTTCCAGGACGTAACTTTTCTGTGCAGCAATGAGGATAATCCTCAGGTTACGGACCCAGTCCGTGTAATTGCTACCATCATCTTTCAACTTTGCTTTCTCAAGGAACGCATTAAAATTCAACGGAACAACAGCACGAGCCATCTATCTGCAAAGAAACATAGACAAGCAAAATACTATCAGGTACTAAGTTCATGATAAATTTAGGTTCAATTAATCATATTACTTAAGAACTCCCACTTAGACAGACATCTCTCTAGTTATCTAAGTGATCACGTGATCCAAATCAACTAAACCATAACCGATCATCACGTGAGATGGAGTAGTTTTCAATGGTGAACATCATTATGTTTGATCATATCTACTATATGATTCACGCTCGACCTTTCGGTCTCCGTGTTCCGAGGCCATATCTGCATATGCTAGGCTCGTCAAGTTTAACCCGAGTATTCTGCGTGTGCAAAACTGGCTTGCACCCGTTGTAGATGGACGTAGAGCTTATCACACCCGATCATCATGTGGTGTCTGGGCACGACGAACTTTGGCAACGGTGCATACTCAGGGAGAACACTTCTTGATAATTAGTGAGAGATCATCTTAAAATGCTACCGTCAATCAAAGCAAGATAAGATGCATAAAGGATAAACATCAGATGCAATCAATATAAGTGATATGATATGGCCATCATCATCTTGTGCTTGTGATCTCCATCTCCGAAGCATCGTCATGATCACCATCGTCACCGGCGTGACACCTTGATCTTCATCGTAGCATCGTTGTCGTCTCGCCAACTATTGCTTCTACGACTATCGCTACCGCTTAGTGATAAAGTAAAGCAATTACAGGGCATTTGCATTTCATACAATAAAGCGACAACCATATGGCTCCTGCCAGTTGCCGATAACTTCGGTTACAAAACATGATCATCTCATACAATAAAATATAGCATCACATCTTGACCATATCACATCACAACATGCCCTGCAAAAACAAGTTAGACGTCCTCTACTTTGTTGTTGCAAGTTTTACGTGGCTGCTACGGGCTTAGCAAGAACCGTTCTTACCTACGCATCAAAAACCACAACGATAGTTTGTCAAGTTGGTGTTGTTTTAACCTTCGCAAGGATCGGGCGTAGCCACACTCGATTCAGCTAAAGTGAGAGAGACAGACACCCGCCAGCCACCTTTAAGCACGAGTGCTCGCAACGGTGAAACCAGTCTCGCGTAAGCGTACGCGTAATGTCGGTCCAGGCCGCTTCATCTCACAATACCGCCGAACCAAAGTATGACATGCTGGTAAGCAGTATGACTTGTATCGCCCACAACTCATTTGTGTTCTACTCGTGCATATGACATCTACGCATAAAACCTGGCTCTGATACAACTGTTGGGAACGTAGTAATTTCAAAAAAATTCCTACGCACACGCAAGATCATGGTGATGGCATAGCAACGAGAGGGGAGAGTGTTCGTCCATGTACCCTCGTAGACCGTAAGCGGAAGCGTTATGGCAACGCGGTTGATGTAGCCATACGTCTTCACGATCCGACCGATCCAAGAACCGAACATACAGCACCTCCGAGTTCAGCACACGTTCAGCTTGATGACGATCCCCGGGCTCCGATCCAGCAAAGCTTCGGGGATGAGTTCCGTCAGCACGACGGCGTGGTGACGATGATGATGTTCTACCGGCGCAGGGCTTCGCCTAAACTCCGCGACGATATGACCGAGGTGGAATATGGTGGAGGGGGGCACCGCACACGGCTAAGGAACGATCCGTAGATCAACTTGTGTGTTATGGGGTGCCCCCCTACCCCCGTATATAAAGGAGGGAGGGGGAGGTGCGGCCGGCCCCCTTGGGGTGCGCCTGGAGGAGTCCTACTCCCACCGGGAGTAGGACTCCCCCCTCTTGCCTTGGTGGAGAAGGAAAGGGGGGAGGGGAAAGAGGAAAGGGGGGGCGCCGCCCCCCCTTCCTTGTCCTATTCGGACTAGGGGGGAGGGGGCGCGCGGCCTGCCCTGGCCGGCCCTCCTCTTCTCCCTCATGGCCCACTAAGGCCCATTAACCCCCGAGAGGGTTCCGGTAACCCCCCGGTGTTCCGGTAAAATCCCGATTTCACCCGGAACCTTTCCGATGTCCAAATATAGGCTTCCAATATATCAATCTTTATGTCTCGACCATTTCGAGACTCCTCGTCATGTCCGTGATTACATCCGGGACTCCGAACAAACTTCGGTACATCAAAACTTATAAACTCATAATAAAACTGTCATCGTAACGTTAAGCGTGCGGACCCTACGGGTTCGAGAACTATGTAGACATGACCTAGAACCATTCTCGGTCAATAACCAATAGCGAAACCTGGATGCCCATATTGGTTCCTACATATTCTACGAAGATCTTTATCGGTCAAACCGCATAACAACATACGTTGTTCCCTTTGTCATCGGTATGTTACTTGCCCGAGATTTGATCGTCGGTATCCAATACCTAGTTCAATCTCGTTACCGGCAAGTCTCTTTACTCGTTCTGTAACACATCATCTTATTACTAACTCATTAGTTATAATGCTTGCAAGGCTTAAGTGATGAGTATTACCGAGAGGGCCCAGAGATACCTCTCCGACAATCGGAGTGACAAAACCTAATATCGAATTATGCCAACTCAACATGTACCTTCGGAAACACCTGTAGAGCACCTTTATAATCACCCAGTTACGTTGTGACGTTTGGTAGCACCCAAAGTGTTCTTCCGGTAAACGTGAGTTGCACAATCTCATAGTTACAGGAACTTTGTATAAGTCATGAAGAAAGCAATAGCAGAATACTAAACGATCAAGTGCTAGGCTAACGGAATGGGTCATGTCAATCACATCATTCTCCTAATGATGTGATCCCATTAATCAAATGACAACACATGTCTATGGTTAGGAAACATAACCATCTTTGATTAATGAGCTAGTCAAGTAGAGGCATACTAGTGACTATATGTTTGTCTATGTATTCACACATGTATCATGTTTCCGGTTAATACAATTCTAGCATGAATAATAAACATTTATCATGATATGAGGAAATAAATAATAACTTTATTATTGCCTCTAGGGCATATTTCCTTCACGAAGATGGCCATGAACTCGTCGAAGACGTTCCAGAAGGTCTGGAAGAATTTCACCGGAAGCCCGTCAGGACCCGGAGCCGAGGTGGGGTTCATGCCTCGAATGGCAGCCCAGACCTCACCCTCGGAGAAGGGGGCTGTAAGGTCTGCGTTCTCCACGTCAGTGACTAGCTGGGGGCCGGTCCAGCAATCAGGGGCCAGGGAGAGGCCGCTCCTAGGAGCGGCAGAGAACAAGGACCTATAGAATCCGTCGACATGGGCCCGAATGTCACGGCCGTCCTGCAGGAGGGACGCGCCATCCCAGAGGAGGGGGTGGTGTTGCGTCTACGGCGGCCATTTGCAATGGCTTGAAAGTAGGTCGTGTTTGCATCGCCCTTCAAAACCCATTTCTGGGCAGCACAGAGACGCCAATAGGCCTCCTCGTCAGTGTAGATGACGGAGAGCTGGTCTTCTAAGTCGTAGCGAGAGAGAGCCACTCGTCAGGAGAGAGGCTGATTGCGTCAGCACACAAGTCTAGGGCCTGGATGGCGGTCAACAAGGCCTTCTTACGATCGTGGAGGTCACGCCCAAGGTTTGCACCCCATCCCTTCATGAACTGCCGGCTTGGCACAAAGGTGCAATGAGTCGATGGCCGAGGGAGGGCAGGGATGGGGGTGCGCGCGGGCCTCCACCGAGTGGGCGCCAACAGCCTCCACAAAACCGGTTTGGGACAACCAGAATGTCTCAAATCGGAATCAGGGGGGATCAACGGCCGCTCGTCGGTGGAGGACAGGAGGAGGGGCACATGATCGGAGCCAATCCGGGTGATGGCATGGAGGAAAGCCAGAGGGCAGCGGAGGTCCCATTCCAGGGAAACTAGGACCCTGTCTAGGACGGACTGGGTCGGGGAAGCCTGACGATTGGCCCAGGTAAACCTGGCACCAATCCTATCTATCTCGCGGAGACCCAGATCAGCAATGCAGTCATTAAACATTTGCATCCGTGCAAACTTTACATTTGCATTGCTCTTGTCCTCCGTGAAACGGAGGAGATTAAAATCGCCTCCAACCACCACCGGAAGAGAGGCAGCTGATATCTTCCGGTGGAGCTCCTCGAGGAAGGAAGCAGACCTACTATGGTCTGCCGGGCCATAGACAATGATGACCTCCCATTTGAAGTTAAGCGTCTGTTCGTAGAGTTTCATGCTCACGAAGAATTGCCCCTGGTCCATGCTACCCACCTCGAAGGTGGCATCCTTGACACCTAAAAGGATGCCACCTGAATGACCAATGCTCCCACTAGAAGGGGGCCAATGCCAAGAAAAGAGGTGGGAGCTCAGACGGTTAAGCTCCGGAAGAGAGAATTCTATACGCATGGTTTCTTGGATGGCGACAATGTCAATGTGTTCATCACGCATGTATTCCACGAGTTCGCGGCGCCGACCATCATGGTCGAAACCGCGGATGTTCTAGAATAGGGCACACATTAAGGCGCCATTGGGGGGCTGCTTGGCCCCAGGACATGAGACGCGCTTTGGACGCGGAGGGCGGCGGCGGTGCGGGAGAGGGTGCGACCACGAAGCTCGGCCGCGGTGAGCGGGAGAAGGCCACCAGGCCGCCTAGGTGGCGCTGGGGAGGCACCCACCACTACAGGAATCAGCTACTTTGCCATCAGCCACGGCGGACGGCAAAGGCATGGATGGCGGACGGCAAAGACCTTTGCCGTCTGCCGCGGACGGAAAAAGGGGACAACAAAGTAGGGGACGGCTAAGAGCTACGTTGCCGTCTGCTTTGGGCAGCTGACGGCAAAAGGTCCTTTGCCATCAGCAGTGGACGGCAAAGAAGGAAGACGGCAATAAATGCGCTGTTACTCCGTTAGGTGGTTAATGGCAGGCCTTTGCCATCCGCTGCGGACGGCAAAGCCTTTGCTGTCAGCCACTGTAGGCAAACTGACCAAATTGGTCAGCCTCCCAGGAAGCACAGTTGCCTGCCACGTGGCCTCTTTGCCGTCCACTGCTGATGGCAAAGATACCTTTGCCGTCGGTGGCAGACGGCAAAGAGCCTGCATATTGTCTCTTTTTCTGTTTTTTTTAATCCAACAATTTTCACAGCAAATATATATGACATATATAGATATATTTAGTCCATATCACATATCCAACACATAAGTTTCATATCACATATCACATCAGTTTCATCCATACACATTGTTCATACATAAGCAAGTTCCATCCATACACATTGTTCCATCCATATACATATTACAATGCAAAGTTTCATCAAGATAGCAAGTTCCATCATAGCAAGCTAGATACAATGCAAAGTTTCATCAAAGGAAAAGCAAGCACTCCATCATAGCAAACTAGCTTCCATGAAGTGAATGAAATCTGCAAAATGGTAAATAAGAAAGTTAGAAATAGGTGACTAGAACAAGAAGTATATGTCATTTATGAGCTAACTTAGGTGAAATGGATCATATATGAGCTAACTAAGTTGGAATGGGTTGTTTACGAGCTAACTTAGTTGAAATGGATCATTTATGAGCTAACTTAGTTGAAATGGGTCGTTTATGAGCTAAGTAAGGTGAAGGGCATCGTTTTTGAGCTAAGTAAGGTGAAATGGATCGTTTTTTAGCTAACTTAGGTGAAATGGATCATTTATGAGCTTTTATGAGCTAACTTAGTTGAAACGGGTCGTTTATGAGCTAAATAAGGTGAAATGCCACGTTTTTGAGCTAAGTAAGGTGAAATGGATTGTTTTTGAGCTAACTTAGGTGAGATGGATCATTTATGAGCTAACTTAATTGAAATGGGTCATTTATGAGCTAACTAAGGCGAAATGCCACATTTTTGAGCTAAGTAAGGTGAAATGTATCATTTTGAGCTAACTTAGGTGAAATGGATCATTTATGAGCTTTTATGAGCTAACTTAGTTGAAACGGGTCGTTTATGAGCTAACTAAGGTGAAATGTCACGTTTTTGAGCTAAGTAAGGTGAAATGGATCGTTTTTTAGCTAACTTAGGTGAAATGGATCATTTATGAGCTTTTATGAGCTAACTTAGTTGAAATGGGTCGTTTATGACCTAACTAAGGTGAAATGCCACGTTTTTGAGCTAACTAAGGTGAAATGGATCGTTTTTGAGCTAACTTAGGTGAAAAGGATCATTTATGAGCTTTTATGAGCTAACTTAGTTGAAATGAGTCGTTTATGACCTAACTAAGGTGAAATGCCACGTTTTTTAGCTAACTAAGGTGAAATGGATCGTTTTTAGCTAACTTAGGTGAAATGGATCATTTAAGAGCTAATTTAGGTGAAATGGATCATTTTTAGCTAACTTAGGTGAAATGGATCATTTAGGAGCAAATCTAGGTGAAATGGGTCATTTTGGAGCTAACCTAGGTGAAATGGGTCATTTTAAAGCTAACGTAGGTAAAATGGATCATTTAGGAGCTAATCTATGTAAAATGGGTCATTTTAGAGCTAACTTGGATAAATTGGATCACTTGTAAGCTAACTAAGGTAAAATGAGTCATTTTAGAGCTAACTTAGGTAAAATGGATCGTTTATGAGCTAACTAAGCTAATTATGCAATTTTTGACATAAGTAACCTAAGTACATGTCATTTTAGAGCTAACTTAGGTAGAATGGATGGTTTATGAGGTCAGTAAGCATATTAAGTCATTTTGGAGGAAAAGAAGCTAACTCTAGGTCATTATGGTAAGCATATTGGAGGAAATAAAGCTAAGTCTAGGTCTTTATGCATTTGTTAAGCAAAACACTAGAGAAACTTACCGTGATCAGGGAGGTGTACGAGCGGGCTGGCTCGCGCCGGTAGCTGGAGAAGGATCATGCAATGCGTTTCTGGAGTTAAGCTGCACCAAAGATCATTTCCAATGTCTCGTTAGCATTATGACACTCAAATGTTAAGACTAGAAAGTAATGTCCATTCTAGTTAAACTCACCATGCTCCCAGGAGCAATCGCTGGCATCGGCGGAGCGGTCTGACCAGACTTCTCGCACACAGACTGCACATTTGGTTTTCACAACAGAGTCATACTAGTTAGTAATGAGACTCAAATGTTAAGACTAGCAAGTAATCTGCAGAAGAAACTTACCACAAGGAGCTCATACATGGCCCTTGCCTGCATGTCATTTCGTGCCCTCTCCTTCTCCAACATCTTTGTCGTCCTCTCCTCCAACTCCCGTTGCCTCTCCGCCGCCTCCGCCAGAAGTTTCTCCGTTCTATCTCTCTCACTCTGTATAGCAGCCTGCAACACCACTCACATGACCATTTGTAATCATTGATGGAAGCGCACACAATGTAATGGAGAAAGATAGCTGAGTACTTATAACTAACCTTGAAGGCGAGTTGGACTGGCCGTTCACGAGGCCTTATCTCAAGAGCGAAGCTCGACTGGCGCGCCTTGATCTCGGAGAGAGTGCTAGGACAACGGATAAGTCCATCTCCCATGGCTATGGAGCCATGGGACCTCCCGCCACCAGATATCATCAGCAGCTCTGTATCAATGGGACCCTGGCTCGGGTTAAAGTCCTCCCCTTTCCTCGCCTTCCCTTAATCTCTATATTGCACGAGCTTGTCGTGGGCGGAGATGTTGGTGAAGTTCTTTGGATCATCGAGGTCAGACGCGGAGAATGCCTTGACTTTCTTGTAAGAGCCAGTGTGGGCCATGGCATACAGGTCGTACACCTCTGGCACCTTATCCGCCTTATTGTAGCGTGCCCGAAAGATAGAAACAAAGTAAATTAGTAATTAAAGGGCTAAAGCTAGCATGATGGATGAATTGCATGAATCATGAAGCAAACCACATACCCAGTTCCGCCCGTACTGAAATAAGTTGGAGCTGCCTTGATGGTGTGGCACACCTTCCATTTGGGCACGTTTGTCCTTGGCCTTGTTGTGGGAGGCCCGCCATTGTTTTGAGCACCACGCATTGACCAACACCTCCCAACAATCCATCCGATCCGCACACCATCTCGGAGGGGCCTAAGTTAGCAAATAGAAACTTGAGCGCTACGACTATGAATTACTAAATGAAGGAAGTAAGTACAAGGCCTTAAGAATTACCTTCATGTACTGCTCCTTACTCAAGAACTTATCGCGGCACTCCTGCTTGGGCTTCTTGATACCACGTCCGGCGTAGTAGTCTCGAACAGCCTGCACCTGAACCTCATGCCGTAAGTTCTGAAGTAGGCGCTTGCACTCCTTGTCGATAACATCTGCCGCCTCCTCCTCGTATCCCTCCTCACACCTATAGAATGTCTGCAATCAAATGAGACAATATTGATTAGTACAATTAATAACTAGCTAGTTCAAGATTTTTAATTGTGTAAAGGAGAAATTACCCAGAACTTTCTGATCACCACGTCTTCCCTCGTCTTGCACAAGACACCGTCGATAATCTCACCCGGCGGGGCCGGGGCAGCCAAGTAGCTCCCAACTCAATCCAACCTCTGGAAGCCGACCCTCACCAGGCAACGTGACAAACCCTGGGAAGTTTTGCCGAATCAGAACTCCAAGGACGGAGTTGGGCCGGTGGACACTTTCATGGTGGTCCCAACCCCTGCAGCATGACAAGGCCAACACATTAGTTATTTGAAGAAACGTGAATGCAGAAGGTACAAAAAGATTAAATGCACTTACCTCTCCCCATCAGGGAAAATCAACCACCTCTGCTCGCGGGTCGCCGGCACGGACGGGAGCCGTGTAGCACCACGCCGGTAGACGTTGCCCCCCCACCTCAATATCAGTTGGCTCCCGGTCATCATCAACATGGACACTCGGCTCCCTGCCATCATCAGCATGGCCACTCGGCTCCTCAGGCTGACCCGACCAGGTACCCCATCCAGACGTGTGCTCCTCTGGGGTCTCGTGGGCCCATCTCTCATGGGCCGAAGGCCCATCGACCCGAGGCTCGTGGGCCGAAGACCCGTGGACCGGAGGCTCGTGGACCGGAGTCCGTGTAGCCTCCTCCTCGGACGAGTCCACCCTAGCAGTCACGTGCTCGGGTGAAACAGCTGGGGGTGGCGGCGAGGAAGGCGCCGTAAGAGTCACCCTACCTCCTCTCCCGCGACCACGTGCTCCACCTCCTCTCTTCTTCTTACCTTGTCCCCTGCTGGGCACCGCAGTCGACGGAGAAGGGCCCGGTGGTGTTGACATACTGTCCAGCAACGCTCGGCGGGGAGGTGCGTGTGCAATGGAAGACCTCGCAACATGCACCGACGAAGAAGGGGCCTCGGCGCGCTCCCGACCAGCGCCCACCATCTTTCAACACCTGCCATGACAAAGAATAAACTAAATTAGTACAACATAAAAAAAGTACCGACATGAATAATAATATGTATATCACTTAAGTGTATCATCATCAAGTACAACATAAAAAAATTGAATACCTGACACTACTAATAATCTCGATCAGTATCATCAATAAATGCATAATCATCATCATCACTATAATCAATGATGGGCTCACTATAATCATCATCATCACTATCATCACTATAATCATCATCATCATCACTGGACACACAACAATTATATATATAATTCACCATGTATATATTCATCAGTTGATCTACTTTGTCAATTTTATTACGTCCATGCAACCTACACTCTAATAGGCACTGGCGAAATTTATGTGTCGGATCTGGAGCAAAGCATATGCGTCGGATCGGGTGCTGTTTCGGGGTCGGGGGTTCAGGGTGTCGTGTCGGTGTTGGGGTGCCGTGTCGGGGTCGGGGTGCTGTTTCGGGGTCAGGGGTCGGGGTGTCGT
>NC_041383.1:795579544-795636275 GCF_002162155.2 Triticum dicoccoides | reverse complement strand
AAGAGGGAGAGAAACAGAGAGAGAGGGGCGGGGTGGGGCGCGGCCGCCGTTAGATGAGTTAAATCTTTGCCGTCCGCCCCCCTTTGTCGTCCGCTTTTTTGCTCTTTGTCGTTCGCTAGCAGACGTCAAAGAGGTGGGGCGTTAAGTTTTTTTTTAAACGGGCGGGTGGGTGGGGGCCACCTCCCTCTTTGCCGTCAGCTGACGGACGGCAAAGATTCTTTGCCGTCAGCTGGCGGAGGGCAAAGAAATGGCGCATGGCAAAGAGCTTCTTTGTCGTCTGCCATTTCTTTGCCGTCGGCTTTTCGGTGGCTGATGGCAAAGAGCTTCTTTGTCGTCCGCTAGCGGACGGCAACGATCTGACAGATGGCAAAGTAGCTGATTCCAGTAGTGCACCACAAAGGATAGGGGAGCAGCAGGCATAAGCAGAGGCGCGCGGGCTTCCGCTAGCCTACCGTCGAGGATCTCGCATGCCCTGATGGCCTCGATTTGAACTAAGGAGGACAGCCTCCCCCTGAAGATGATCACGGAATCAGTCGCAACCTTTGGTAAGTGACCAAGCGGAACCGACTCGAGGGCAGAGAACGAGCAAGTAGCAGCAGAGGAGGCGTAGCAGGGGTACCTGGCTCCAGGTTCTGGGCTGCAGCCCGGAGCTCCACCCAAGCGGGGATGGGTAGAGCCGGACTGCCGTCGGGTCGCGCCGCGTTGAGTCGAGCGCTTGCATTGGGTTCCTGTGGTGTTGTTTACTCCACCTCGCTCCTGTTTGCTTGTGGCGCTGAGCAAGCAAGGTTTAAGATCGCATGCAATTTGATTTCGCAGCAGCTTTTTCCAGCCGCTATAGCGGGCTATTGCGGCCGCTAAGCCATTTAGCGGCAAATAAATAGAGTGCATATTCAGCAGTAAAACGTGGTATTCTCATCAGGAACATAGAAATAGAGGATTTTTAGAAAAATAGATATTAACATGCCTTGGTGCAGATCCATTTTCAAAAAAATGGATATTAACATCTTGTTTACTTAAGTGCCTCGCGCCGAGCAAGTGAGTCCTTCATGACCGTTCTGTGCTATTCTCTATTAGGTTGCAAGGCCAGTTTGAAGAGGTGAAGGAGGAAGAGGAGGAGGGGAAGGAGGAGCAGGAGAAGCAGGAGGAGCAGGAGGAGGAGGAGGAGCAGCAGCAAGTTCTTCCTCCTTTGCCGGGGGCAGACAGAGATTGGAAGTCTTGGGCCAACTCCACCGCATGACCTCAAACGGACGTTTATTTTGTCCAGATTTTGTCCGTTTGGGGTGTCAATGGGTAGCAAAACGGACATGCATGTCCGGATTAAGTTGGAGGCGCCCAACGCGCCAGCCGATCCCAAAATGTCCGCCTCGTCCTCACGCCTCAACCGCCCGCGAGCTTGCGCTCTCGCTTCGCCGGTGTAGTCGCCGCTGCCGAGCTCGCCCGCTCCGCCCCGCACCTGCCCGTGCCCCCGCCACGGCTTGCCAACCGCCGCGCGCCGCGCCTGCTCGCGGCCGCCCGCACCCGCACCTCCGCACCCCGCCCCGCACCTGCCCGTGCCCTCGCCACGGCCTGCAGGCCGGCACGCGCCGCGCCACGCTGCTCTGCTTCGAGGTACCGCACGCCGGCGCCGCGGCATTGGGCGAGCCGTTAGACGTGCTCGGGAACAGGAGCCTGAACGGCCGCTGCGCTCCGAAGGAGCTCTGCGTTAGGCTGAAGCAGCCCGTGGCCGGGTCGAACCGTATGGTCGACGCTGGCACCGCGTGCTGATGGCCTTGATCTACGTCCATGTCGTCCATCCACGTGACGCAGTCGGGCTCCTCCTCCGCGACCGCCTGGACCGCGTGGCCCCGCGCGGCATGGTTGAACGAGAGCACGGAAGGCCCCGAGCTCGCCCAGCTCCTGCTGTCCCGCACGTAGGCGTTGGCGGCACTGGCTGGCTCGTGGTAGGCGTTGGCGGCACTGGCTGGCTCGTGGTAGGCGTAGCCCCCAAAGAGCACCGCCGCGTCCACGCCTCCGAGCAGCGCGTCGTGGCCGCTGTAGCCGAGCGCGTCGAACGCGGATGCTTCGGCGTCAAAGCCGCCGTGGTACATCACCATCGGTTCCCGCACTAACACCATGAACACGATCACCTAGCTACCTAGCTACTAGCTAGTAGTTTCAGTTAGTGGCAGTAGCTAAACCAAGCTAGCTATGTGATGCAAGGCTTTGGTTACCGAATGAGGCAATTTTACAGAGGGGGGCGGATAAATGTGGTTACCACGGTTACCGGGAAATACCAAGAATATTTCGAACGAATTTTATAGTTCAATTTTGAATTCAAATAAATGAATGAACGAACATTCGAACCAGAGACCTGTCAAAACAGGAACAAGGTTGCTACAAACACGTCAGAATCAACTCTCATGGCATTAATTAGATCCTACGCACTTTCCTACAAATGAAGCGTTTAAATTCAAAAATTTCAAAAAAAATGGTATCTTTTGCTCGGTATGAGGATTTATCGAGGGGCACGGAAATATGGGGTAACCATGGGAAATCTTGAAATTTCGACCGGTAGCCAAAACCTTGATGTGATGTAATCTAGCAGAGTGTTGCACCCGGCAGCCTCCAAGCGTGCCTGCGCCCGCGCCCCGCCCTCTCGCCCGGCCACCGCCGCGCACCCGCGCCCGCCGCGCATCCGCTGCGCCCGCGCCCGCCGCGGCATGCCCTGGCCGCTCGCGCCTGCAGCCAGCTCGCAGGCGTGCCCCGCCGCCGCAGCCGCGCCGCACGCCGCCCCTGCGCGCGCTCGCCCCGCCCACTGCGCGTGCGCGCCCGCGCCCCGCCCTCTCGCCCGGCCGCCGCCGCGGCATGCCCTGGCTGCTCGCGCCCCGCCGCCGCAGCCGCGCCGCACACCGCCCCTTGCACGCGCGCCCGCGCCATGGCCGCCCCGCCGTGGACTCGTCCCATCTTTTCCGTCTCTGTTGGTCTCGGGTGGAGAGAGGATGGTAGGCGGGCATGGTAGGCCACGTGAGAGAGAAAAGGAGAGAGGATGACAGGCGGGCCAGGGTCACATGCAAAAGGGACAAGGCCGGACGAGGACGACCCAGAAGGCGTCTGCTTGTGTCCGCTTTGGACGCAAACCCAGCTCAAACTTGCGCCCAGGATGGGGCGAGACGGACAAGAAACGGATGCTTTTTACGGATGGGGTCGTGCGTTGGGACGTCTCATATGTCCGTTTAACCCCAAACAGACAGACCCGGACGATTTGGGGTCGTGCGGTGGAGTTGGCCTTACTACTACCGCAGCTGGGATCACATTCTACCTCCACCAACATTGCAGCTTGCAAGTAGTTTGCCTCGCATCCCCAGACAACCAAACAAGACAAAATAGAGTAAGTAACAGATTATCCATCCCAAGGAAAAACATTGATCCAAATTCTTCCATGAATTGACACTGACACCGCTCCAAACTTCTTTTCCGGTTTAATCTTTGCAGGTGGAGTATGCTCCTTGCACTGCTATGGCGAAACACTCACAACTTTGTTACTGTTGGTGTATCGTCAAGACAGGGGCTTCAATGTCGATCATTTGGCATTGATTCTCTCTGCTGCCGGCCAGGGGTTCCTCAAGGAAACTGGAGCAAGCATTTATAACATATCTCTGTTGATTGCCTAGTCTGGTATTCCATTCGAGGCCAGTAGCATCCCAGCTTTCTTACTCCTAAGTGATGTTGTGCTAAAGCCGCACTCACGGTCTGTCGATATTCGATAACGTATGGCTCAACCCATACGCTCCCACTTACTCAGGAGCCGTGGACCGAAGAGGTGATTGCTCAAGGGCTTAGCTGTGACTCGACACGTAACCTGTTTGAGAACGTTATGAAATTTCGCGAGTTGCTATGTAAGGTCATCGATTCCGGTCCCATTGCTGTGACACTAAATCCACAGCGCCACTATCATGACATCCGTCGGGATGATGAGCCTTATAGGTTAAAAGCAAATGGAGAATACGTTATAATCAAGTTACCCAAAGGCAAGGAGGTAAAGACAGGGCATATCGTAACAGTGTATGGGTACGAATGCCCGGGAGGCGATGTGCGCACTTTACTCCTCAAGTACCAAGAGAACACCATGAGGGTGTCAGCGTTAAACCAAGATGAGGCCGCGGTGCCATCGGACCAAGTCAAGGTCGGCCGACACTTAATGGATCCAGATGCAATTTATGGCTACTATACACCGGGCGGCCTCAAGACCATCACATTCACGCTAGAGTAGCTGCTATGGATGATATAACTTGATCTATTTATGTCATTTTAACTACATTTGCTAGTATGTGCTGAACTATGCAGAGCTGAACTATGTAGAGCTGAACTATGCAATGGAAATACACATTTTTCATTTCAGTTCATTTCCAGTATGCTATGCACGTGGATGGACAATATGTGTGATGACACTTGAAACATTTTGTTTTCTTGGTAGGCTTATCATCTTTGGCTATTGAATCATTTTGTCCCCATCTGTGGCTGGGAATACCTTATTACCTCAAATGATATGTCTTATTATCTGGTGTGAAGTGCAAGCTCCTGGGAATGCCTTATTACCTGAAATGATATATGTCTTATTATCTGGTGTGAAGTGCAAGCTGACACACCTCCGGTGGTTCGGCTTGATATCTCTTGGTCTTGGGATGTACACCCGGCATCTGGTCCAGCAACCTCCCCCATGGGCCATGGTCTGTTAATTCCAACTCACTGGCGAGAGGCTGTCCGTATGCTTAAAAATTTGTAGTAAGAGTGCTCTATATCCTTTCACCTGTATGTAAATTTCTCGTTTGAGCATGAGGATTGATTGCTGCTCAGCTGGGTCAGTAGATTTATTGTTCAGTTTAAGCATGCAGTTCGAAAAAAAAAATCTTTTGGCTGCTGATTTGTACAGTTTCAGTTTCAGTTTGGTACAGTGGCGTTCATGTGAGAAGTAACAAGACTAAGATGGGCTTCTCTTTTGCAGGTAGCTGGTGTGGGTCCCATCTGTCAGCTCTATCTTGTTCCTCCTCCCCCCATTGTTGCATGCGTGCTCTGACTCTCAAGACATGGGCAGTCGTCTATGGTTGGTTGCAGTTGGCGATTAACTTACTAACGAAGTAACGAGATGAAAATTTTCGCCTGTAACGCCATCGGCCGTCCCTATGCTCAAGTAAGATATGTAATAAGGGAGGTTATGTGAATGCAATTTCTGATGGTTTGAGTTTGGTACAGTGGTGTTTGTTCATTTTAAGGCTGACAACTAGATGCCAAGTTCCAGTAAAATCTTCTAAGGCTGACAACTAGCTGCCAATTTAATCTGTGGCAAAGCAGCCTACACACATTTTAATTTGAGCAAGCTTCGTTTGGGCACATCACATGGATAGATGAATGGTCAAATAAATAAATGGAGCCAAAATCTATAAGTTATGACTTCAAACTGAATGACACCTCAGTCAGTGAGGTCAGTTTCAGGTTCTGAAACTAAAACTGAATGCTGCTGATTTGTTCAGTTTCAGTTTGGTAATTAGGGTGGTGTGGACGTAACAAAAAATGGCCTCTTTTCTCTTTGTATGCTGCTTATGTCAATCTCAGGTTAATCAGTAAAGTGCTCCAACTAGTTCAGTTTTCCTAGTATACTTTTTTTCTTTGAAAGATTAATTTGTAGTATGTCAATGTGCTGCTTAATATGGGGCACTTAATATGTAACTAGATATTTCTAAATTTTGAACTTTTAATTCTGATTATGCATATCACCGTTTTTCATCTAAAATGTGTAGTATTTTTCATATTTATGGGCACCACAGAATTTCAAAATTTTACTATGGGGCATTATATTTCTATAGAAGTACTACACATGTTGTTTTGATCAAAGATAATTTTCTTCTTTTCTATCCAAAAAGATGTAGCTCATACATCAGTACCAAGTTGTCCTATACTGTTGCAGGTTGGTGTTGGAAGTGATTTTGATGAGCTGAAAGATATTGGGATGAAGATTGTAAAAATATGTGGCAGGTTACCACTTGCTATTAAAGTTATGGGTGGAGTCTTAAGCAGAAGAGATCCTAAGGAACGTGATTGGGAGATTTACACAAGAATCTTGGCTGGAAAGAAGATGGGTTACAAGAGGAGCTAAACTACTCAGTAAGCTTGAGTTACAATGATTTATCTCCAGAGTTGAAGCAATGCTTTCTCTATTATCACTTTTGCCAAAGGGTTCAGGTTTTTGCAAGCATAGTGTTATTAGCATGTGGATTAGTGAAGGATTTGTTTAACATGATGGTAGGTCGGGGTCAGACCTACCATCATGTTGAACAAATAGGGGCTGGGGATGATTATCATTGGGAGTTAGTCGCTAGGAATCTTTTGGAGACCGATGATTCAAATGAGAACATATGGGAGTACACCTTGCATGATGTCGTCCGCTCATTTGCTCAATTTATGGCTAAGGAACAAGCATTGGTGGTTCACAAGGATCAAGGTGACATTAGAAAACTTCTTCCAGAAAACCAAAAATTTCACCATCTCTGTATATTTCATCCCAAACTAGAGTTGAGCATCCTAGAGAAGCAAGAAACATTGAGGACATTATTTTTGATAGACTATGAGATTAAACCTGGTGGTTCATTGGCAAATTTTGCTAGTCTACGGGTATTGGATATATGCTTCGAGGGATGTGATTGGTTAGTGAACTCTTAGTGTGAGCTGAGGCACCTAAGATACTTGTCATTCTCCGATACAAACACATCTAGGCTTCCAGGTGACATTCATAAGATGAGGTTCCTTCAGCACATTCAGCTCCTGGACTGTACAAAATTGGACAAGCTTCCTAACAGCATTACAAAACTAGCGTGTTTAAGATATCTTAACCTGAATGGGTCAAATGTAGATGCTATACCAAGAGGGTTTAGTGGTTTAACAAGTTTGAGAACCCTCAGGGGGTTTCCAGTAAAGATGGATGGGGACTGGTGCGCTTTAGAAGAGTTGGAGGCTCTTTCACATCTTAGAAATCTTTCAGTCCAAAGTCTAGAAAATGTGCCTGCTAGTTCAGTTGCTAAAAGGGCCAAGATCAGCAACAAGAAGAGTCTAGAATATTTGGAGTTAAATTGCTACAAGGATGAGAAAGAGGAGGAAGATAAAGTGCGCCAAATTGGGCTGGAGCAACGAAAGAGAATAGAGATTGTCTTTGATGAGCTGTGCCCTCCACCCAAATTGGAGACACTAATAATAGAAAGATATTTTGGTCATCGACTACCGAATTGGTTGCAGTCCCCAGTGGCAACAACCTTTCAGAGCTTGACGTTTATTGCCCTAAAGCACATATATAACCTACTGCACCCGACTACCCGATGGTTTGTGCAGGATTTTTGGTTTGGAAGAAGTAGAGATCAGTCATGCTCCAGCTATCGAACATGTTGGGCCTGACTTCCAGGCCCATGATGCAGCAAGGGGGGAGATGGAGGTGTCGCATTCCCAAGTCTGAGAAGGTTGGTGTTGGATGGGCTGTCCGGATGGAAGGAGGAGGAGGAGAACAAAGTCATAGCCATGCCAGCTCTGGAGCATCTAGGTCGGGCGTGAGTTGTGTGTTGGGGTTGGACATGCAATTGGGTTGAGCAAATTGGGTGTCGGTGTTCGAGGTGTATTCGGTTGGGTGCGTATGTCAAAGATGGACATACACCTAGGTCAAACGGGTTGTGTGTTAGAGTTGGACAAACAACTATATACATATACCGGGTCGAGCACGAGTTGCGTGTCAAAAGTGGACATGCAACTAGATCGGACATGAGTTGCGTGCTAATATTGAACGCGCAACTAAATAAGGGTCCGGGGAATTTGATGATAGACATGTAACTGACACCACCAAAAAATAAAGAATTTAAAAAATCATGAATGTTTTGAACACAGCCCAGCTTCTTCAATTCTGCCCGTACAAAAGGCCCAGGCACAGACAAAAAAAGAACAAAAACAACGGATCACAAGCACATATAACGTGATTCTCAAAAAAAAACAAAAACAAGCTCATAACGTGTTTTAAAAAACCACATATAACGAAAAAAGGCCCACATGCCAGACCCATACAGGAAAAGGGGCTCTCGGTGTGCGCGATAAAAAAAAACAGCCCCAAAGGACACTAGCGACACGAGCCTTAGAGACAAAAAATAAACATTTTGTACAAATCTTGAAGCCCCTAATTAATTATATGGTGAACAACTTAGATGTGACATTCTTAAAAAATATCTAGATGTGAATTAGTCATTCCGATAAGAATAACATAGTTATCTTACAACTGCAATACATATGCCATAACATAATAGTTTGAGTCATGGATCTTCGGCGCTATCTATGTCTATGACGGTGTTATCTATATCAGGAGGTGTCATAAAAGAATTGTATGGCCGCACTAGCATATCTCTCCTGCGGAAGAATTCTTTTTTGTGATCTTGCTTTCCACAGACAAATTTTTCATCACTTGGGTGCAAGATATTGGATTCGTCTGGACAAAATGCACACGAGCTGCTAAAGCGGCACAACGGCTTTTCTGTTGGACATTATAGAGAAATATAGAGAGAGGATTAGCTGCAAGTTGCATTAATAGTACGCATATATTCAAGTGGCTAGCAAACACAAACACAGTATGGCGGAATGTGAAGTTAAATTTAGGTAGTACCTAAAATGATGCATGTTTCAACGGCTAGTTCAAGGTACTGTCTATCAAAATATAGCTCAGCGAAAAAGTGCTGCGTCTCGGTGGTGGCATCCATGGGGTGAGCCGAAAAGCAGAGGTGGTACCAGAAAGTTCCCCTAAAACCGATGCAGGCAGCCTTCATCTCCGTGGTCGACTGGGGAGGATACTCAGGATACTCAAACTCGGCACCCTGCATCGCAGTGATCCATCTCAAATTCACAATCATATGTATTAAGCACTCGCCTAGATGCGTGGTGTGTGTATGAGAGAGAGAGAGAGAGAGAGAGAGAGAGAGAGAGAGAGAGTATCATACTGGATTGTTGGAGTTGTAATGTTCGATGGCGATGTCGACAAGAGTAGAAATTCGGAGGGCGACGTCCTCTCTGTCCCCAAATAAACAAGGGTACACCAAATAAATAAACAAATGATGGATGGATCTTTCCTTTGATGGTTGGGGCAATCAGACGTTCATCCAATGAATCTCATAATAAGAATAAGAATAGATCCGATGCAAGCGCTTAAGCAAATTGGTAAGGAAATTGTCCAGCAGCTAGGAATTACATACTCTTTTGACCTAATAGAGCGGCCAATGTACTTTTTGGAGACTGGGAGAGAGTCGCGGCCGGCGGGGGAAGAGAATAGGGAACCCATGGATGGATCAATCTCTAGTGTTTGTCCGATGCGGTGGCTCTGGCGGCCGGCCAAAGTAGTCCCCGTATATATGTGGTAAAACCGATCGGGATAACAGACGGAGACGGAGATTTTTTTTTAGGGGGCGGAGACGGAGTTTTTTTTTTTTTGAGGGGTCGGTCGGGAGACCTCCTAGCTGACGCTCGCTAGCGTCAAACCCACGAGCTTCCGCGCAGGATGCGCTATCTGAACGGGCCGGCCCAGTCGGGGCGACACAACAAAGCCGCCGTTAAAATAGCAAAAACAGCTACCTGGCCGTGCAAATATTTAAGAACTAAACGCAGCGGCAGATCAAAAAAATTTAAACAAATCTTCCATTAAACATTTTTGTTATATACGCTGAATAACTTTTAGATACAGATTGAACATTTTTATGATCTCCGATAAACAATTT
Source organism: Triticum dicoccoides (assembly GCF_002162155.2). Classification (NCBI taxonomy): domain Eukaryota; kingdom Viridiplantae; phylum Streptophyta; class Magnoliopsida; order Poales; family Poaceae; genus Triticum; species Triticum dicoccoides. The sequence goes on along the minus strand of NC_041383.1, from coordinate 795,626,511 downwards.
TGAAACATACATTGAACATTCATGTGATATAGGATGAACAACTTTTAAGTACACAATGAACTTTTTTTGAAATACGTTGAATATTTTCTTAATATATGCTGAACATTTTGGTAATGTATGTTGAACATTTTTTAATACATGATTAACGTTTTTATAATGCATGGTGAACTTTTTCATAAAACAATGACATTTTTCTTAATATAAGATGAACATTTTTATAATACAAGATGAACTTTTTATATACCACACAATAAAGAGAAGAAAAAAGATAAAAGAGGAAGACAAATATAATAGAAAATAAACAAAAAATGACGGAAAAAGAAATCAAAATAAAAACAAGGAAAGAACAACTGGAAAACCGAACAAAACAATGAAAAAAACAGAAGCAAAAAACCAGAGAAGAAAAACGAAAATACTCGCAGGAAACAGCGAAGGAGGCAGCAGCAAACGAAGAAGCCCCGAATCCCGTCCGTGGGCCGGCCCAACCACAGGATCGCCTCAGCGAAGGCACGACCTTTTGACGCTAACGAGCATCAAATAGGATCTGTCGTCGGGCGGAGACGGAGGTAAATTGCTCGAAATCACTAGTTAAGGAGTACTTTTTGCGGAGATCACTCCAACTTTCCCAGGTTGCGACAAGTGGCGTGCTGCATGTGCGCCACTTGTCGCAACCGGAGAGTTTTCCCTTTTTTCGTATATCCGTTTATTCAAAACGTTTTATCTCTTAAACCGTGCGTCCAAATCTCGAACCGCTTTCGCCGTTGGATCCCTCGCGTTGAGATCTTCAAAACAATATCCCATGTTGATAGTTTTTGACGAACTTTTTTTTCACGAAAAAACCGGGCGGAAAAAACCGACGAAAAAACCAAACCGGGAACATGGGTTTTTTTTCCTTTCCGAAAAAGGCACACTCGTGCCTCTGACGAAATCACAACCGTGCCTCTCGCAGAAGAAAAATCGTGCCTCTCGTGAAACAAAAAAAAACAGAAACCAAGTTTTTTTTCCCTTTCCGAAAGAGGCACGCCCGTGCCTCTTGCAAAAGCACAACCGTGCCTCTCGCGGAAGCAAAACCGTGCCTCTCACAGAAAAAAAAACATGTTTTTTTCCTTTCCGAAAAGAGGCACGCCCGTGCCTCTCGTGAAAGCACAATTGTGCCTCTCGCGGAAGCAAAACCATGCCTCTCGCGAAAGAAAAAAAACAGAAAATGTGTTTTTTCCCTTTCCGAAAGAGGCACGTCCGTGCCTCTCGCGAAAGCACAACCGTGCCTCTCACGGAAGCAAAACCGTGCCTCTCACGGAAGAAAAAAAAACAGAAAACACGTTTTTTTCTTTCCAAGAGGCACGGCCGTGCCTCTCGCGAAAAAAAATACGTTTTTTGTGCAAAAGAATTATTTTTTTCAAAAAAAAATTTGGTCGAAAAGCTAGGGAAGACCGGTAGAAAACCAAAACGTCAAAATACCCGGGAAAAAACCCGTTTAAAAAGCCGAAAACGCGTGCGAAAAAATAAAAAATAAAATTCGGAGGGAGCGCCCAGAGCGCGACACGTGGCAAATGGCTGAGAACGTGCCAAGTGGCGCTGATCGTTGCGAGGCTTCCGAAGGAGCGCTCGTTAATTAGTTGCTCCCATGTTTGCTTGCTCGCGTAGGCAGGTCGACTGGTTGGATTTGGATCTGGGCCGTAGGCAGGCCCCGTGTCCAACGGGGGTTACGCTCCAAGTCTAAAAAGAAAGCCTACGTTCATTTATTCCTTTTGTTTTCTAAAAAAAATTATTCTTTTTGTGGGAAAAAAATAAACGTAGGCTTTATTCTTTCTTTGCCCCAATTGCAATGTGGAGCACAAGGAACAGATTTTTTTTCTCGCACGTTAGTCCTCTCTCTCTCTCTTCCATTCCTCCTTTAAGCAGTACGACGCCACACCGGCGAGCAAGGGCAGAATTGGCAGCGATTCACCGGACAACGGCGTAGGGAGCCCTGCATTCATGTTGGAATACATACGCACTAGATCGGGTTCGCGCCGTGGCGCGAGGGTGCCGGTCAGAACGTTTAGACAAAACATGTAACAATTTGCCGGTAAGAGCCCAGGAATAGCATGTGTAGACAACCAATTGTATTAGAAGCAAAACATAATGGGACTGAAGATGACATCAGGTTATAAGACAGAATCAAGCTCGGTGCTTTCATACGACCAAGATAAAACACAGGACCATACATTACTTTTTACGACAAAGAGATAGGAATTAAAATCTGAAATCTATACATGGCTTGTTCAGAACAAAATGAAAATAGCAACATACCACCAAGTAGTACCTTCCACTACAAAGACAACAACGGGAATCTAAAGGCAGATATCGAGGTTGGAACAAGCAAACCATCAAACAATTATAACGACGAATTAAGAGTAATCATCACAGGAGACTTGCTGCCCAGACATGTCTTGTGATGGTAAATTGCAGGGGCAGCTTTAGAGCTTGCAACATGAGGACAAAAAATGTGGGAATAGGGAATCACCATTAGATAGTCATCATCCTGTAGAGGAAAGTTAGGGATAAAATAATTGTTTTATGAAAGGATATGCAGGCAAGAGTACTGTTGCTGTAAAACTACTGAAACTACTCCATAGAATTTACAGAATTAAGATGATCTCCTGGAGTAGTTCAAGCAATACTGGAGTAGTTCAAGATACTGAATCTTGGTGCAACACTAAGCATGAGATACAATACTCCAAAAAATTAACACAATCAAGAAAATATAAAAGCAAGTTAACAATCTAACAAGGCAAGTTTCTGTACTGCACCAAGTCAAAATCTACTGCAATATTTAAGCTACTGAATATTACAAAACAGTGAAGTGAAGTTCCATTTTAAGCTGCTGCAATCTTTCTCTTAAATCTACTCATGCATCTGTGGAACTTAGCAGTACTCATTTAAGAATGGAGTAAATTAACTTGGCAATATGCAAACTTTGAGTAAGTTGACTTGGCATTATATTGAAATTCCACTACAGTCTTTAAACTACTATAACCAGTCGGAAATCTACTGGAAACCCCTCAAAGAAGTTCATCTTTTGTACTGAGTACCTTGCGGATGGCGTCGCAACCGGCGAGGACCTCCTCGATGTGCGTGCACTTCATCGCCGGCTTATTCTTGTCATCCTCGCTGGCTTCCTCGAGCTTGGTCTTGGCCTTGCTGGCGGCACCGGGCTTGGACTTGGGCTCCAACTTCCACTTGTGATCAAAGCTGACGTCATTGGGGGGAGGCGAGCTCCGCCTCCCACTTGAGAGCCCAGCCCCGTGCGGCTTCTCCTCGGCCGTCCACTTCACCTTGCAGCCCCCCGGGGAGGCGGTGGCGTAGGTGTACTTGCGGTGAGCCGGTTGTGCGCCTTGGTGCGAAGGTGCCGGTCCAAACGTAGTAATTAAGCAGGTAATAGTCAAGTTAGTAGGAAGGTTTGAGAAACTGTTTACATCTAAAAAATCAAAGTAACCATCCATGATAGATGAGTTTACTATATCACAAATAGCAAAATAAACCCAATGCAAGGTAAGCAAGGCATAGTCAATCCACAAGATAATTGATTTGCATGGTCACCACAAAAGCAGGAAGAGAATTGGCAGTGAACTGGACACTAAAACTGAACATTTTTGTGATATTCTAAAAACTTTCATACACATAAACGATTAATTTCACAAGGGAATGAAATATACCAGCACATGGGTGTTACATGACTAAACTGAAAAAACAGGGGCAACAGTAGCAGCGCCTAGCAGAACAGCTGAGCAGCTGCAGGCAAGGCAACCAGCAGCGGCGCAGCAGCCAGCGGCAGCAGCAGACGGACGCGGCAAGAATAACCGCAGAGCGAGCAAGTTCTCGATAGGTCATCATGGTCGTGTAGTTGTAATCTAGAACGACAAACCCATACAATTGCTGCAGGTATCTAATTACCTGGAAAGCAGCACCCTCATAAGCAATCAACAATGCCAAAATAGAGCACGTGATCCAAAAATATATACATACATAATACATACATACCCGCACCTAAACTCCAAAGGGCCATAATACGACCTATCTACATAAGAAGCTAGAAACCCCAAGAGCAGAACAACCTCAAACATTTGTGCTAGATCCATGAATAAATGAAAGCTCGCCCATGCCGTCTGAAGCTGTCACACACCAACAGTATGAAAGATAAAACATTTAGCCTTTGGAAAATGGATTATTACATGGGTGAAATTAATTACTAACAACTACAAACATGTTATATTTATTAGTATATTCAAGGTAAGTAATTTAGTGAGCCAATATCCTACAAAAACATAGGAATTAACATCATCCTAAATTTTTACTTAGTTTCTTTAACATTAACTAAAGATTCCTCATAATTCGAAGCAGCTGTATCTATTCTAAAAAGTGTCAAATTAGGAGCAGTCTTGCTAATTACTGGAGCAAGGCATGGAAGTAGCAAACAAACATATGACAGATGAAATTATGAACACTGCTGATTAAATAAAATCGGCACGAAATGATGCACACTTTGTTCCACTCGAATTTAATCAAGCGGTCAGCTTGGTAAGCTACCAACAAGATTTTGAATTTAAATACCTATATAATATTTTATCATTTAGAATTTGGTTGAATGGAATCATGGCAACATGTTTTTGTGTGGAGGACTGCAGTTGGTGTATACATTCCTAGAAGCATATTTTCTTTTCATATATAAACAACCTTTAGTATCCAAACCAGAACAAAAAAAAATTATGGTTGACTTGGTTCGTATGATCATTCGCAGTAGCTCCACAACACGAACCAATCATCATAAAACATCGACCATTTCTTAGATATACTTATCTAATATACCTACAAGGCTAAAGAAGACACTATAGTGTGATGCAGTACATGTAAATTTTGATGTAACACCACCATTTAGACAAAATGATTGGCCTCACTGAAGATAGTGAATCCCTCAGGCCAACATGTGAGATAAAGAAAATCTTATAAATCATGGTGCAAGTGTGTTGTCCGCAAAAAAATATTCAGATGGTCTAAGCATGTCCTATAGGATGAGGCACTATCCTATCAAAACCACCAAGCAACAACATTATCGCACACAACCAATGCCATCTAACTCTAAAGTGAAAACTATCCAAGACATGAAGCCATGTACTTCACTATTCATGGTTGCAAAGTAACACCACTCCCACTCCCACAAACAGAGTAAAATCACATCAGCCAAAAGAGAAAACAGTAGGGGGAGAATAGGAGATCTCACCTTGTCGAATGGTTACAGAACTTTTGGTCAAATTGTAAAGGCAAGAAAGCATGGTCCTCACCACTCAAGGATGCGCTGGAGATGCAAATCATGCTTGCAGCTTGTAACCTGTGACAATTCAAAACAAAAAAAAACAGAACAGATTCAACTTCAGACACGTCTACCACTGAATCGAAAGATTTCCATCGCCAATCACCATTATATCCGCAAGACAAAGGTATCTACCGTGCAGGACTCACTGTCACAGAAGGCCTCAAGACAGATGTTGCAGGCGTGGTCACAGGCGTCGTACACACCGCCCCTCCACGAAGTTGCCGCCGATGAGAGCTTCTCCATCCCTCCAGCCCCCAGCCCTCCTCCCTCAAATGGGACCTACCGGCTACCGGAGATGGTCGCCGTCGTCCGCTGGACCTTGATGGATCTGACGGGAAGGGGAGGGGACGGCCAGGATCCGGTCGTCGCCGCGGGCGTCAGCGGTGAGGCTGCCGCTTGCCTCCTTCCCGCCGCCTTCTGGTGCCTGCGAGATGTGAGTCCAAAGCCCATAGAATGCAAAGCTCAGAAACAAACAAATCAAGAGAAAGAAAAAGCCAAGCGAGATCTAGCATGTTGCTGGCAGGTGGTGTACCTCTAGGACGGTGGCAGTCTACGCAAACTGGAGCGGCCTATCCACGGCGGTGAATAGATCCTCGTGCCCTGACCGGGAGCGCGACAAGGAGCACCAGGAGCCACTCTTTAAGGCTGAGTGGCACGATGCCAAACACCTGCGCGAGGAACGGCACGTAGAGGATGAGGAAGTGCAGCCCGAATGACACCGACATGGCCAGGAGCAGCCACGGGTTGACCCACGAAGGCATCCTTAGCAGGCTCGTGTCCCCTGAGAGGACGTTGAGCGAGTTGAACATCTCGATCGCCATGAGCATGGACAGTGAGAGCGTCATTGCCTTCACTTTGCGGACCTAGAAGTGGTCGCAGGGGTTGTCGTCGAAGGTGAAAGTTTTAGCACGAGCAATGAAGGGCGCAGCTGTGAAGTTGTCCCAGCTAGAGCACTGGCCGGAGTTCGAGGGCTGTGATAACTGACAAGTGTGGACATCTCCAGTGAGATCAATGCCCATGAAAGATCCGTGGGTGTACCAGATGACCAAACGGTTGTAACCCCATGTAAAGGCCAATGACCTGCAAGTTATGTGATTGGTGAGAATTATAATCTCGAGAAGAAAGGCAGAGATGCCTAAAACAGATCAAACAGATATGTGGTGATCATTTACCAGGTAACAGAACAAAATCCAGGGAGTAATCAATGAGTCATCGCTCCTCCTTGGTGGTTTCTTCATGATGTCCTTGTCAGGCGGATTGAAACCCAAAGCAGTTGCAGAGGGGCCATCGGTGACGAGATTTACCCATATAAATTGAACAGGTATCAACCCCTCAGGAATACTCAAAGCAGAGGTAAGGAAGATTGAAGCAACTTCACCAACGTTTGAGGAAATCATGTATATATCTGCAGCAGTGAAGCAAGGGCCTTCAGAATACTCAAGGAATAGAAGGTTTTCCACCAGCTGGATGTGAAGTATGAAAGCAGACACAATCACGCAATCATGCTCGATTCAGGAACATCATTTTTAGCAAGCCATATAGAACAAGCACAAATACGCAAGCAACCACAAAACTGTCAATGAGAAGTGAGAAAAAGGCTCTCAGTGCACAAACCTTATGAAAGCTTTCATGTTATTGTAAATAGATCTTCCTTCACCAACTGCGGCAACTATGGTACTGAAATTTTCGTCAGCTAGTACCATGTCAGAAGCCTCTTTGGCAACCTGAAAAAATAAAGATTAGATTAGTCCAAAAATATTAAGCTAAATAAAAGCATGGTTTTGCAAATATCACTCTTTTCTTAGAACCTCCCAGTAATGTTCTACAATCTGAACAAAAAAATAATCTTGTTTTGCTGGTTCAAACAGTGTTATCTGGTTAGCATGAAAGTAGTAACAGATGAGGGGACAAGGGCTGGCAATCAATACAATTCATAGGTTTCTGAAGTACAAAGGTTGGAAGAGAAACAACAAGACTTTTGAGAAATCAATAGTTTTTGTCAGGAAAACGAGTGGAAGAGGTGATTTTAAAGTAGAAGACCATTAAGACTCTAAAGTGCAACATGATGAATGATTCAGGCACGCTAGTAGGGTGATGGTGGTACCTGGTTTTCTGTTAATTCTGCAATAGTCCATTAAGTCTAGTATTTGTGATCCGTTTAGATATGAGTTCAGAGCAGCGATGAGTTCAATATAAATGTATATTATCATTTGTATATGCAAATCCTATTGGAGTCCTAAAAAGGAGTGAAATCATTGTGAGCTGAGAGAATGGACAAAAACAAATTTAAAAATTATTTCTTGCAGAAGTCTATTTGCATATGATTTTTAATTTGGACATAAATAAAGGAAGCCACTTGGCATGATATTTTTAACTGAACTAAATGTCCAATGCTATGTCAACAATTAAATCTGGGATTGACCAAAATCATCGGATTACTGAAATTATATTTGTATCTGAGAACTCAACTATCTATAGAAAATATGAGAGAACCTAAAAGGACCATCTGACCAAATTTTGTCGTACGACAGAGTCTACCATGCCACAACGATGTGCATTCTACTTTGACACTATTTTTTTCTTTCTCTCACTGAAACGTGCAACTAAAAATACCAAACCAGGGTTTACAATCGAAGACAAGAGTGCATTATGGTACTTGAGGAGAAACCAATACAATTACTCAGGTGTTGGTGCGGTAGTGTTTTATGCACGAGACCATCTATAGAAGCTAATGAAATTATGCAATACAAAGCATGTGGAGGCACATGGATAGTTCCCATCAGGTCTCTTCTATATGTTGAGATGTTGAAAAACATATAGGTGCATGAAAACTGTTTCACACAACTGAAATGCCAATGGATGACTGATTGAATCTAGGGGTGAAATAAAAGCTGCGTACCCTCAAGAATTGAATGATAAAGTAATTAGCATGGCAAAGAAACAATTTACAGGACAAGATAATTTCTGCAGCTCACAGGCATATATAACCGCAAATAAAGCTAAACCGCGCTCAGTATTTACCTCAGGGGGCTTCACACAGATCCTAAAATTACATCTCAATCTCAAGAATATCCTATATCAAAATTTATAGCAAGTAACCTGCGCAAGCAAGCAAGTTTAATAAATATGAGAGGGTTCTCCACCGTGAGTTTATTACCATATCAGGAAGTTCATGTCTAGAGCTATGGAAGCACAAACGACCAGAGATATAACGTCGTGCGGAAGCAGCATGGGCAAGCTTACATTGACTGCTCAGTGTTTCTAATGTTCAGAGATGAGGCGTCCAAATCTGGATTGGGCATCGTTATTATCTCGGCCTGCACAAAATCATTTAAAATGTATGAGCCACGAGTAACAAACGAATGTTTCTACCCAACAATTGTGAAGGTCTATTGACATTGTAGTTACCCTTTTAATACAATGCTTCTCCATTTCTAGCAAGTCCACCTAGTGGGAACTACTTCATTAGTACCTGTAATAATTCTAGATCACCTACAAAATAAGAGGTAAAACTCAGTAAGTACTGTACAAAAAACATGTTGAGGTTAAAGGGACAAACCTCTCATTAACATATTCACTCCAACACTTAGTCTTAAACTACATTCCATTACAAAATGGACTAATTTAAGCTCTTCATGAACTTACAATACAAACAACAAGTTTGGATGCAACAATATGTAGAGAGTCCAATAATTCACATTCAAAATCTTTGTATGAACAAGTTTTAATCTCTGATTATCTAAAGTCACATACTCATAGTGTGGATGGCTTGGATGATGGGTGTACATCCTTGGCCATAGGAGCTCAAGTAAAACTTACCCAAAAGATAACTTTTTATGGTTTTAGTGCACAATTTTGCTCATCCTTTTTATGGTTGTACATCCATGGGAGCACAATTTTGATGCCTGATCATCTACAGTCACAAACTCATATTTATGTGCTCAAAGTAAATGCCAACAAATATATTAAGGGTTGTATCATACTGACATTTTTAGAGAGCGCCCATAAACTCCTTGTCAGCACCCTAATGTACCATCCAAAATTATATTTACAATGTTGGGCAATTTAATACTACTTAAGAACATATAGAATGATCAATCAGATGTGAGAAACACTTCTGTGTTACAAGGAACCAGATGGTGTGTACCTTTGAGCGGTTGCAACTGAAAGCTTTCAAAAGGGCCTTGTTATTAAGCATAATGGCTCTCCTTACACCAAGTCCACTACTAGGTAAAAGCCTAGCAGTAGCTCGGATTTTAGGCATACTAGTAGCGCGGGTGGCGGCGCTACTAGTACGGTGCTATAGCTAAAGCTTAGCAGTAGCGTGGGCTGAACCGCGCTACAGCTATATCCACTTAGTAGTAGCGCTTCTCTGAAAAGACGCTACTGGTAACTACTAGTAGCGCCTCTCGCAGCCCGCGCTACTACTAATATTCCGTATTATATTTCTTTTTATTTCATGTTGTATTCATACACATTTATACAAGTTTTCATACATCAGCAATTTAGAGTTTGTTTTTACATCACTGGGTGAAAGAACCGTGGACTAGTTTCAAGTGGATGTAACTAGTCCACGGTCCTTTCACCCAATGATATAATAAATATTATCGTCATCATATCATTAACAACTTATCATCATAATACATCATTGCCATATAACAGCTACTCATGATCATCATTTTCATTAGTGAGACATCATATAGCAAGTTGGTCACTGGTCATAATCACAACTCCTCCTCCTCATCAACTCTAACACATTGTATTTAGGACCTACTTCTCTCTCATAGGACCTACTACCTTCTCTTATGTAAAATATCATAAAAAAAGATAGGCCCTCAGTCTCCATTATGGAGAATGGAGATTATCATGTCTCCAATTCTTGCCTTTCGCACAATCTTGCTTCCAAGTACCTCCTTACGACTGTCCATACATTTTTTTCATTCTTTGATTTTTATGTCTTCACTGATTTCAGAAATCCGATATGGACAGGTGAGATTCATAGGATGACCTGGCCGTATGTTCAAAATATCAAGGCGACCATTCTGATACATCAGATGAGGCACACAATCCTTCGGAATTTTCTATTGAAAAACATAATAATAACTTCGTAGTTAGCAATGTAGTTCAGTTTTAAAAGAATTTATGCAAAAAGATGCACGGATGTCGTAATAGTAAAAAATCTTACCCTGGCATCTCCGTGGATGTTACCGTGGTTCAACACATGCACTAGTGGCACGTATTGACCATAATGTAGAGGAGTTTTATAATAGATATTGTAATTCTCAAGATCAGTACAAAATGCGATCAGATGATTTTTCTTCTTATAGGTTAATTCTGAGCCATCGGTGTAGTGGGTTCTTCTACCATCTTCCGCACATTGTTTGAAGAATGAAAATAAGCTGTCAATGGAAATAAGATGTCAACTATTTTGAAATAAACAATATAAATTAGTTAATAACTATGTTTGAGAAACTCACATAGCGGTAGAATTGGAAGCGTGTCAACAAGGACCCAAATGTCCATATTGTCTTGGTCAATGTCAGGATCACCAAGATCCATGGTGACAATCATACCCTTATAAAAACCATACATCTTGCAAAGTGCTTCCTAATTTGTGCAACCAAAATGGGTTACGCTTTGAGAATTGTACAGATTTACTTCAAAATCCATATCGTGATGGGTCCTTAGGTGAATTTTCTTTGTTTTGAAACTTTCATGGTCTTCAAACCCATCCTCTCCAAGACATAGTGTCTTGCATGGCATGGGATAAGCTACTCGAATTGGAAAAGATGAAAATTACACGTTGAAATAGTTAAAGTCATGCTTAATTATGAAAAAAAACACTTATTATCGTTGCGTACCGTTTCAACATCGAAGGTCTCCTGGAGATTAATGCTGAAGCGCCGATCTTCGTCCAGGTGAGGCCTGTCGCACAGACCTCGGTCATCATTGCACCAGCTGCACTCCCCCGGGTGACTTTTGTCGTCCGATGACGACATTTCCTATGTTCATAATTGAAAGATTAAACTTGTACAATTCAATATATGTACTATAAAAACTAAATTAGATCATTATTATTCATCACGGGTTGACTATCGGTCTGCTGAGTATTTTTCTTAAAGTCAACCCGAAATGTCGTTTAATTATTTTTCTAGAAAATCCAGGCCACTCGATATTTCCTACATATTCTAGCACAAGTCATACCAGAATTCACGAAAAAATTCGGCATGACCTTTTGCTAAAAAAGGACATATCGAGCGCCTGAAATTTGCCAGAACAGAAATTAATCAACACTCCGGCAAAACATAGTCCACTCGGAGGTGTAACCTGCAAACATGACCGGCCACTTGGGGCAAGCACATATCCTATTTGAGCAACACAAGATATACATGTTTATATCTACATCATATGAGCATTCAAACTTGATGGTCATTGCATTTCAATGGTTGAAAATATGAGCAAAAACATTTCAACCTTATAGGACTCATATTGACATGGAGATTTGGCTGGTCTCACCTCGAGGTCGGAGGGGGGCGGTGATGGGGACGACGACGGGGATGATGGAGGGGCTCCTAGATTTCTGCAAAAACAAAAACCCTATAAGCTATCAACTAATCAAATGCATACGCCTTGCATAATGGGGTCCAATTTGAGCATTCAAAATATGACTACTTCTCCAATTTGAGCATTCAATAAGCAAAACCAAATCGTAAAATAAATAAGTAATCAAATTAGCATGCATTCAATAAGCAAAATAAAATCATCTCTTGCATCCCTACATCATCGAATATTATCACTAGTACATCCCGAGTAGTATCATACATATAACATCACTTATACAAATAAAACCCTAGCGCACGACAGGTATCGGCGCGGGCGGTGGACACCCAAAGAGAAGGAACAATCACAGGATCATAGCTCCAGTGAGATCCCTGGAGAACCTGCCAGGTATTGGAGAACCTGTGCTCCAACGTAAACAAGTAGCGACGGACATGTGCGTCTTCCTCGCTGACATGGTGACGTACCACCTCTGCGGGGTCCTCAAGCCTCTGCACCATCATTGGCCCACGCGACCGCCACCAAAGAAGGTTCGGATCAATGACGGGTTGGCTCCTCACCAAGTTGCGCCCCCCGGAAGGTAGCCCCGGACATGGCCCATCTGGTCAACCAGGTGTCCTCCGCCGAGTCGACGACGAGGATGTGGGATAGGCATCGTCGACGTCGATGCGGAAATAATTGCTTTAACTAAAAAAATAACAACAAATGTGACATGTTCAACTAGTTGTATTAATTCAACTAGTTCTTACTAAAAATAAACTTACTATAAATAAAAATAAACTAGGTCTTGCTAAAAATAAACTAGTTCAACTAGTTATATTAATTTGCTTACTAAAAATACACTTGTTCTATTAATTCAACTAGTTCTTACTAAAAAAACTAGTTCAAGTAGTTCTATTAAATTTCTTACTAATTCTATTAAACATGCCCTAGTTCTTACTAACTAATTAGTACCTAGGAACTACTGCCCTAATTACCATCTAATTTGATGAACCCTAACTAATTTGATGCAATCTAGAATTTGAAGAACCCTAGGAAATTTAGCTAGGGAGAGGTAGGGGAGGGGGAGGAGGAGGCGTGCTCACACCTCGGGTGCCTGCGGCCAGGGAGGAGCAGGCGGCGTCGAGGTCACGGTCGGGGCTCGGGCACGCAGCGGAGGGCGGCGTCGAGGTCGGAGTCGGGGGCGGCGTCGAGGGTGTGCGGAGAGTGATGGGAGAGCAGGCGGCGGCCGACGGCGATGCAGGGCAGCGACAGCGGAGGAGTTGAGATTTGGGGGAAGTGGCCGGGGGGAAGAACGAACCGCGCGGTTAAGTCAGAAGTAGCAGTAGCGCGTTCCAGGAAGTGCGCTACTGCTATGTTAGCTATAGCGCATTTCTGAACACGCGCTACTGCTATTCCTTTCTCTTTTTTATTTATTTTCCATTTAATTTTATTTTCGTTAGCAGTAGCGCCTTTCTTCGTAAATGCGCTGCTACAAAACAAGTAGCGGTAGCGCTGTTTCTATAAGATCGCTACTACTATGTGTAGCCTATCGGCTTAGCAGTGAGAATTTTAGTAGTAGCGCTTTTATCGTTAGACGCGCTACTGCTACATATGTATCTGTAGCATGGTTTTAGCCAACGCACTGTTGCTAGTTAGCACTAGCGTGCTTTTTTAGCAAGTGCTACTGCTAAAGTTCTGTGTATAAGGTTTTCCCTTGTAGTGTTAGTTAATCTCCATCACATGTATAAAAGGGAAAAACACTTCATGAATAAGAGAAAGAAAGAAAAAACTTTTAAGTTCATCACATTGTTTATTTGCTTACCAGAGAAAGAAGACTGCATCCCTAACATTTATTTTTATTGACAAATGAACTTCATCCAGTCATTAAAAATATGTCTACATAGTTGACCTGGAAGGCATAATTCATAACATCGCATATGGAACTTAGGTAGAACAACAAGATAACTGATATATTTGCCTTAAAATCGGAATGGATATAGAATTAAAGAGAGCAGTTTTTCCAGTTCAAAGCTACAATTTCGGCAAGGCACTTTGGTAATAAATTCCCACAACACATGTAGTGCCTGTTTCCAGAATATGTAAATAGCACAATAAGTTGTACTGAACGTGTACAGGAATCAAGAAGTCATATTTCCTTGGAAAAAATGGACAGAGCAATGAACATGGTCCAACAGTCCAACACAGGTTCTGAGTTTCTATTCTACATGTGCACACGTGTTCTTACAAAATGTACTAGAAACAAAAAGTAACATGATATGTTTGAGGAGGTTGCACTCAACCATAGGAGATGAATCTGAAGTACAGTCAAGACATGAATGAATAGATATATTTTGTTTCTATCACCCACAGCATACAATTACAACATTGAGAAGCTCCTTCTCGATCAAGCTTACAACATTGAGCAATCATACCCTCTTCTTTCTAGCCGATGGTGAGGATACTCGTGCAACAATTAGTATTGCAAAGTTCTTGCTAGGCACCTGAACCTCACCAGCAATAAGAATCTCAGCCAGTACTCCGTAGGCCTACAATTTCGACATTGGTACTCATTCGAATTAGTCATTACTAAAAAAAGGGCATAGCTCTGGCAAGAAACTGCATATAACTCCAGTCCTTATTCTTCGTTGTTAAAATTTCTGCATAGATATGAGAAGGTTACATTTGGCAAAGCAAGTACAAGATGAACTAACATAAATGAACCACAACTAGAAGCGCCCAACCACTTCTTGAATTGCACTTTCTTGCTACTCACGTTGGGGAACGTTGCATGGAAAACAAATAAAATTCTACGCACACGCAAGATCTATCCATGGAGACGCATAGCAACGAGAGGGGAGAGTGTGTCTACGTACCCTCGTAGACCGTAAGCAGAAGCGTTTATCAACGAGGTTGATGTAGTCGTAGACCTTCACGAACCGCCCGATCAAGTACCGAACGGATGGCACCTCCGAGTTTAGCACATGTGCGGCTTGATGACGTCTCCTCCTTCTTGATCTAGCAAGCGGGAGAGGAGAAGTAGATGGGAAGACAACCGACACGACGGCGTGGTGGTGATGGTGGTGGTGGAGCACCAACATGAGGAGGGCTTTTCTTTGTTAGCTCACAGTCTCTCCAAGGCCAGTGTCTTCTATATTTGCCAGCCTCTTCAATGACCTACTTGTATACTTTGTGAGAACTAAAATAGAAAATGGCCAAGGAAGATAAAACAACATTCACCACTGTGCCATGACCCAAGTGCATGTGGGAGATGAACAAGAGGATTTCTACTAATATTTGGATCCTATTTGAGATACACGTCGATCAGGGTGAGGAATCAGCAAGCAAAAGGGGAGAGTTAGCTGAAGTAGGAGGTGAGGATGAGAAGACAAAGACGATTCACTATTCTTCCGATCCCTTTCCCCTGTGCTTCCCCTGTTGTATATGTAGCCTTGCCTCATGTGTCTTCCATGTGGGACCATCCTCATTTGTCTTTCCATGTGGGACTAATGAATTGGCCAGGCATGACACACCGAAGTTTACGGTGTGTGTGCGCGTTCATAAGGGTGAGTGTATGCGTGTATATATGAGCGACTGCCTCTGTACGGTGTTACAAAAAATAACTAAGGTGTAGAATTTCTTTGGTGCATCAGTTCAGCTGCAGTCTTCCCAGCATAATTAAGCGCATGTTTGCAAGCCAAGCGAATCTTCTCATTCCGGTGCATAGTGTCTTTATTTGTTATTATTATGTGTGCATCTAATAGATAGTTAATTTAGTCTGTATCTACTAGATTTCTCTCAACATTACACATCACCTTAACTATTTGCAGCCATCAGATCAAAATCGTGCGACAATAGAATGAATGCATGTACTCATAAGTTACACTTCTCACATTAAGGTGATCATGAAGTCATACCACTTCACTAAGTCATGCATGTATTATTTTTCAGGGAAATAAAGCCATGCATGTTACTTACAATTTAAATAGTTTTGTCAATCTTTGTGTAATCATGAACTGTATATGTATTAGAACCTTGGAGCAAATAGTTTATGCTTTACATTTTTCTTAAGGATAGTGTCACATTATGTCGAATCCAAAATGTTCCTCTTTTTATACATCATTTTGTCACATACTTTGCATGTTTTATTCTTTAAAAATATAAAGTAAGAATACTCTTTCATTTGTATTTTCATTAGTTCTACTAGTTGCTTTTAAGCACTTATTGATGCATTAGTCTCAACACGGATCCCGTGGTAAGTCGTGGGGCATCATCTAGTTTATTATAAGTGTAAGAGTAACTATAGCTGGTCTCCTAAAACCGGTTAGAGGAGTAAATTTTTTGGTTTACTCCTCTAAAACGGAACTCCTACAACCGTTAGGTAATTATACATTTTACGCCGAGCGGCCGCCAAGGAGTAAATATACTCAACTTCTCGGTCGTCAAGTAAAATTTCCCGACACCCACGCGCCTCACCTATCACCGCCCCTGCCGCGCAAACTACCTCCGCCGCCGCCCAATCCACGCCGGGGCCGCACTTACGGCCACTCAGCCGGATGCGCGCCGGCAACAATGGCCGTATCCGGTCGCCGCCGCTCCCATCCACGCATCCGCAATGCTCGGTCGGAGGATCCACGCTGCACCGGCGCCTCCTTGTCCTGCTCCGGCGGCGCCTCCTCCTCCTGTGCTGGCACCACACCTGCCTCCCCTGAACTCCCACCGCCGCTGGAGCCGAAATACATCGGTGTGCGGCAGCGCACGTGGGGGACATGGGTCGTCGAGATTTATGACCCGCGACATCGGCAAGACCCACTGGCTAGGATCGTTCCACTCAGCGCAGTAGGCGGCGCGTGCACATGACATCAAGTCGGTGTACCTGTATGGCGCCTTCGGCCGCCGGAACTTCCCCTTTCGGTTGCCTTCTGCCATTTGAGCCGGTGTACCCTTGGATGTTCACCTCACGAGAGAGGTGGGAGGACTGTGAGGCCCGCAAGCATCTCAGGGAGGAGCAAGCCGGAGAGACGTACATGGCGAAGCTCTGCCAATGCTAGCCGGAGCGTGTCTTGGAGGACCGTTGTCTGTACGTGGAGCACGCAGCGGGGAGTACCACCTATCTAGCGATGAAGTAGGTGACGACGACGGCCCCGACCCAATGATCGAAGGTTAGAGCAGAAGGGTTTGGAAGAGGTTGAGGGAAGAGTCGGAGTAGGTTTAAAATTCTAGCCTAAATTTTAAATTTCGTTTTAAGTTGTATGTCAAATATTTAGAATTTGCACCGAATGTCATTTAAGTAAGTTCTATGTACCGAATTTGTGTGTGTTTGTGCCTTTGGAATTATTTTGCTCCGTAAAGTTTTGGGGTTCGGTTAGAAACGACATTGTTTTTAGAGGAGCAAATGTGCTCCTCTAAAATTTAGGAGATGGGCTAGAGTTGGTCCAAGTGATGACTTGTACACGAATAAGATGATACGGTTGCTTGATTAATTTAGAATCTAAACTGCCTAGCTCTTGTCGTAAGTGTGCCAATCAAGTGAAGGGTGTTGCATGCATGTAAGGAATCAATAATAGTCATATGTACAATTGTCCTACGTACAGGTGACTCGAGTGAAAGCACTCAAGACGTTGGAGAACAGGCTAGGCGCAAAGAAGTCTCAGGTTGGAGGGGACGTGCGTGTGTTGTTCAATTCATTCTTTACAGGAGCACCATAGATGACATGGATATCCAAATTCCAACCTAGAGTAGCTAGTGGTGCATGTTCCAAACCTCGCTGAGAGTACGGCGCTGGCGCCACCAGAAGGTCTCTTCCCTCCAGAGCATGCGCAGCAGGCGGCGCCGCCAGCTCACGTCAATGCCGAGAGCGCCGGCGTCCAGAGGCTCAACCTTGATCTGGGTAAAGCCCCAGAAGGCGGTCTTTGAGATCCAGCGAACAGGCCCTTGCCAGTTGTGGTTGTCGACCACCCGGATCAGCTCGCCGTCCAGTCGGTACTCCATGCAAACCACACCGTGACCCACCGCCTTCTTCTTGCCCGACCCTCCTGTGTACACTCGCGTCCGCCACCCAGGGGCGTAGTAATCTGCTCGTACAACGTCCAAGCAACCAATGAGTGGCCCCTCTGTGCGCATGATACGCGCGAGGCTGGAGCTGGATAGTGAGGGCAGTCGCTCCCATGACTTGATCTGTAGCTTGCAGTGCTCCAAGCCTTCCTCGTGCCAAGCCACAGCCCCGCCGTTCCGCTGTATTGCCTCCAGCACCTTGCCAACAATGGCGCCTTCCTTACGTGTCCACACGCCGGACTTCTTGCATGTCACCAGCAAGTCTGCGGCCGTCTCACGAGGGATGGCATACGGAAATGTATCGCTGCCGTGCCTCCTCTCAAACGCCAGCCGGTGCTGGGCCTCCAAGCACATGAGGCAGGCGCTCAGCGCGCACGAGCCTGTCATGCATGCATGCATGCATGTGAAATGAAATGAAGTTCAAATCAAATCAAATCAAATTCAAATGAAATGAAATGGAACTCCTTCGAGAACAGTGCAAGGCGGACTCACTCACCCTTGTCCTGGGCGATTGGACGTCCCATAATATCTATCCAGCTCCACGACTCCATCGGTCGATACTGCCGTGGTGAACCCATGAGCTCGCCGATCCAGTCCTTCATCTCAAGAAACCAGTACGTGGCCCCAATGTCGGTGGCCACCCTGAGTCGGATCGCCACCCCGCCCCCGTACCTCCCACGCGCCAACATCACGTCCATCGCTGCCTTCGCTCCCCCGGCATCAGCTGAAGCTAGAGCAAATAGTATATTTTGTTTCCTTTTAGTGACGGCCGGCAATTACTAGTATCTACACTAAAATCTTGCACTTGTGCGAAACTCTAGCTAGCAATTATACTAACTAACAATAAGACATATATACGGCTCGTCTAACCGGACTGTAATCTTGCCCAAGAAACACATTTTTAGCACCCAACAAAAAACACAATGGCACACCCAACAAAAAATACCTTGCATGGCCACTGCTGAACGTGGAGTCTACACCAAATTTTTACACTATTTTCAGACTCGGTTTTAGTCTGCTATACGTACTAAAAGATCATACCACATTGAGTTTAGCATCCTACCACGAAATTAAAGAGGCAGTTATCAGAGTAGCATGATTACTTGCAACTTATTTACATGAATGATGGCAGCCAGCTGATCTGTAACACTTTAAAGTCAAACAATTTCAGTTAACCTATCTAGCTCCCAGCTTCCTAGCTAGTTAGCCTATCTAGCAACATACCAAATCGAATCAACACTAAAATTTATTGCAACATTTTTTCTAGGGTAAATTTCTTGTATGCTATCCACACAAAACAAAACAGAGATGAACAATCCCAGTGATGGATCAAGACTAAAATTTCTTGCATAACAAAACTGCGGTGAGAGACATGCGGGGAGGCTCTCACCAGCGGTGCCGGCCGTGATGGCGTTAGCACTCGTGCTGGGCATAGCGTCGTTGCCATCGTCTGCCGACCCGAAGCAGCAAACCGGCCTCCCTGTGCGGATGAGGACGACCCCGCCGCTGCCGGAGTCGCCGCTGCGGCGCTGCACCAAGTACTGCTGCCGCCCCTGCTTTTGGTCGCAAACAATCGTTTAGAAACCGCAGATTCAGAAAGAAGGGGAGAAGAATTGCTCTCAATCTGACACCCATGAACAAACCAAGTCGCACAAGCAACTCACCAAGATCCGGCGACCAGCACGAGGCCCGCCCGTGGCGGCGAGGTTGCCGCTGGCATACGTGCCGTCATCCTCGTCGTCGGTCAGAAGCGCGCGGCTCCGCGGCCGCACGTGCTGCCCGTCGCCGTCCATCGGTGCCCGCGGGGATCGCTGAGTCGGAAAGAAGCAGGCGCCAAGGTAGACGACGTCGCCGTCGTGGAAGTCGGCCGCGAGAGGCGCGCCCAGCGACGCGTGGCTCCCGTCGAGCTCCCCGGCGCGGAGGCCCGTGCCAGCTGGTGCGGGCGCGCCCGCGGAAGCCCCGGTGCGCAGGCCACCGCCGTGGATGGCCGGTGGCACGTTCAGCAAGGCGCGGCTCTGGCGTCTGGCGGCGCCCTCCCAGTCGTCGTCGTCGTCGTCCCGCAGCAGGCCGCGGCTCCGTGGCCGCACGTGGTGGCCGTCGTGGAACCAATACTGGTCCATCGGTGCTCGCCGGGATAGTTGAGTCGCAAAGAACTGGAAACGAAGGTCGCAGCCGTAGGTTGCGCCGGTGTACACGCCTTCCTCGTGGTGGAAGTCGACCGCGGGAGGCGCGTCGAGCGGCGCGAGGCTCCGGCGGAGCCCTCCGGGGCGGAGGTCCGCGCCGCCACCTCGTGAGGGCGCGCCTGTGGCAGCCCCCGTGTGCAGGACGCCGCCATGGATGACCAGAGTCCCGTTCAGCAAGACGCGACTCTGGCGTATGGCGGCGCGCTCCCCATCCTCGTCGTCGCGCCGCACGTGGTGGCCGTCGGGGAACTGGTCCATGGGTGCTCGCCGGCGCTGGTTTGGCTCCAGAGGAGACGCGATTGTCGGTAGGTCCGGAGACCCCTGTATCTTGGCGATCTTGGATTCTTGGGTCCCGGCGAGGTGAATGAGGAGAGTTGAGGCAGCCGACGAATTTAGTCGGTTACGAGCGGGTGTTTTTTTTATGGTGGTTACGAGTGGGTAGTATGGTCGTTTGTTGGGTAAATACTTGTACGCATGGGTTCGATTGCAAGTCGGTCACTACCTAGAAGGAATGGCCCGCTCTACAGGCGGGCAACATCTTTTGAACCCTTTCTCATTACCCAAACAGCGTGTTTGGTTGGGGGTAATTAGAGTTTGAGAATGGGAAACGTACTTCATCCTGCGCGAGCTCGGTCTGTGATCATCGAGCGGTCTGTGGCATCGCGTAGCGCAGGCGTGCACCCTTTTTGATGGGCCTCACCTGTCACTGACCCTTGTAGCGGGATGACAGAGTAGTGGGGGTCGGAAGTTCCAAATTTCGTGCCCTCTCCCCTCTCACGCCTCCATCTCTCTCCGCTTCCCCCTTCCTCATTTCTCTCCATTCTCTCTCCCTATGCGAGTCACCAAGGGTTCGTAGCCGGTGTCGGGGTTCGTACACCGGCATCGCCACCGCAACCGCAGCTGCAGGAAGGCGAAGGCATAGCGAGCGGCATCCGCTGCTTGTCGCCGGCTCAGGTACGGTCACCGCTCACCCTCGCATCACCTTCCTCTCTTCATTTGCTAGCGCCCCTTTTGCTAGTCCTCGTCGACGGGGGAAGCAGCGGTTACTGTAGCGAATCGAGAGCTGGCGGTGCTTACCGCGGTGCCCGTCGGTGGACGTTGTGCTCGGTTTTCGAGATGTATCGCAACGGTCCATGCAATTTTGCCGTTTAGATCCCGTTTCAAATAGGCGCATCCACATCGCGTAGCTACGACGAGAGATTTCGATGCGGCGTCCCCAAACCTAGCCTCTCAAATTTAATTTTGTATTTTTTTTCCCAAACCATAGACAGAGTTGCAACTTGAGTGAGTAGAGAAGTCCGTAGAGTATTTTATCCTTTTGATTTTGTTTTTTTCTCTGTCTACTTGCAAACTGAGGAGTATCCAGTTGGCAGTTCTAGATGTAAGAGTTACACACAAACACAAACATTGTACGGTCACCTGGCTTGGGGATGGGACAGTGATGTTGAAACACAAAAATATAGGAAATTGACATTCTGCTTGGTGGTACTATGAAATTGTACCAGTTTGTGTGTGCAACTGAAACTAGTAATGTGTGCAAATCGAATTGACATTGTGAGTGTAACTTTTTTTCCTGTCTGTGTGCAACTATACCTCTTGGGTGTGCAACTTGAAGAAATGATATGTGCAAATGAGATTTGACTTGTGTGCAACCTGTTTTTTGCAATGAAAATGGTTGTAGAGGGAGATACCGGTGGAAGCGGAGGAGGGGCAATTTTTCTGCCCATGTGCATGATATGCATGTTCTGTTTTGTCCATGCAGGGGAATGCACCAGAGTCTAGGCAGAACCAGAAAAGAGATGATGCACGGACCTTCACAGTTTTGTTCATGTTGATGAGGGCACGGAAGTTGAGGTAAGGATCATGCCGTCTTGTAAAGTGTCCAATTTTTCCTGATTATGGAAACAGTTTTGTTCATGTTTTTATTCCTCTCTTTTTTCCTGATTTTCTATGTGTTATGCATGTTGATAGAGGATGGTGATCAATGCCGTCTTGTAAAGTGTCCAAGACGAAAAGCGAAAGCCGCAGTCTCCAATGCAGGCGGCTCCTCCTCTGCACTAGTTGTCGAGGTATCTCAATTTGACTGTTGGAATCTTTTTTTAACAGTTGCACATTAGATTGGTAGTAGTTGGCATCCCTTACTTTTGTTGTTGCACATGAAAATGATTGTGGTGGACAACAATGTTTATGGAAGTTTTTTAACCGGCTCACTGAAACTTCTTTCGGTAAGGGTTTTGTCTGCATCCGCTTATGTACAAGGTGTTGATGTACCTTGTCATATTTTGCATTATTCATAGCTTTAGTGTTGAATATATATCCTTAACGATTTTGCAAAACAAAACACCCCATGGTCACTTCATTTTGCAAAACGATGAAAGCCATGAAGGGAGCAATTGATGACAAGTTCCTCAGCGGGTGGCCTGCACTTGCTTTCAGCTTTTTCTTAGCTCCTACCAACAGTCTTCCTCTAAGCCTGCACTGCTACGGTGTTATTGAAGGAAATATGCCCTAGAGGCAATAATAAAGTTATTATTTATTTCCTCATATCATGATAAATATTTATTATTCATGCTATAATTGTATTGACCGGAAACATGATACATGTGTGAATACATAGACAAACTTAATGTCACTAGTATGCCTTTACTTGACTAGCTCATTAATCAAAGATGGTTATGTTTCCTAACCCTAGACATGTGTTGTCATTTGATTAACGGGATCACATCATTAGGAGAATGATGTGATTGACTTGACCCATTCCGTTAGCTTAGCACTTAATCGTTTAGTATGTTGCTATTGCTTTCTTCATGACTTATACAAGTTTCTATAACTATGAGATTATGCAACTCCCGTTTACCGGAGGAACACTTTGTGTGCTACCAAACGTCACAACGTAACTGGGTGATTATAAAGGAGCTCTACAGGTGTCTCCAAAGGTACATGTTGAGTTGGCTTATTTCGAGATTAGGTTTTGTCACTCCGATTGTCGGAGAGGTATCTCTGGGCCCTCTCGGTAATGCACATCAATATAAGCCTTGCAAGCAATGTAGCTAATGAGTTAGTTACGGAATGATGCATTACGTAATGAGTAAAGAGACTTGCCGGTAACGACATTGAACTAGGTATTGAGATACCGATGATCGAATCTCGGGCAAGTAAAATACCAATGACAAAGGGAACAACGTATGTTGTTGTGCGGTTTGACCGATAAAGATCTTCGTAGAATATGTAGGAGCCAATATGAGCATCCAGGTTCCGCTAGTGGTTATTGACCGGAAACAGTTCTAGGTCATGTCTACATAGTTCTCGAATCCGTAGGGTCCGCACGCTTAAGGTTTCGATGACAGTTATATTATGAGTTTATGAGTTTTGATGTACTGAAGTTTGTTCGGAGTCCCGAATGAGATTACAGACATGCCGAGGAGTCTCGAAATGGTCGAGACATGAAGATCGATATATTGGAAGCCTATATTTGGATATCGAAAGTGTTCCGGGTGAAATCGGGATTTTACCGGAGTATCGGGAGGTTACCGGAACCCCCGGGGGGCTTAATGGGCCTACATGGGCCCTAGTGGAGAGGAGGAGAGGAGGCAAGGGCTGGGCCGTGCGCCCCTCCCCCTAGTCCGAATAGGACAAGGAGAGGGGGGCGGCGCCCCCCCTTTCCTTCCTCTCTCCCTCCTCCTTCCCCCCTTCTCCTATTCCAACTAGGAAAGAAGGGAGTCCTACTCCCGGTGGGAGTAGGACTCCCCCTTGGCGCGCCCCTCCTTGGCCGGCCGCCCCCTCCCCCTTGGCTCCTTTATATACGGGGGCAGGGGGGCACCTCTAGACACAACAATTGATCTCTTGATCTCTTAGCCGTGTGCGGTGCCCCCCTCCACCATAGTCCTCGATAATATAGTAGCGGTGCTTAGGTGAAGCCCTGCGACGGTAGAACATCAAGATCGTCACCACGCCATCGTGCTTACGGAACTCTTCCCCGACATTCTGCTGGATCAGAGTCTGGGGATCGTCATCGAGCTGAACGTGTGCTAGAACTCGGAGGTGCCATAGTTTCGGTGCTTGATCGGTCGAGCCGTGAAGACATACGACTACATCAACCGCGTTGTTCTAACGCTTCCACTTTCGGTCTACGAGGATACATGGACAACACTCTCCCCTCTCGTTGCTATGCATCACCATGATCTTGCGTGTGCGTAGGAATTTTTTTGAAATTACTATGTTCCCCAATAGTGGTATTAGAGCCTGGTTTTATACATAGATGTTATATGCACGAGTAGAACACAAGTGAGTTATGGGCGATACAAGTCATACTGCTTACCAGCATGTCATACTTTGGTTCGGCGGTATTGTTGGATGAAGCGGCCCGGACCAACATTACGTGTACGCTTACGCGAGACTGGTTCTACCGACGTGCTTTGCACACAGGTGGCTGGCGGATGTCTATTTCTCCAACTTTAGTTGAACCGAGTGTGGCTACGCCCGGTCCTTGCGAAGGTTAAAATAGCACTAACTTGACGAACTATCGTTGTGGTTTTGATGCGTAGGTAAGAACGGTTCTTGCTCAGCCCATAGCAGCCACATAAAATTTGCAACAACAAAGTAGAGGACGTCTAACTTGTTTTTGCAGGGCATGTTGTGATGTGATATGGTCAAGACGTGATGCTATATTTTATTGTATGAGATGATCATGTTTTGTAACCGAGTTATCGGCAACTGGCAGGAGCCATATGGTTGTCGCTTTATTGTATGAAATGCAAACGCCCTGTAATTGCTTTACTTTATCACTAAGCGGTAGCGATAGTCGTAGAAGCAATAGATGGCGTAATGACAACGATGCTACAATGGATATCAAGGTGTCGCGCCAGTGACGATGGTGATTACGACGGTGCTTCGGAGATGGAGATCACAAGCACAAGATGATGATGGCCATATCATATCACTTATATTGATTGCATGTGATGTTTATCCTTTATGCATATTATCTTGCTTTGATTGACAGTAGTATTTTAAGATGATCTCTCACTAAATTAGCAAGAAGTGTACTCCCTGAGTATGCACCGTTGCAAAAGTTCTTCGTGCTGAGACACCACGTGATGATCGGGTGTGATAGGCTCTATGTTCAAATACAACGGGTGCAAAACAGTTGCACACGCGGAATACTCAGGTTAAACTTGACGAGCCTAGCATATACAGATATGGCCTCGGAACACGGAGACCGAAAGGTCGAACATGAATCATATAGTAGATATGATCAACATAGTGATGTTCACCATTGAAACTACTCCATCTCACGCGATGATCGGACATGGTTTAGTTGATTTGGATCACGTGAACTTAGATGACTAGAGGGATGTCTATCTAAGTGGGAGTTCTTTAGTAATATGATTAATTGAACTTAAATTTATCATGAACTTAGTACCTGATAGTATTTTGCTTGTCTATGTTTGTTGTAGATAGATGGCTCGTGCTGTTGTTCCGTTGAATTTTAATGCGTTCCTTGAGAAAGCTAAGTTGAAAGATGATGGTAGCAATTACACGGACTGGGTCCATAACTTGAGGATTATCCTCATTGCTGCACAGAAGAATTACGTCCTGGAAGCACCGCTGGGTGCCAGGCCTGCTGCAGATGCAACTGACGACATTAAGAACGTCTGGCAGAGCAAAGCTGATGACTACTCGATAGTTCAGTGTGCCATGCTTTACGGCTTGGAACCGGGTCTTCAACGATGTTTTGAATGTCATGGAGCATATGAGATGTTCCAGGAATTGAAGTTAATATTTCAAGCAAATGCCCGGATTGAGAGATATGAAGTCTCCAATAAGTTCTATAGCTGTAAGATGGAGGAGAGTAGTTCTGTAAGTGAACATATACTCAAAATGTCTGGGTATAATAATCACTTGATTCAACTGGGAGTTAATCTTCCTGATGATAGTGTTGGAAATATGCCCTAGAGGCAATAATAAATTAGTTATTATTATATTTCCTTGTTCATGATAATTGTCTTTTATTCATGCTATAACTGTATTATCCGGAAATCGTAATACACGTGTGAATACATAGACCACAATATGTCCCTAGTGAGCCTCTAGTTGACTAGCTCGTTGTGATCAACAGATAGTCATGGTTTCCTGGCTATGGACATTGGATGTCGTTGATAACGGGATAACATCATTAGGAGAATGATGTGATGGACAAGACCCAATCCTAAGCATAGCACAAAGATCGTGTAGTTCGTTTGCTAGAGCTTTTCTAATGTCAAGTATCTTTTCCTTAGACCGTGAGATTGTGCAACTCCCGGATACCGTATGAGTGCTTTGGGTGTACCAAACGTCACAACGTAACTGGGTGGCTATAAAGGTGCATTACAGGTATCTCCGAAAGTGTCTGTTGGGTTGGCACGAATCGAGACTGGGATTTGTCACTCCGTGTAAGCGGAGAGGTATCTCTGGGCCCACTCGGTAGGACATCATCATATGCGCAATGTGACCAAGGAGTTGATCACGGGATGATGTGTTACGGAACGAGTAAAGAGACTTGCCGGTAACGAGATTGAACAAGGTATAAGGATACCGACGATCGAATCTCGGGCAAGTACAATACCGCTAGACAAAGGGAATTGTATACGGGATTGATTAAGTCCTTGACATCGTGGTTCATCCGATGAGATCATCGTGGAACATGTGGGAGCCATCATGGGTATCCAGATCCCGCTGTTGGTTATTGACCGGAGAACGTCTCGGTCATGTCTGCATGTCTCCCGAACCCGTAGGGTCTACACACTTAAGGTTCGATGACGCTAGGGTTATAAAGGAAGTTTGTATGTGGTTACCGAATGTTGTTCGGAGTCCCAGATGAGATCCCGGACATCACGAGGAGTTCCGGAATGGTCCGGAGGTAAAGATTTATATATGGGAAGTCCTATTTTGGCCACTGGAAAATGTTCGGGATTTTTCGGTATTGTACCGGGAAGGTTCTAGAAGGTTCCGGAGTGGGGCCCACCTGCATGGGGGGACCCACATGAACGTGGGTAGTGGGGGAAAGGCCCCACACCCCTGGTCAAGGCGCACCAAGATCCCCCCTTAGAAGGAATAAGATCATATCCCAAAGGGATAAGATCAAGATCCCTAAAAAGGGGGGATAGCAATCGGTGGGGAAGGAAATGATGGGATTTCTTTCCTCCCACCTTTGCCAACGCCCCAATGGACTTGGAGGGCAAGAAACCAGCCCCCTCCACCCCTATATATAGTGGGGAGGCGCATGGGAGCTTCACCCTTGCCCCTGGCGCAGCCCTCCCTCTCCCAAGTGCTCCTCCTCTCTCGCGGTGCTTGGCGAAGCCCTGCAGGATTGCCACGCTCCTCCACCACCACCACGCCGTTGTGCTGCTGCTGGACGGAGTCTTCCTCAACCTCTCCCTCTCTCCTTGCTGGATCAAGGCATGGGAGACGTCACCG
The DNA here is from genome assembly GCF_002162155.2 of Triticum dicoccoides. Taxonomy (NCBI): domain Eukaryota; kingdom Viridiplantae; phylum Streptophyta; class Magnoliopsida; order Poales; family Poaceae; genus Triticum; species Triticum dicoccoides. Next base: position 795,598,932 of record NC_041383.1, on the reverse strand, counting down.
GGCTGTACGTGTGTTGAACGCGGAGGTGTCGTCCGTTCGGCACTAGGATCTCCGGTGATTTGGATCACGACGAGTACGACTCCTTCAACCCCGTTCTCTTGAACGCTTCCGCTTAGCGATCTACAAGGGTATGTAGATGCATTCTCTTTCTACTCGTTGCTGGTCTCTCCATAGATAGATCTTGGTGACACGTAGGAAAATTTTGAATTTCTGCTACGTTCCCCGACAGTGGCATCATGAGCTAGGTCTATTGCGTAGATTCTTTGCACGAGTAGAACACAAAGTAGTTGTGGGCGTTGATGTTGTTCAATATGCTTACCGTTACTAGTCCAATCTTGTTTCGACGGTATTGTGGGATGAAGCGGCCCGGACCGACCTTACACGTACTCTTACGTGAGACAGGTTCCACCGATTGACATGCACTTGGTGCATAAGGTGGCTAGCGGGTGCCAGTCTCTCCCACTTTAGTCGGAACGGATTCGATGAAAAGGGTCCTTATGAAGGGTAAATAGCAATTGGCATATCACGTTGTGGTGTTGCGTAGGTAAGAAACGTTCTTGCTAGAAACCCATAGCAGCCACGTAAAACATGCAACAACAATTAGAGGACGTCTAACTTGTTTTTGCAGGGTATGCTATGTGATGTGATATGGCCAACAAGAATGTGATGAATGATATGTGATGTACGAGATTGATCATGTTCTTGTAATAGGATTCACGACTTGCATGTCGATGAGTATGACAACCGGCAGGAGCCTTAGGAGTTGTCTTTATTTATTGTATGACCTGCGTGTCATTGAACAACGCCATGTAATTACTTTACTTTATTGCTAACCGGTAGCCATAGTAGTAGAAGTAATAAGTTGGCGAGACAACTTCATGGACACACGATGATGGAGATCATGATGATGGAGATCATGGTGTCATGCCGGTAACGATGATGATCATGGAGCCCCGAAGATGGAGATCAATGGAGCTATATGATATTGGCCATATCATGTCACTACTATATAATTGCATGTGATGTTTATTATGTTTATGCATCTTGTTTGCTTAGGGCGGCGGTAGTAAATAAGATGATCCCTTACAAAATTTCAAGAAGTGTTCTCCCCTAACTGTGCACCATTGCTACAGTTCGTCGCTTCTAAGCACCACGTGATGATCGGGTGTGATGGATTCTTACGTTCACATACAACGGGTGTAAGACAGTTTTACACAGCGAAAACACTTAGGGTTAACTTGACGAGCCTAGCATGTGCAGACATGGCCTCGGAACACGGAGACCGAAAGGTCGAGCATGAGTCGTATGGTAGATACGATCAACATGAAGATGTTCACCGATGATGACTAGTCCGTCTCACGTGATGATCGGACACGGCCTAGTTGACTCGGATCATGTGATCACTTAGATGACCAGAGGGATGTCTATCTAAGTGGGAGTTCATAAGATGAACTTAATTATCCTGAACATAGTCAAAAGACCTTTTGCAAATTATGTCGTAAGCTCGCGCTTTAGTTCCACTGTTTAGATATGTTCCTAGAGAAAATATAGTTGAAAGTTGATAGTAGCGATTATGCGATCAGTAGAAAGCTTATGTCCTTAATGCACCGCTCAGTGTGCTGAACCCCAACGTCGTTTGTCGATGTTGCGAACATCGGACATACACGTTTTGATAACTACGTGATAGTTCAATTAAATGGTTTAAGTAGAGGCACCAAAGACGTTTTCGAAATGTCGCGGAACATATGAGATGTTTCGAGGGCTGAAATTGGGATTTCAGGCTCGTGCCCACGTCAAGAGGTATAAGACCTCCGACGATTTGCTTAGCCTGCAAACTAACGGAGAAAAGCTCAATCGTTGAGCTTGTGCTCAGATTGTCTGAGCACAACAATCACTTGAATCGAGTGGGAGTTGATCCTCCAGATGAGATAGTGATGTTTCCCCAAAGTCATTGCCACCAAGCTGCTAGAGCTTCGTGATTAACTATAACATATCAGGAATAGATATGATGATCCTTGAAATATTCATGATGTTTGACACCGCGAAAGTAGAAATCAAGAAGGAGCATCAATTGTTGATGGTTGGTGAAACCACTAGTTTCAAGAAGGGCAAGGGAACAAAGGGATACTTCATGAAACGGCAATTCAGCTGCTGCTCTAGTGAAGAAACCCAAGGTTGAACCCAAACCCGAGACTAAGTGCTTCTGTAATAAGGGGAACAACCACTGGAGCAGCATTACCCTAGATACTTGGTAGATGAGAAGGCTGGCAAGGTCGATAGAAGTATATTGGATATACATTATGTTAATGTGTACTTCACTAGTACTCCTAGTAGCACCAGGGTATTGGATACCGGTTCGGTTGCTAAGTGTTAGTAACTCGAAATAAAAGCTACGGAATAAACGGAGACTAGCTAAAGGTGAGCTGACGATATATGTTGGAAGTGTTTCCAAGGTTGATATGATCAAGAATCGCACGCTCCTTCTACCACCGAGATTGGTGTTTGCGTTGAGCATAGACATGATTGGATTATGTCTATCGCAATACGGTTATTCATTTAAGGAGAATAATGGTTACTCTATTTTTGAATAATACCTTCAATGGTCTTGCACCTAAAGGAATGGTTTATTGAATCTCGGTCGTAGTGATACACATTTTCATGCCAAAAGATATAAGATAGTAATGATAGTACCACTTACTTGTGGCACTGCCATGTAAGTCATAATGGTATAAAACGCATGAAGAAGCTCCATGTTGATGGATCTTTGGACTCACTCGTTTTTGAAAAGTATGAGACATGCGAACCATGTCTATTGGTGTATATGCATGAAGAAACTCCATGCAAATGGATCGTTCGGACTCACTTGATTTTGAATCACTTGAGATATGCAAATCATACCACATGGGCAAGATGACTGAAAAGCCTCATTTTCAGTAAGATGGAACAAGATAGCAACTCGTTGGAAGTAACACATTTTGATGTGTGCACTCGAATGAGTGCTGAGGCATGCAGTGAATATCATTATGTTCTTACTTCACAGATGATTCGAGTAAATGTTGAGTATATTTACTTGATGAAACACAAGTCTGAATTATTGAATGGTTCAAGTAATTTCAGAGTGAAGTAGCAGATCATTGTGACAAGAGGATAAAATGTCTATGATATGATCATAGAGATGAATATCTGAGTTACGAGTTTTGGCACACAATTAAGACATTGTGGAAATTGTTTCGCAATTAATACCGCCTGGAACACCATAGTGTGATGGTGTGTCCGAACATCATAGTTGCACCCTATTGGATATGGTGGGTACCATGATGTCTCTTATCGAATTACCACTGTCATTCATGGGTTAGGCATTAGAGAGAACCACATTCACTTTAAATAGGGCACCACGTAATTCCGTTGAGATGACACCGTATGAACTATGGTTTAGAGAAACCTAAGTTGTCGTTTCTTAAAGGTTTGGGGCTGCGATGCTTATGTGAAAAAGTTTCAGGATTGATAAGCTCGAACCCAAAGCGGATAAAATGCATCTTCATAGGACACCCAAAACAGTTGGGTATACCTCCTAATTCAGATCCGAAAGCAATATGGATTGTTTCTTGAATCGGGTCCTTTCTCGAGGAAAGATTTCTCTCGAAAGAGTTGAGTGGGAGGATGGTGGAGACTTGATGAGGTTATTGAACCATCACTTCAACAAGTGTGTAGCAGGGCACAGGAAGTTGTTCCTGTGGCACCTACACCAATTGAAGTAGAAGCTTATGATAGTGATCATGAAGTTTCGGATCAAGTCACTACCGTACCTTGTAGGGTGACATGGATACGTACTACTTCAGAGTGGTACAGTAATCCTGTCTTGAATGTCATGTTGCTAAACAACAATGAACCTACGAGCTATGGAGAAGCGATGGTGGGCCCAAATTCCGACAAATGGTTAGAAGCCATAAAGTCCGAGATAGGATCCATGTATCAGAACAAAGCATGGACTTTGGTGGACTTGCCCGATGATCGGCAAGCCATTGAGATAAATGGATCTTTAAGAAGAAGACGGACGTGGACGGTAATGTCACCGTCCATGAAGCTCGACTTGTGGCGAAGAATTTTTCACAAGTTCAAGGAGTTGACTACGATGAGATTTTCTCATCCGTAGCGATGCTTAAAGTCCGTCGGAATCATGTTAGCATTGGCTGCATTTATGAAATCTGGCAGATGGATGTCAAGACAAGTTTCCTTACCAGTTTTTGTAAGGAAAGGTTGTATGTGATACAATCAGAAAAGTTTTGTCAATCCTAAGGATGCTAAAAGGTATGCTAGCTCCAGCGATCCTTCTAAGGACTGGAGTAAGCATCTCGGAGTTGGAATGTACACTTTGATGAGATGATCAAAGATTTTGGGTTTGTACAAAGTTTATGAGAAACTTGTATTTCCAAAGAAGTGAGTGGGAGCACTATAGAATTTCTGATAAGTATATGTTGTTGACATATTGTTATGGATCAGAAATGACGTAGAATTTCTGGAAAGCATATAGGGTTATTTTGAAAGTGTTTTTCAATGGAAAGCCTGGATTAAGCTACTTGAACATTGAGCATCAAGATCTATAAGGATAGATCAAAATGCTTAATAATAGTTTCAAATGAGCACATACCTTGACATGATCTTGAAGGTGTTCAAGATGGACCAGTCAAAGAAGGAGTTCTTGCCTGAGTTGTAAGGTACGAAGTTAAGACTTAAAGCTCGACCACGGCAGAATAGAGAGAAAGGACGAAGGTTGTCCCCTATGCTTAAGACGTAGGCTCTTCGGTATGCTATGCTGTGTACCGCACCTGAAGTGTGCCTTGCCATGAGTCAGTCAAGGGGTACAAGAGTGATCCAAGAATGGCTCACAGGACAGCGGTCAAAGTTATCCTTAGTAACTAGTGGACTAAGGAATTTTCTCGATTATGGAGGTGGTAAAAGAGTTCGTCGTAAAGGTTACGAAGATGCAAGCTTGACACCTATCCGGATAGCTCTGAGTAGAGATACCGGATACGTATGATGGAGCAACAATTTAGAATAGCTCCAAGTGGAACAGTTATTTGGAATAGCTCCAAATAGAGCGTGGTAGCTGCATCTAGGAGATGACATAGAGATTTGTAAAGCACACACGGATCTAAAAGGTTCAGACCCGTTGACTATAACCTTTCTCACAAGCATAACATGATCAAACCCAGAACTCATCGAGTGTTAATCACATGGTAAATGTGAACTAGATTATTGACTCTAGTAAACTCTTTGGGTGTTAGTCATATGGGGATGTGACCTTGAGTGTTAATCACATATCGATGTGAGCTAGATTATTGACTCTAGTGCAAGTGGGAGACTGTTGGAAATATGCCCTAGAGGCAATAATAAATTAGTTATTATTATATTTCCTTGTTCATGATAATTGTCTTTTATTCATGCTATAACTGTATTATCCGGAAATCGTAATACACGTGTGAATACATAGACCACAATATGTCCCTAGTGAGCCTCTAGTTGACTAGCTCGTTGTGATCAACAGATAGTCATGGTTTCCTGGCTATGGACATTGGATGTCGTTGATAACGGGATAACATCATTAGGAGAATGATGTGATGGACAAGACCCAATCCTAAGCATAGCACAAAGATCGTGTAGTTCGTTTGCTAGAGCTTTTCTAATGTCAAGTATCTTTTCCTTAGACCGTGAGATTGTGCAACTCCCGGATACCGTAGGAGTGCTTTGGGTGTACCAAACGTCACAACGTAACTGGGTGGCTATAAAGGTGCATTACAGGTATCTTCGAAAGTGTCTGTTGGGTTGGCACGAATCGAGACTGGGATTTGTCACTCCGTGTAAGCGGAGAGGTATCTCTGGGCCCACTCGGTAGGACATCATCATATGCGCAATGTGACCAAGGAGTTGATCACGGGATGATGTGTTACGGAACGAGTAAAGAGACTTGCCGGTAACGAGATTGAACAAGGTATAAGGATACCGACGATCGAATCTCGGGCAAGTACAATACCGCTAGACAAAGGGAATTGTATACGGGATTGATTAAGTCCTTGACATCGTGGTTCATCCGATGAGATCATCGTGGAACATGTGGGAGCCATCATGGGTATCCAGATCCCGCTGTTGGTTATTGACCGGAGAACGTCTCGGTCATGTCTGCATGTCTCCCGAACCCGTAGGGTCTACACACTTAAGGTTCGATGACGCTAGGGTTATAAAGGAAGTTTGTATGTGGTTACCGAATGTTGTTCGGAGTCCCGGATGAGATCCCGGACGTCACGAGGAGTTCCGAAATGGTCCGGAGGTAAAGATTTATATATGGGAAGTCCTATTTTGGCCACTGGAAAATGTTCGGGATTTTTCGGTATTGTACCGGGAAGGTTCTAGAAGGTTCCGGAGTGGGGCCCACCTGCATGGGGGGACCCACATGAACGTGGGTAGTGGGGGAAAGGCCCCACACCCCTGGTCAAGGCGCACCAAGATCCCCCCTTAGAAGGAATAAGATCATATCCCAAAGGGATAAGATCAAGATCCCTAAAAAGGGGGGATAGCAATCGGTGGGGAAGGAAATGATGGGATTTCTTTCCTCCCACCTTTGCCAATGCCCCAATGGACTTGGAGGGCAAGAAACCAGCCCCCTCCACCCCTATATATAGTGGGGAGGTGCATGGGAGCTTCACCCTTGCCCCTGGCGCAGCCCTCCCTCTCCCAAGTGCTCCTCCTCTCTCGCGGTGCTTGGCGAAGCCCTGCAGGATTGCCACGCTCCTCCACCACCACCACGCCGTTGTGCTGCTGCTGGACGGAGTCTTCCTCAACCTCTCCCTCTCTCCTTGCTGGATCAAGGCATGGGAGACGTCACCGGGCTGTACGTGTGTTGAACGCGGAGGTGCCGTCCGTTCGGCACTAGGATCTCCGGTGATTTGGATCACGACGAGTACGACTCCTTCAACCCCGTTCTCTTGAACGCTTCCGCTTAGCGATCTACAAGGGCTGGTAGATGCATTCTCTTTCTACTCGTTGCTGGTCTCTCCATAGATAGATCTTGGTGACACGTAGGAAAATTTTGAATTTCTGCTACGTTCCCCAACAGATAGTGTCATTGACAGAATTCTTCAATCACTGCCACCAAGCTACAAGAGCTTCGTGATGAACTATAATATGCAAGGGATGGACAAGACTATTCCCGAGCTCTTTGCAATGCTAAAAGCTGCGGAGGTAGAAATCAAGAAGGAGCATCAAGTGTTGATGGTCAATAAGACCACCAGTTTCAAGAAAAAGGGAAAAGGGAAGAAGAAGGGGAACTTCAAGAAGAACAACAAACAAGTTGCTGCTCAAGAGAAGTAACCCAAGTCTGGACCTAAGCCTGAGACTGAGTGTTTCTACTGCAAGCAGACTGGACACTGGAAGCGGAACTGCCCCAAGTATTTGGCGGATAAGAAGGATGGCAAAGTGAACAAAGGTATATGTGATATACATGTTATTGATGTGTACCTTACTAATGCTTGCAGTAGCACCTGTGTATTTGATACTGGTTCTGTTGCTAATATTTGCAACTCGAAATAGGGACTACGGATTAAGCGAAGATTGGCTAAGGACGAGGTGACGATGCGCGTGGGAAATGGTTCCAAAGTCGATGTGATCGCAGTCAACACACTACCTCTACATCTACCATCGGGATTAGTTTTAGACCTGAATAATTGTTATTTGGTGCCAGCGTTAAGCATGAACATTATATCTGGATCTTGTTTGATGCGAGACGGTTATTCATTTAAATCAGAGAATAATGGTTGTTCTATTTATATGAGTAATATCTTTTATGGTCATGCACCCTTGAAGAGTGGTCTATTTTTATTAAATCTCGATAGTAGTGATACACATATTCATAATGTTGAAGCCAAAAGATGCAGAGTTGATAATGATAGTGCAACTTATTTGTGGCACCGCCGTTTGGGTCATATTGGTGTCAAGCGCATGAAGAAACTCCATACTGATGGACTTCTAGAATCACTTGATTATAAATCACTTGGTACTTGTGAACCGTGCCTCATGGGCAAGATGACTAAAACGCCGTTCTCCGGAACTATGGAGCGAGCAACTGATTTGTCGGAAATCATACATACTGATGTATGTGGTCCAATGAATATTGAGGCTCGCGACGGGTATCGTTATTTTCTCACCTTCACAGATGATTTGAGCAGATATGGGTATATCTACATGATGAAACACAAGTCTGAAACATTTGAAAAGTTCAAAGAATTTCAGAGTGAAGTGGAAAATCATCGTAACAAGAAAATAAAAATTTTACGATCTGATCGTGGAGGAGAATATTTGAGTTACGAGTTTGGTTTACATTTGAAGCAATGCGGAATAGTTTCGCAACTCACGCCACCTGGAACACCACAACAAAATGGTGTGTCTGAACGTCGTAATCGTACTTTACTAGATATGGTGCGATGATGTCTCTTACTGATTTACCGCTATCATTTTGGGGTTATGCTTTAGAGACGGTCGCATTCACGTTAAATAGGGCACCATCAAAATCCGTTGAGACGACGCCTTATGAACTGTGGTTTGGCAAGAAACCAAAGTTGTCGTTTCTTAAAGTTTGGGGCTGCGATGCTTATGTGAAGAAACTTCAACCAAATAAGCTCGAACCCAAATCGGGGAAATGTGTCTTCATAGGATACCCAAAAGAGACTATTGGGTACACCGTTTATCACAGATCTGAGGGCAAGATTTTTGTTGCTAAATTCGGATCCTTTCTAGAGAAGGAGTTTCTCTCGAAAGAAGTGAGTGGGAGGAAAGTAGAACTTGATGAGGTAACTGTACCTACTCCCTTATTGGAAAGTAGTTCATCACAAGAACCGGTTCCTGTGACAACTACACCAATTAATGAGGAAGCTAATGATATTGATCATGAAACTTCAGATCAAGTTACTACCGAACCTCATAGGTCTACCAGTGTAAGATTCGCACCAGAGTGGTACGGTAATCCTATTCTGGAAGTCATGTTACTTGACCATGGCGAACCTATGAACTATGAGGAAGCGATGATGAGCCCAGATTCCGCAAAATGGCTTGAGGCCGTGAAATCTGAGATGGGATCCATGTATGAGAACAAAGTATGGACTTTGCTTGACTTGCCCGATGATCGGCAAGCCATCGAGAATAAATGGATCTTCAAGAAGAAGATTGATGCTGATGGTAATGTAACTGTCTACAAAGCTCGACTTGTTGCGAAAGGTTTTCGACAAGTTCAAGGGGTTGACTATGATGAGACTTTCTCACCCATAGCGATGCTTAAGTCTGTCTGAATCATGTTAGCAATTGCCGCATTTTATGATTATGAAATTTGGCAAATGGATGTCAAAATTGCATTCCTGAATGGATTTCTGGAAGAAGAGTTGTATATGATGCAGCCGGAAGGTTTTATCGATCCAAAAGGTGCTAACAAAGTGTGCAAGCTCCAGTGATCCATTTATGGACTGGTGCAAGCATCTCAGAGTTGGAATAAATGCTTTGATAGTGTGATCAAAGCATATGGTTTTATACAGACTTTTGGAGAAACCTGTATTTACAAGAAAGTAAGTGGGAGCTCTGTAGCATTTCTGATATTATATGTAGATGACATATTGTTAATTGGAATTGATATAGAATTTCTGGATAGCATAAAGGGATACTTGAATAAAAGTTTTTCGATGAAAGACCTCGGTGAAGCTGCTTACATATTGGGCATCAAGATCTATAGAGATAGATCAAGACGCTTGATTGGACTTTCACAAAGCACATACCTTGATAAAGTTTTGAAAAAGTTCAAAATGGATCAGGCAAAGAAATGATTCTTACCTGTATTACAAGGTGTGAAGTTGAGCCAGACTCAATGCCCGACCACAGCAGAAGATAGAGAGAAAATGAAAGATGTTCCCTATGCTTCAGCCATAGGCTCTATCATGTATGAAATGCTGTGTACCAGACCTGATATATGCTTAGCAATAAGTTTGGCAGGGAGGTACCAAAGTAATCCAGGAGTTGATCACTGGACAACGGTCAAGAATATCCTGAAATACCTGAAAAGGACTAAGGATATGTTTCTCGTTTCTGGAGGTGACAAAGAGCTAGTCGTAAATGGTTACGTCGATGCAAGCTTTGACACTGATCCGGACGATTCTAAATCGCAAACCGGATACGTGTTTATATTGAACGGTGGAACTGTAAGTTGGTGCAGTTCTAAACAAAGCGTCGTGGCGAGATCTACATGTGAAGCAGAGTACATAGCTGCTTCAGAAGCAGCAAATGAAGGAGTCTGGATGAAAGAGTTCATTTCCGATCTAGGTGTCATACCTAGTGCATCGGGACCAATGAAGATCTTCTGTGACAATACTGGTGCAATTGCCTTGGCAATGGAATCCAGATTTCACAAGTGGACCAAGCACATCAAGAGACGCTTCAATTCCATCCGGGACCAAGTCCAGGTGGGAGACATAGAGATTTGCAAGATACATACGGATCTGAATATTGCAGACCCGTTGACTAAGCCTCTTCTCCGAGAAAAACATGATCAGCACCAAGACTCCATGGGTGTTAGAATAATTACTGTGTAATCTAGATTATTGACTCTAGTGCAAGTGGGAGACTGAAGGAAATATGCCCTAGAGGCAATAATAAAGTTATTATTTATTTCCTAAACGTCACAACGTAACTGGGTGATTATAAAGGAGCTCTACAGGTGTCTCCAAAGGTACATGTTGAGTTGGCGTATTTTGAGATTAGGTTTTGTCACTCCGATTGTCGGAGAGGTATCTCTGGGCCCTCTCGGTAATGCACATCAATATAAGCCTTGCAACCAATGTAGCTAATGAGTTAGTTACAGAATGATGCATTACGTAACGAGTAGAGAGACTTGCCGGTAACGAGATTGAACTAGGTATTGAGATACCGACGATTGAATCTCGGGCAAGTAACATACCGGTGACAAAGGGAACAACGTATGTTGTTGTGCGGTTTGACCGATAAATATCTTCGTAGAATATGTAGGAGCCAATATGAGCATCTAGGTTCCGCTATTGGTTATTGACCAGAAACAGTTCTAGGTCATGTCTACATAGTTCTCGAACCCGTAGGGTCCGCACGCTTAAGGTTTCGATGACAGCTATATTATGAGTTTATGAGTTTTGATGTACCGAAGTTTTTTCGGAGTCCCGGATGAGATTACAGACATGACGAGGAGTCTCGAAATGGTCGAGACATGAAGATTGATATATTGGAAGCCTATATTTGGATATCGGAAGTGTTCCGGGTGAAATCGGGATTTTACTGGAGTACCGGGATGTTACCGGAACCCCCCGGGGGTTTAATGGGCCTACTTGGGCCCTAGTGGAGAGGAGGAGAGGAGGCAAGGGCTGGGCCACGCGCCCCTCCCCCCTAGTCCGAATAGGACAAGGAGAGGGGGCGGCGCCCCCCCTTTCCTTCCTCTCTCCCTCCTCCTTCCCCCCCTCCTCCTATTCCAACTAGGAAAGAAGGGAGTACTACTCTCGGTGGGAGTAGGACTCCCCCTTGGCGTGCCCCTCCTTGGCCGGCCGCCCCCTCCCCCTTGGCTCGTTTATATACGGGGGCAGGGGGCACCTCTAGACACAACAATTGATCTGTTGATCTCTTAGCTGTGTGCGGTGCCCCCCTCCACCATAGTCCTCGATAATATTGTAGCGGTGCTTAGGCAAAGCCCTGCGACGGTAGAATATCAAGACCGTCACCATGCCGTCGTGCTGACGGAACTCTTCCCCGACATTCTACTGGACCGGAGTCCGGGGATCGTCATCGAGTTGAACGTGTGTTAGAACTCGGAGGTGCCGTAGTTTCGGTGCTTGATCGGTCGGGCCGTGAAGACGTACGACTACATCAACCGCGTTGTTCTAACGCTTCCGCTTTTGGTCTACGAGGGTACGTGGACAACACTCTCCCCTCTTGTTGCTATGCATCACCATGATCTTGCGTGTGCGTAGGAATTTTTTTGAAATTACTACGTTCCCCAACAGTTGTGTTGAAACCCAGATTGCTGTAATCTATGCTTGTTCTTTGCTGAACACATAAACGAAGCATTCCGCAGCATAGGCAAGGATAAGAAATTAGTCCGTTTCTGCATGTACCATCTAATGGTTATTAAATTAAAATGATAGCTTGATAGGCGTAGTTTTTTGTACCTGGTGGTTTTGATCATGCATTGCTCACATGCTTTCTTTTTTACTAGATAGGTAGCGCGCCCTGGCGCGCGTTGCCTACTTCAACCCTTGGTCCAACACACCAAATCCAAAAAATTAAACTTATTACACATTCCACCAAGAGGACATAGTTGGTTCAGAATATAAGTTTACATCGCATCAATCTTAGAGAAATAACACATAATAAGGATCTTAATTTTCAAGAGGCATCTCTTCGGTAATCACACTGAGCAACGACCAGTTGCAGCAAGACAATCAATAACACTTAAACTACCAAACTAAAACCTTAAGCCTGAGAATCTGCATCTCCATACATAACACAATAAAAAATATCTATACATAAGCAGTCAAATTCACTATTGAACTATCTTCCACAGAGGATCATCAAATTATTCTCAGATTCCAGAGTGAATGCCTACATCACGGTCACATGCAATGGGCACAAGCATTCACTTCTTGATCTAGGTGAATTGAAGGCCCGTGTTTGCACCTAAAGCCAAGCAAGAGCTCAGACTCGAGCTCCGTACCAGGCCAATGTTGTCCATGATTCGCAAGCGTGTCCTTTAAGTTCTTGATCTGCAATGTGATCAGATGCAACAAGCATGTCAGCATTTATCTATTGCATATCTGAAGAACATACTCTTTGAGATTTTGTTTTTTTGGAGTTGAATACAGATTAAGGAGACTTAGTTAGCAGAAGTTGCTAAACATGTCCAGAGCTTGTTCCTCCTTTGGTTGTTCTCACTAAACTCTCATGGTTGAATACCAGGATCACTACTGATTTTCTAAAATGAGAAGTACCAACTACAAACAACACCAAAATCACTTACACTCGCAGAGATAGGTGTAATCAGAAATCAAAGAGATCAAGAAAGGACCATTGAAACAGAGTAGAAACCTGCATATATTTTTAATCATAAATTACAGAGATCAACAAAGAAAGAGGAGTGGAAGTCTCATTATTTTTGGAAGTCCTATTTTATTAGGGAAAGGGAGCACATATGATTCTTAATCCATCCTAGTGAGGTTACAATATCCATGCAAAAGAAAACCAGGAAAAAAAAGGAGGAAGTAATTCCTTGTGAGAATCACAATGTAGTACCAGAGGTGACATAGAATAACAGAGATTGCGATAAGGTTTTTGCAATATATGACATGTATCTCACCATTATTTGCTTGCAATTAATACCACATTTTTTTGCATGTATCCTGCCATCACATGCATTATTTCATTTTAGTAGTACTTAGTAAACAACAAAGTTAAACTTGCACTATCCCAATTAAAATTCAAGTAGCAATAATGCAGGTATATGGACTGAACTCTTCCTCAAAATAATTGGTGTATGCTTCAGATTTAACTACATGTATTTATTCCACCTATCTTCTAACCAGATAGTTTAAGAGACTCTCACTTAAACTATTAAAATGAGAATCCTATGAAATATCATGAAACACAGAAGATTCTTTATAAATGAAGAAGATGGTTAAGAGGCAAGCATAGAATAATCCACCAAAGCAAAGAAAATGAGTAAGAATGTGACTACAATTGAAAAAAGGATCGTGTATACTTAGTAGGTGGATTGTCACATATACTTGGGGTCAAAAAAATAAGGAATAAGTTGCATATACTATTTGGAATCTCCACCAGCCGTTCATGATATTTTGGGTCAAAAAATGGGGGCATTGTAGCATAAGTGCCTACATATGCAAATTACAATGTTAGTTGCTTTAGACCCTTAGATAGCATAAAAGGAGCAGTTTCAGTTTATCTATATCAAGCAAAGGAACAACATATTTCTCTACAAATAGCAAAATAACCACATGATAAATCCGCCCCCATCAATGCCTTATAAATCTTCCCCCATAAAAGAACTACATCTGTTGCTAGTTACTAAACAGGAAAAGACGTAAGACAAGTCACCTCAATTTGGGCACTCAATATTTCAAGCAAGACAACTAAATCTGGTTGCCGATGAATTTGGATTCAGCGCTTTCACTCTTACTACGGCCAAGTTTCCACATTAATCTGCGTTTATTTCTTTGTTAAAATGATGAATTAGTTAGCAGTTCATGCAGTCCTATAAGTGAAGTTTGTAAACATCATACAATTCATCAACATACTGATACTTCTGCACTCAAAGAATAATGCGGAAGACATGACAATACATGTATAGGTTAATAACTAAAGGTGTGCTACCAACACACTTGAAAGGCAGAAGACTTGAACAATACATACCGGGACCCTTCAAATAAATACATTTAAGGAAAGTATGACTAAAATTCACTGGAAAGATTTAATCTTCTCCCATGTGTATGTAACAGTAACTTGTAGCTTGTATGGAGAAGAAAAGAAAGCAGATCACATTATATTTCTTGATCTAGCAAAAGGGAACCCGTTTATTCAAAAGAAGGAACCATTTATATTTTCAAATATTCTTCAACATACCAGCCATGAAATTAAGATGTTTCTTGATTAAGTAAGGAAACACACAATTGATAAACAGGGGATGGACATGCATCCGTTGGAAAAAGGCAGAGATAAATTGCAATACTGCAATACTGTCGATTCATCTTTAGAAAAGATCCAGAGTTTCAAGTCAAAGATAAATTCATATTGCTAATGTAACTACTACTGTACTTGTCTTAGAAGCATGTCTCAATCGACCAGACTTGATTATAAATATTTATTAGGATAAAGTTTGCAATATACAATGTCAAAGTTACATTTCCTTCCAGATCTAAATCATCAACTTCTAATATGCCAAGTGCATTAGATCATCACAAAACAGCTAAAGTAGATGGCCATAGATCCATGGTGACGGGAAGTTTAAAATTTCCCCCAAAGAAAATAACTATCTATGTATACAAAAGCAAAAAAAACATTAGTAGCACCTAAGCAAGTCAGTGGTTGCAAGGCATCAGCTAACCCACAAAAGCATACTGATAGCAATGGAAAATCTAATAGAATGATATGTATGTATATTGAACAACCAATAAGAAAAGGCAATATAGACCAAGCTATAATAAGATCAACTTGTTTGTTCAAATTACTATAGAATAATTGTAGGATAATATGGATCATATAAGTTTTAGTCACATCATATCTTGGAAGATACCTAGAAAACAAGCATACAGTGGAAATGATGAAGAGAAAAATGCATCCAGTTAAACCATGTGAAGAACAGGCAGATGAAGATGACATACGAGAAGGCACATATATAATAGATTAATAGATTCAGTTGCATCAGTCAAAGATGAAAATAATATGTTATCAACTTGCCTTGTCATCAAGGTAATCCATCATCATCATGATAACAAAAGATGCAACAGTAAGATCATGCCTAAAAGGCAACACAAGATTTCAAAGAACACTGGCCTTGATTGGCCCAAACTTGTTCTGAAAAGTTACAACTAAAACATAAATTGCTAACAAAGGATATTCACACAAAATCGATGATGAAAGGCACATGCACATCTTTAGAAAATACATTTACCTGCAACGGATAGCTAAATATTTCTTGGGATATCCCTAGAGGCGTTGTAATCATTGACTATATATACGGTTTGATATTCCTGGGGGCATTGCAATCACTCACACTACATACTGGGGTGCACCAAATGAGAGTAGTGAGTTCTGTAACATAGAGAGAAATTACATAAGAATCAGGCCCCCAAAATATAGTTGTCCTCCTTGTCCAGATTGCACACATTAGCATAGGTTATATATTTCATGTAATAGTAATAAACTAACATTTCAGCCAACCATAATAATTTACTCCTTGAACCCAATGATGTTCATACATCAGCTGCTCCTTCGCTAGTAATTTACTCCTTCGGTAGTGACCTCCTAACAGAGGTACATATGATGAACAAAGAATAAACATGGATCAACAGAAAACAACTAAGAGTGAATAATGCATAGCGTGCTTTACCTTCATGAACCGAACAGTAAAAACAACATCCAATAGTGCACGGAACAGCAAGGTTGCCACCAAAATGGAAGAACCAGTCAACAATTAGTATACATATGGTGTATATATATGATCCACTATTGCAGTAACAACCACCATTTACCAAGCGATATCCTAAACTGAGTTGCCAAGTGTATATATATGATCCACTATTGCAGTAACAATCAGCATTTACCAAGCGATATCCTAACCTGAGTTGCCAAGTGTATATATATGATCCACTATTGCAGTAACAATCACAGCAATCCACAACTACAAAACCAAGAAAAATCTTAATGATCCCTACAGGCATGAATGATTACCATAAAGGGGAACGGGACTGAGGGATACACACATAGAGTGAGAGATGAGATCCTCACAGTAGGACCACCTTGTTCAGCGACCTGCAGCTCCAGCTTGCCGCTCAGCCGGCGGACGCGACATCGAGCTCTCACTACATCGGCGTACAGAAGTTAAAACCAGAGAAACAAAACAATACATACATAGGAATTGACCATAGCAAAACACATGAACTAATTTAACAATGCAAGACTATAAAGGTTTCACCAAACATCGGCTTGTTTAGTCATGGAAGGAAGCATCGCATTTATATACACGGCAGGGGCAACCTAATTTGAGAACAGAGCATAAAGACTTTAACACAAGATTCAAGAATAGAGCATAAAAAGTAAAATCTTGTAATAAACAACTCTGCTTCCAGTTGGGGAGATAGATGAAGAACATAGAACAGACAATTTGTATAGAGATGGACAAAAATTGCAGCCTTTTACGAACAAAAACCCTGTGGTCGTAAAGAGGGAAAGCCATCAAATTTGTTATCAATCTTCAACTATGGAACAACCAATAATCACGAATCCCTAAATAAAACCTAGCTTTGAGCTAAGAACCGCTACTCCAGCGTATGTTGTCAGTCTATAACCCACCCACCGGCCTAGAATGCTAGCTCGCAAAAATTACAAGAGTCCTAGCCATCACAGATTCAACACAACCCATCCCGCAAAAAATAAGATTCAACACAACCTACACAATTCTGCTACGGTTCATTTCATCAGCTTGAGGTTCGAAAAAATGAACACAAATATAGATGTTGTAGGTACCTGCCTGAAGCCCCCACAGCCCCGGGTAAATGGAGGAAAAAGGCACGGGACGGTCGGTGTTGAATTCAAGGAGGGCAACCGCCCGCTTCGTCCGGGGAGGCGCCGACCTTGAGGAAGGAGGGACTGATGAAGGACGGAGGGAGCGGCGGCGGCGAACAGAGATCTCGGCGTGGGAATAGGAAGCATACTCTGCTTCTCGACTCTAGATATTGCTGTGATCAATGGCGGACTTCCTGCTACCGGCCACTTCGCCGGCTAGGCGGCACTGCTTCTCCGCACATTCAGGAGTGACTCGGTCGCTGCGTCGAGGCTGCTACACTCCTGCATCAACACCAAAAATGCATTAATAAGTTGGTATTCCATTGTACTTCCTCATATGATTCAGATCATACAAGTCAAAAGTAGACCCATTTGATAGTTCCTATGATAGAAGAATGCTCAGCAGATCATTGTAAACATATTAAGATATATACTGGTGAATCTGTATCCCAGGTTGATGTTGCTTTCCCAAGCCGGAAAACACCACTATAGCCTTTAACCATGCCTTGATATCTTCAAATCACGAAAACATTGGGTCAGGAAATAAGCTTTAAGTTAACAAAATGCTAGTGCAGGGGAGACGAGTACGATGTCATCAGTCCAGTTCTTCAGAATGCAGATGATATTATTCCAAGTCATAACAATCAAGAATAACTTGAAATTGAAATGTGATAATTGAAAGGAAGATTGTTCCAGCAACCCTCATGGTTTCCCCGAAAAGAGAAGATAAGAAAGTACGTACCTATCAACAACTTTGGTTGCTTTGCCCACACAAACAATCAACAATCCAGTGGCCATAGGATCCAGAGTACCAGCATGGCCAACCTGCATCATAGCTACCATAAACATGTGGGTTGAGCAAAAACCACATTAATAGCACACCATGAAAACTGTGAGGTCACCTTTTGCACTTTCACCAACCGCCGTAGTTTTCCACAAACAGTAAATGAGGTCCACCCTGAATTCCGTTAAAAAAAAAGAGTCCATTTTGAGCTAGTAGAAAGACAAATTCAGCATCATTGCCAATGGCATTTCTTTTACTAATTACACGACTTGAAGTAAACCGGTCAAATAAAAGGTCCTGCTACGGTAACAGGACATTGTAATGTATGTACTCACATAAAAAATCAGTAATTCAAAATGCCAAACCGAAACTACATAAAGCATGAAGTCTAGATCAGGACCATATTATGGAAAAGTTCCTGAACCTGCAATGGTACATATACATCTGAATTCAAATGTACCACATCCATCTAACCCACCCATTCTGAAGAAAGGCCGCAAGTAAGCATTTACACACACTGCATCTAGATAAAAAGGTGGATTGGTGGTATGCATCTATGGGCTTCTAATTAGCATCGCCGTCTGAGACTGAGAGCATTCATCAATGTGGAAGAGAGCGTGTCACCTTTGGGCTTGTCGATGAGCACGACGGTCCCTATTGGCCCGTCCCACCTTGGCGGCAGCTCCATCCTCGTGCTCGCGAGGTGCGGCCGCGGCCAGTCTTCTTCCTCCCTCTCTGCATCCCGCTTCACCTGCCTCGGCGCCCCTCCCAACACCGCCTTCTTCTTCGCCGCTGTCGAAGCGTCGTCGGCCTTCTCCTCCTCGGGCCCTTTATTCAGGGCCCTGAAGAACTCCTCCACCTTCCTCTCCAGCACCTCCCCCTTGTCTGCCCCCTCCTTCTTCCCGAACTCGGTTTCTAGGGTTAGGGGAGGGGAACGGCGGGAGGGGAGGAGGAAGCGAGCGAGGGAGGAGGCGGCGGGGCGGCACGACAGGGAGGCGGGAGGAAGGACGAGAGGGCGGCACGGTCGCGGGAGAAGGAGGCGGCGGCTAGGCCGGCCTCGTCGTGCGCGGCCCCCACCTGCTCGCTCTCCTTCTTCTCCTCCCTTCCCTTCTGATGACGGGAGGGGGGGAAGTTGCGAGCGTCATGGCGCGGGGGAGACGAGGAGATAGGTCACCGCGGCGTGGCCTGAGGGGCGTCGACGGCAGCGATGTGAGCGGGGCGGCGACGATGCGGGCGGGGCGTCGAGGACCGAGGGATGGAG
>NC_041383.1:795526609-795578846 GCF_002162155.2 Triticum dicoccoides | reverse complement strand
GGGAGGGAGAGGAGAGGGCGGGGCGATGCGGGCGGGGCAGCGGCGACTGACGGAGGGAGAGGGAGAGGAGAGGGCGGGGTGATGCGGGCGGGGCGGCGAGGACGAGGGAGGGGCGCGAGTGCGGGCTGGGGAGAGGCTAGGTCATCCCCACGCGGAGCGGCCACCTTTTATACACCTCTAGGCGAAATGACGAAAATGCCCTCGGCGGGGCAGGCTATTTACGCGCGGTGGCACGAACGGGGTGAAACTGTTCATTGCAGTAGTAACTTTTTTTATCCGACGGACGAGGTCACTCCAGGGCTCGATCCGACGGCTCAGATCGCATCAAGCGCTTCGATCCAACGGCCAGGAACACCAAGCGGCTGAGGAGCCGAGAGGTTCACGCATTCTTATTACTCGATTTGGGGATGGCCTTACGCAAGGCGTTCGACAAAGGGGATCCCGTGGCCCCTGATCTTTTCGTCCTAGCTATGGACGTGCTACACGCCGCCATCCAGTGGGCCATGGAGCATGGCCTCCTCTTTGACCTGGGGCTGCACAACAAAGTGTCGTGTATATCAATATATGTTGATGACATCATGGTGTTGGTCAAGCCCCTCCCCATGGACTTTCAGGTGATCGCGGCCTTGCTGCAGCTGATTGGTGAGACCTCGACCCTGGACATCAACTTTGAGAAGAGCACCGTCTCCTGCATTTGCTGCAATTACAGACACCAGAGTCTTGCAGTGCGGCCTCAAGCCATTGCCTATTGTCTACCTCGGACTGCCTCACACCTGGTAGACTGCGGAGGACAGACCTCTGGCTCATTGTAACAAATGCTCCAAAAATAGGAGGGTTCGTAGTCACACCTGCAGGCCACAAGTGGATGGCTAACTCTCATCTGCTCAGTTCTGTTGGCCCTGCCAAATCACTTACACCCCCCCTTGCAGCTCCCAGCCTAGGTAATCAAGATCCTTAACCACAAGTGCATGTGACTCTTGTGGAAAGGGGAGGAAGAGATCAATGGAGGTTACTGTTTGCTACCATGTTACAGAGTCTACATGCCTACCAGCAAGGGAGCTATGGGTATTCTCAACCTGCAACTTTTGGCGTGGCCCTAACCTGCGCACAAGACGAAACGATGAACACCGCCGTCGACATGGACGACAAGCTCGACGACGCCGAGGAGGAGGTGGAGGAGGAAGAACAGGCGGAGGCGGAGCCGGAACCAGCGCAGAAAGGGAGAAAGAAGAAGCGGGCGCCCAACGCCAGGCCGGGCGAACCTCGCGTCAAGTGGACGTCCAAGGAAGACGAGTGCCTCGCCGAGTGCCTCGCCGAAGCGTGGAAGACCGTTAGCATCAACCCGATCATCGGCTCGAATCAGAACGCTGACACGTACTAGAGAAGGATATAGACGGCTTTCGACGAGCGCAAGTTGGTCGACCCCGACTTCACCAACATCCACATGGACCGCTGCGAGAAGGCCATGGCGAATCACTGGGCGACCATCCAGACGGCCTGCAACAAGTGGCATGGGATCGTAGAGGAGGTCGCGGCTCACCCGAAAAGCGGCGCCAACGTCGGGGGTCAGGTATGGCCATAGTTCGCCGGCCCAGTTCGTCGCGATGTACTTCGCCGACACTTTTTCTCCTTGGCTGTGTAGATGGTTCGGATGTTCAACATGTTTCGCCAGGACAATGGTGACCAAGAGTTCAAGTTCCTTCACGTGTTCTCCAAGATCGAGTCGTGCGAGAAGTGGAGGGAGGTTCGGCTCAGTCTCGCCAAGGCCAAGGAGACCTACAAGCCAGACGCGCCTGCCCCGACGGCGGCAGAAAGGCACCCTGATGGCAACAAGAGAGCCAAAGCGGTGAGGGACGCAGCGCCCGCAGCCGAACGGCTGCAATCTTCAATCGAGCAATGCATCACCGACGCCAAGTGTTGGGGAACGTAGCAGAAATTCAAAATTTTCCTACGTGTCACCAAGATCTATCTATGGAGAAACCAGCAACGAGGGGAAGGAGAGTGCATCTACATACCCTTGTAGATCGCTAAGCGGAAGCGTTCAAGAGAACGGGGTTGAAGGAGTCGTACTCGTCGTGATCCAAATCACCGGAGATCCTAGTGCCGAACGGACGGCACCTCCGCGTTCAACACACGTACAGCCCGGTGACGTCTCCCATGCCTTGATCCAGCAAGGAGAGAGGGAGAGGTTGAGGAAGACTCCATCCAACAGCAGCACAACGGCGTGGTGGTGGTGGAGGAGCGTGGCAACCCTGCAGGGCTTCGCCAAGCACCTGCGGGAGAGGAGGAGGTGTCACGGGAGGGAGGGAGGCGCCAGGGCTTCAGGTATAGATGCCCTCCCTCCCCTCCACTATATATAGGGGCAAGGGAGAGGGGGGAGGCGCAGCCTTGCCCCTTCCTCCAAGGAAGGGGTGCGGCCAAGGGGGGAGGAGTGCCTCCCAAGTCAAGTGGAGGCCCTCCCCCTTAGGGTTTCCCCCTCCCATGCGCATGGGCCTTGGGGGGCTGGTGCCCCTGGCCCATTAAGGCTAGGGCGCCCCCCTACAGCCCATGCTACTATATTGGACGTGGTGGAACAATTTCCGGACCTCCGAACCCCTCCGGAATCCTCCGGAACCTTCTGGAAGCTTCCCGGTACAATACCGAAAAAACCCGAACTTTTTCCGGAACCCGAACAACAACTTTCCATATATAAATCTTTACCTCCGGACCATTCCGGAACTCCTTGTGACGTCCGGGATCTCATCCGGGACTCCGAACAACATTCGGTAACCACATAGAAACTACCTTTATAACCCTAGCGTCATCGAACCTTAAGTGTGTAGACCCTACGGGTTCGGGAGACATGTAGACATGACCGAGACGTTCTCCGGTCAATAACCAACAGCGGGATCTGGATACCCATGTTGGCTCCCACATGTTCCACGATGATCTCATCGGATGAACCACGATGTCAAGGACTCAATCGATCCCGTATACAATTCCCTTTGTCTAGCGGTATTTTACCTACCCGAGATTCGATCGTCGGTATACCGATACCTTGTTCAATCTCGTTACCGGCAAGTCTCTTTACTCGTTCCGCAACACATCATCCCGTGATCAACCCCTTGGTCACATTGTGCACATTATGATGATGTCCTACCGAGTGGGCCCAGAGATACCTCTCCGTTTACACGGAGTGACAAATCCCAGTCTCGATTCGTGCCAACCCAACAGACACTTTTGGAGATACCTGTAATGCACATTTATAGCCACCCAGTTACGTTGTGACGTTTGGTACACCCAAAGCATTCCTCCGGTATCCGAGAGTTGCACAATCTCATGGTCTAAGGAAAAGATACTTGACATTAGAAAAGCTTTAGCATATGAACTACACGATCTTTGTGTTAGGCTTAGGATTGGGTCTTGTCCATCACATCATTCTCCTAATGATGTGATCCCGTTATCAACGACATCCAATGTCCATAGCCAGGAAACCATGACTATCTGTTGATCACAACGAGCTAGTCAACTAGAGGCTCACTAGGGACATATTGTGGTCTATGTACTCACACGTGTATTATGATTTCCGAATAATACAGTTATAGCATGAATAAAAGACTATTATCATGAACAAAGAAATATAATAATAACACTTTTATTATTGCCTCTAGGGCATATTTCCAACAGTCTCCCACTTGCACTAGAGTCAATAATCTAGTTCACATCACCATGTGATTAACACTGACAGGTCACATCTCCATGTGACCAACATCCAAAGAGTTTACTAGTGTCATTAAACTAGTTCACATCATCATGTGATTTAGACTCAATGAGTTCTGGGGTTTGATCATGTTTTGCTTGTGAGAGAGGTTTTAGTCAACGGGTCTGCAACATTCAGATCCGTATGTACTTCGCAATTCTCTATGTCATATTGTAAATGCTACTTCCACGCTCCACTTGGAGCTATTCCAAATGGTTGCTCCACTATACGTATCCGGTTTGCTACTCAGAGTCATTCGGATAGGTGTTAAAGCTTGCATCGACGTAACCCTTTACGCCGAACTCTTTATCACCTCCATAATCGAGAAATATGTCCTTATTTACTTCAAGGACAATTTTGACCGCTGTCCAATGATCCATTCCTGGATCATTCTTGTACCCCTTGACTGACTCATGGCAAGGCACACTTCTAGTGCGGTACACAGCACAGCATACTATAGAGCCTACGTCTGAAGCATAGGGGACGACCTTCGTCCTTTCTCTCTCTTCTACCGTGGTCGAGCTTTAACTCTTAACTTCATACCTTACATCTCAGGCAAGAACTCCTTCTTTGACTGATCCAACTTGAACACCTTCAAGATCATGTCAAGGTATATGCTCATTTGAAAGTACCATTAAGCGTTTTTGATCTATCCTCATAGATCTTGATGCTCAATGTTCAAGTAGCTTAATCCAGGTTTTCTATTGAAAAACACCTTTCAAATAACCCTATATGCTTTCTAGAAATTCTACATCATTTCTGATCAACATATACTCATCAGAAATTCTATAGTGCTCCCACTCACTTCTTTGGAAATACAAGTTTCTCATAAACTTTGTACAAACCCAAAATCTTTGATCATCTCATCAAAGTGTACATTCCAACTCCGAGATGCTTACTCCAGTCCTTAGAAGGATTGCTGGAGCTTTGCATACCTTTTAGCATCCTTAGGATCGACAAAACCTTTCTGATTGTATTACATACAACCTTTCCTTACGAAACTGGTAAGGAAACTCGTTTTGACATCCATCTGCCAGATTTCATAAATGCAGCTAATGCTAACATGATTCCGACGGACTTTAAGCATCGCTACGGATGAGAAAATCTCATCGTAGTCAACTCCTTGAACTTGTGAAAAACTCTTCGCCACAAGTCGAGCTTCATAGATGGTGACATTACCATCCACATCCGTCTTCTTCTTAAACATCCATTTATCTCAATGGCTTGCCGATCATCGGGCAAGTCCACCAAAGTCCATGCTTTGTTCTGATACATGGATCCTATCTCGGATTTCATGGTTTCTAACCATTTGTCGGAATTTGGGCCCACCATCGCTTCTCCATAACTCGTAGGTTCATTGTTGTCTAGCAACATGACCTTCAAGACAGGATTACTGTACCACTCTGAAGCAGTACACATCCTTGTCACCCTACGAGGTACGGTAGTGACTTGATCCGAAGTTTCATGATCACTATCACAAGCTTCTACTTCAATTGGTGTAGGTACCACAGGAACAACTTCCTGTGCCCTGCTACACACTAGTTGAAGTGATGGTTCAATAACCTCATCAAGTCTCCACCATCCTCCCACTCAATTTTTCGAGACAAACCTTTCTTCGAGAAAGGACCCGATTCAAGAAACAATCCCTATTGCTTTCGGATCTGAATTAGGAGGTATACCCAACTGTTTTGGGTGTCCTATGAAGATGCATTTTATCCGCTTTGGGTTCGAGCTTATCAACCTGAAACTTTTTCACATAAGCGTCGCAGCCCCAAACTTTTAAGAAACGACAACTTAGGTTTCTCCAAACGGTGTCGTCTCAACGGAATTATGTGGTACCCTGTTAAAGTGAGTGCGGTTGTCTCTAATGCCTAACCCATGAATGACAGTGGTAATTTGATAAGAGACATCATGGTACCCACCATATCCAATAGGGTGCAACTATGATGTTCAGACACACCATCGCACTATGGTGTTCCAGGCGGTATTAATTGTGAAATAATTTCCACAATGTCTTAATTGTGTGCCAAAACTCGTAACTCAGATATTCATCTCTATGATCATATCATAGACATTCTATCCTCTTAAACTTCACTCTGAAATTACTTGAACCATTCAATAATTCAGACTTGTGTTTCATCAAGTAAATATACTCAACATCTACTCGAATCATCTGTGAAGTAAGAACATAACGATATTCACTGCATGCCTCAGCACTCATTGGACTGCACACATCAAAATGTGTTGCTTCCAACAAGTTGCTATCTTGTTCCATTTTACTGAAACCGAGGCTTTTCAGTCATCTTGCCTATGTGGTATGATTTGCATATCTCAAGTGATTCAAAATCAAGTGAGTCCAAATGATCCATCTGCATGGAGTTTCTTCATGTGTATACACCAACAGGCATGGTTCGCATGTCTCAAACCTTTCAAAAACGAGTGAGTCCAAAGATCCATCAACATGGAGCTTCTTCATGCGTTTTACACCAATATAACTTACATGGCAGTGCCACAAGTAGGTGGTACTATCATTACTATCCTATATCTTTTGGCATGAAAATGTGTATCACTACGATCGAGATTCAATAAACCATTCCTTTAGGTGCAAGACCATTGAAGGTATTATTCAAATAAATAGAGTAACCATTATTCTCCTTAAATGAATAACCGTATTGTGATAGACATAATCCAATTATGTCTATGTTCAACGCAAACACCAAATGACAATTATTCAGGTTTAATACTAATCTTGATGGTAGAGGGAGCGTGCGATGTTTGATCACATCAAACTTGGAAACACTTCCAACACATATCGTCAGCTCACCTTTAGCTAGTCTCCGTTTATTCCGTAGCTCTTTTATTTCGAGTTACTAACACTTAGCAACTGAACCGGTATCTTAATACCCTAGTGCTACTAGGAGTACTAGTAAAGTACACATTAACATAATGTATATCTAATATACTTCTATTGACTTTGCCAGCCTTCTCATCTACCAAGTATCTAGGGTAATTCTGCTCCAGTGGTTGTTCCCCTTATTACAGAAGCACTTAGTCTCGGGTTTGGGTTCAACCTTGGGTTTCTTCACTAGAGCAGCAGCTGATTTGCCGTTTCATGAAGTGTCCCTTCTTGCCCTTGCCCTTCTTGAAACTAGTGGTTTCACCAACCATCAACAATTGATGCTCCTTCTTGATTTCTACTTTCGCGGTGTTAAACATCGTGAATACCTCAAGGATCATCATATCTATCCCTGATATGTTATAGTTCATCACGAAGCTCTAGAAGCTTGGTGGCAATGACTTTGGAGAAACATCACCATCTCATCTGGAAGATCAACTCCCACTCAATTCAAATGATTGTTGCACTCAGACAATCTGAGCACAAGCTCAACGATTGAGGTTTTCTCCCTTAGTTTGCAGGCTAAGAAAATCGTCGGAGGTCTCATACCTCTTGACGTGGGCACGAGCCTGAAATCCCAATTTCAGCCCTCGAAACATCTCATATGTTCCGCGACGTTTCAAAAACGTCTTTGGTGCCTCAACTCTAAACCGTTCACTGAACTATCACGTAGTTATCAAAACGTGTATGTCCGATGTTCGCAACATCCACAAACGACGTTTGGGGTTCAGCACACTGAGCGGTGCATTAAGGACATAAGCTTTCTACTGTCCGCATAATCGCTACTTTCAACTTTCAACTATATTTTCTCTAGGAACATATCTAAACAGTGGAACTAAAGCGCGAGCTTACGACATAATTTGCAAAAATCTTTTGACTATGTTCAGGATAATTAAGTTCATCTTATGAACTCCCACTCAGATAGACATCCCTCTGGTCATCTAAGTGATTACATGATCCGAGTCAACTAGGCCGTGTCCGATCATCACGTGAGACGGACTAGTCATCATCGGTGAACATCTTCATGTTGATCGTATCTACTATACGACTCATGCTCGACCTTTCGGTCTCTGTGTTCCGAGGCCATGTCTGTACATGCTAGGCTCGTCAAGTTAACCCTAAGTGTTTCGCGTGTGTAAATCTGTCTTACACCCGTTGTATGTGAACGTAAGAATCCATCACACCCGATCATCACGTGGTGCTTAGAAGCGACGAACTTTAGCAACGGTGCACAGTTAGGGGAGAACACTTCTTGAAATTCTTTGTAAGGGATCATCTTATTTACTACCGTCGTTCTAAGCAAATAAGATGCATAAACATGATAAACATCACACGCAATCAAATAGTGACATGATATGGCCAATATCATTTTGCTCCTTTTGATCTCCATCTTCGGGGCTCCATGATCATCATCGTCACCGGCATGACACCATGATCTCCATCATCATGATCTCCATCATCGTGTCTTCATGAAGTTGTCTCGCCAACTATTACTTCTACTACTATGGCTACCGGTTAGCAATAAAGTAAAGTAATTACATGGCGTTGTTCAATGACACGCAGGTCATACAATAAATTAAGACAACTCCTATGGCTCCTGCCGGTTGTCATACTCATCGACATGCAAGTCGTGATTCCTATTACAAGAACATGATCAATCTCATACATCACATATCATTCATCACATTCTTCTTGGCCATATCACATCACATAGCATACCCTGCAAAAACAAGTTAGACGTCCTCTAATTGTTGTTTGCATGTTTTACGTGGCTGCTATGGGTTTCTAGCAAGAACGTTTCTTACCTACGCAAAACCACAACTTGATATGCCAATTGCTATTTACCCTTCATAAGGACCCTTTTCATCGAATCCGTTCCGACTAAAGTGGGAGAGACTGGCACCCGCTAGCCACCTTATGCACCAAGTGCATGTCAGTCGGTGGAACCTGTCTCACGTAAGAGTACGTGTAAGGTCGGTCCGGGCCGCTTCATCCCACAATACCGTCGAAACAAGATTGGACTAGTAACGGTAAGCATATTGAACAAAATCAACGCCCACAACTACTTTGTGTTCTACTCGTGCAAAGAGTCTACGCAATAGACCTAGCTCATGATGCCACTGTTGGGGAACGTAGCAGAAATTTAAATTTTTCCTACGTGTCACCAAGATCTATCTATGGAGAAACCAACAACGAGGGGAAGGAGAGTGCATCTACATACCCTTGTAGATCGCTAAGCGGAAGCGTTCAAGAGAACGGGGTTGAAGGAGTCGTACTCGTCGTGATCCAAATCACCGGAGATCCTAGTGCCGAACGGACGGCACCTCCGCGTTCAACACACGTACAGCCCGGTGACGTCTCCCATGCCTTGATCCAGCAAGGAGAGAGGGAGAGGTTGAGGAAGACTCCATCCAACAGCAGCACAACGGCGTGGTGGTGGTGGAGGAGCGTGGCAACCCTGCAGGGCTTCGCCAAGCACCTGCGGGAGAGGAGGAGGTGTCACGGGAGGGAGGGAGGCGCCAGGGCTTCAGGTATAGATGCCCTCCCTCCCCTCCACTATATATAGGGGCAAGGGAGAGGGGGGAGGTGCAGCCTTGCCCCTTCCTCCAAGGAAGGGGTGCGGCCAAGGGGGGGAGGAGTGCCTCCCAAGTCAAGTGGAGGCCCTCCCCCTTAGGGTTTCCCCCTCCCATGCGCATGGGCCTTGGGGGGGCTGGTGCCCCTGGCCCATTAAGGCTAGGGCGCCCCCTACAGCCCATGCTACTGTATTGGACGTGGTGGAACAATTTCCGGACCTCCGGACCCCTCCGGAATCCTCCGGAACCTTCTGGAAGCTTCCCGGTACAATACCGAAAAACCCCGAACTTTTTCCGAAACCCGAACAACAACTTTCCATATATAAATCTTTACCTCCGGACCATTCCGTAACTCCTCGTGACGTTCCGGATCTCATCCGGGACTCCGAACAACATTCGGTAACCACATAGAAACTACCTTTATAACCCTAGCGTCATCGAACCTTAAGTGTGTAGACCCTACAGGTTCGGGAGACATGTAGACATGACCGAGACGTTCTCCGGTCAATAACCAACAGCGGGATCTGGATACCCATGTTGGCTCCCACATGTTCCACGATGATCTCATCGGATGAACCACGATGTCAAGGACTCAATCGATCCCGTATACAATTCCCTTTGTCTAGCGGTATTTTACCTGCCCGAGATTCGATCGTCGGTATACCGATACCTTGTTCAATCTCGTTACCGGCAAGTCTCTTTACTCGTTCCGCAACACATCATCCCGTGATCAACCCCTTGGTCACATTGTGCACATTATGATGATGTCCTACCGAGTGGGCCCAGAGATACCTCTCCGTTTACATGGAGTGACAAATCCCAGTCTCGATTCGTGCCAACCCAACAGACACTTTCGGAGATACCTGTAATGCACATTTATAGCCACCCAGTTACGTTGTGACGTTTGGTACACCCAAAGCATTCCTCCGGTATCCGAGAGTTGCACAATCTCATGGTCTAAGGAAAAGATACTTGACATTAGAAAAGCTTTAGCATATGAACTACATGATCTTTGTGCTAGGCTTAGGATTGGGTCTTGTCCATCACATCATTCTCCTAATGATGTGATCCCGTTATCAACGACATCCAATGTCCATAGCCAGGAAACCATGACTATCTGTTGATCACAACGAGCTAGTCAACTAGAGGCTCACTAGGGACATATTGTGGTCTATGTACTCACACGTGTATTATGATTTCCGGATAATACAGTTATAGCATGAATAAAAGACTATTATCATGAACAAAGAAATATAATAATAACACTTTTATTATTGCCTCTAGGGCATATTTCCAACACCAAGGACATCGCCGCCAAGAGGGAGGAGAAATCCGACGCGAGGTGGTCGACGTTGATGACGAATCAGGACGTCAAGCTCGACCTTCTCAGGACCAACGTCACCGCGAAGAAGAGGAACACCGCCCTTGCGTTCTTGATGGTGGCAGACATGTCGACGATGGACGAGCAGGTGAAGGCGTGGTACCTGGTGGAGCGCGACCTCATCTTGAACCAGATGTCCAGGCTGGCGGCGACCATCGCCCCTATGCCCACGCCGACACCAACGCCGACGACCAGCCCGAGCACAGAAGCCATACCGACGCCGAGCCCGACTATGCCCACGCCGACCCCGAACTGTCCCACGACAGAGGAGCCTTCCGTTTGATTTTTTTTCTTTCGAAAAGGGGGTGTACCCCAGCCTCTGCATCAGAAAGATGCATACGGCTCATATTATTAAAAAGATAATCCAGTAACAAAGTCTCCAAAGGTCGTAGTGCGAAAATAAACAAAAGCTCAAAAGAGCTAAGACCCAAAGCCACAACCGGCTGGCAAATACAATAGGAGCACTACATGCCTATCCTATTACATGACCGCCATCCAAACCGGTTGAAAATATCCCGAGCTACCATCTCCCATCGGGTAGACGCAGTAACCAAACGCTCCCTGGCCTCCGTCGGAGTGAGTAGAGACCACATACGGATGAAGGCTGTGGCCCTGAAGATAACCTGTAAAAAGTGAATGTTTGTTGATCTGTTAAAGACTAAATCATTTCTGCAGTTCCATACTACCCAAAATAAAGCACAAACGCCAACACGAATGTGTCTTGCAGTATCAGAATCAACCCCATCAAGCCATGTTCCAAATACCATGTTGATAGAGGTGGGCTGATTAATAGTAAACGCAATATGAATCGACCGCCACAGAATCTTAGCCAACGGACAATCGAGAAAGAGGTGTTTGATGCTTTCGTTATGATCGCAAAAGCTACACCTAGACGAGCCCACCCAGTTGCATTTTGCAAGGTTATCCTTAGTCAAAATGACTTGTTTATGCACAAACCATATAAACACTTTGATTCGTAAGGGTACCTTAACTTTCCAAATGTGCATCGAGGAAGGGATGATGCTAGAGTTAATGACATCCAGATACATTGATTTGACCGAGAACACACCGTTCTTAGTAAGTTTCCAATGCAGCTGATCTGGCTGCTGGGATAGCCGGACTTCCATTAAACGTCTAACAAGATGTAGCCAGGCCTCCCAACGATTTCCAACTAGCGTCCGTCGAAAACTAATATTGAGGGGAGCGGATTGTAAAACAGTTGCAAGGTAGGCTTCTCTATGTCGGACAATGTTGTACAAAGTAGGATATTGAAGTGCAAGGGGGGTCTCCCCAAGCCACGTATCCTCCCAAAACCTCATAGTGGCACCATTCCCGACAATAAATTTTGTCTTGTTGAAAAAGAGTTGTTTAACTCTCATCAAACCCTTCCAAAAAGGTGAGTGGGAGGCCTCACATTCACTTGAGCCAAGGTTTTAGCATAAAGATAATTATTACGCAAAATATATGCCCAAGTAGCCTCAATCTCAGACGACAGTTTAAATAGCCACTTGCTAAGGAGACATATGTTTTTGACTTCCAGATTTTCAATACCTAGACCTCCTTGGTCCTTCGGCCCACAGATTATATCCCACTTAGCAAGCCTATACTTTTGTTTAAGCTCATCATTCTGCCAAAAGAATCGAGATCGGTAGAAATCTAACCTTTTCCTGACGCCCACCGGAACCAGGAAAAAGGATAAGAGAAACATAGGCATACTGGTAAGGACCGAATTAATCAGAATCAATCGTCCTCCGTATGACATGAGCTTCCCTTTCCAACAGCTCAGTTTCTTTTCAAAACGATCCTCGATGCATTTCCACTCAATGTTAGTCAGCTTACGATGATGAATGGGTATACCTAAGTACGTAAATGGTAATGAGCCCAATTCACATCCGAACAATTGTTTATACGTCTCCTGGTCATCATTTGCTCTTCCGAAGCAAAACAATTCACTCTTGTGGAAGCTGATTTTGAGCCCAGACAATTGTTCAAATAAGCATAACAGCAGCTTCATGTTTCTTGCTTTCGCCAAGTCGTGCTCCATAAAGATGATAGTATCATCAGCATATTGAAGAATAGAAATCCCGCCGTCAACTAGATGTGGAACCAAGCCACCTACCTGCCCTGCATCCTTTGCCCGACCTATTAAAATAGTCAAGCATATCAGCCACTATGTTAAACAGGATCGGTGACATCGGGTCTCCTTGCCTTAGCCCCTTGTGTGTTTGGAAATAGTGTCCTATGTCGTCATTTACCTTAATCCCGACACTCCCTTTTTGCGTAAAGGAATCAATCTGGTTTCTCCAGGTCGAATCAAAACCTTTCATACGCAAAGCTTGTTGAAGGAAAGGCCATTTAACTTTATCATATGCTTTTTCAAAATCCACTTTAAAAACTACGCCATCAAATTTTTTGAGTGGATCTCATGGAGCGTTTCATGCAAGACAACAACCCCTTCAAGGATGTTTCTATCAGGCATGAAAGCAGTCTGGGACGGATGAACTACAGAGTGCGCAATCTGCGTAAGTCTGTTCGTCCCGACCTTGGTGAAGATTTTGAAACTCACATTAAGTAGACATATAGGCCTGAACTACTCAATGCGAACAACCTCTGTCTTCTTAGGAAGAAGAGTTATCGTCCCAAAATTCAGCTTAAACAACTGAAGCTGTCCCTCAAAAAACTCCTGAAACATGGGCATCAAATCTCCCTTGATAAAATGCCAGCACTTTTTGTAGAACTCTGCCGGAAACCCATCCGGTCCTGGAGCCTTATTATTCTCCATTTGTGCAATGGCCTCAAACACCTCTTTCTCCGAAAAAGGAGCAGTCAGGAGCTCATTCTCGGCAGTCTCAAGTTGAGGAACATCCTCAACCCTAGACTCATCTAACGACACAAAAGTCTCTTCCGGGGGACCAAACAACTGCTTATAATAATTGGTAATGTAAACTTTCAGATTGTCTTGACCAACTATCGTCCCTTCGTCTTGTTCTAGTTGGAAAGTTCTCTTTTTACGATGCTTCCCATTAGCAATTATATGAAAGAATTGAGTATTATCCTCGCCTTGTACTATTTTGCGAACCTTAGCTCGCAACGCCCACTTCAATTCCTCCTCGCGAAGAAGCTTTTTAAGTCGCATCTCCGCCTCTATCTTTGTTTCCAACTCACTGGAATCCAAGATAGAAGTTTCTGCTTTAACTTCAAGGTTTTGAATAAGTAGAAGAAGTCTCTCCTTCTCCGCCTTATAAATTCCATGCGTGTGCTTAGCCCAACCACGAAGGAACCTTCGGAGATGACGAATCTTGCATTGCCATCGCTCGATAGGCGTCCTTCCTCCCGAGTCTTTAGCCCACTCCCGAGCTAACAACTCAAGGAACCCTTCTCTTTCAAACCAGGCAAGTTCAAACGAGAAAATGTTCTTGTTGCCTACAAAATTTTGAACTCCGGAGTCGACTAGTAACGGTGTATGATCCGAGACACCTCGTGTCAATGCCTGCACAGTTACCAAAGGAAACTTCTGTTCCCATTCGACACTTGCTAGAACACAGTCAAGTTTCTCAAATGTCGGAACCGGTAACGAATTAGCCCAAGTGAATTTCCTACCCGAGCTCTATCTCTCTGAGATCCAAGCTTTCGATAATAGTGTTGAACATAAACGACCATCAGCCGTCAAAATTGTCAATATTCTTTTCCTCTTTTCTTCGGATAATGTTGAAATCCCCCCCCCCACTAAGAGAGGGAGTTGTTCGTTACCACAAATACGAACCAGATCCGCCAAAAAATCTGGCTTGAGCTCTGGTTGCGCAGCTCCGTAAACCGTCACCAAAGCCCAATCAAACCCATCTACCTTAGTTCTAACTCGAAACTTGACAGCAAACTCTCCCAAAACTACACTCCG
The DNA here is from genome assembly GCF_002162155.2 of Triticum dicoccoides. Lineage (NCBI taxonomy): Eukaryota > Viridiplantae > Streptophyta > Magnoliopsida > Poales > Poaceae > Triticum > Triticum dicoccoides. Next base: position 795,564,362 of record NC_041383.1, on the reverse strand, counting down.
AACTTCCAACGTTTCGCACTTGACCCCAAGTAAAACCCCACCGGATCTTCCTCGAGGGGGGAGGTAACGCCAGTCAAAATCAACCCCCCCGGACAAAGTGGCAAGAAATTGAGAAGTGAAATTGCTTCTTCCAGTCTCAAACAAAGCAGTAAAATCTAAATGATGTTCAAGAGAAGCATCCGCTAAGAACCTTCTTTTAGCCAAGTCTCTAAGATCTCTGCTATTCCAGAAAATGCCTCTCATAAATCGTCATGAAATCTTTTGGCAGTACGGATCCGAGCACTCCTACGCACTGCCGAGACTGGATAGACCTTCCGTTTCCACGTCCGTTTTGGCATTATGTGACCATCAACCTGATCACCGCACTCATTGTCTGCTTCTAGCACCAAGGGCTCATCTACATGAAGAGACGTCTCAGGATTGGTGTCCTCCTCCGTCTCAAGTAGTGCAGGGTCAAGATCGGCACACAAGCCATCAAAGACCTTAACCCCAAGCGCATCTATCTCCGAGTCGTTCATTGGTTTAATAGCAGCAATGTGACGAATCATATCTACCGCACGTTTGATGTGTTCCATGTCTATGATTCCTTCCTTTTTGATCGCCAAACTTTTGGGTGTGTTTTATCGCCGAACTATCGCATGATGATCGCCGACTTGTGGCATGATGATCGCCGAACTTTTGGCCTTTTTTGGCAGCAGGAAGGACAAGTTTGAATTTTTGAGCGTTGATATGCCGGCTCAGTCTTTCATAGATGCTCATAGGGGTAGGGTGTGCATGTATGTGTTTCATACTCCCTCTGTTCCACAATACATATGAGCGCTGTGTTTGTACCGATGTTTAAGAAAAACCGCCGGCGCAAATTCCTTTTGTCGGTTGCGCTGGGGGGCCAAACGGCAGATGCTCCTAGCTGCCGCCACCCAGCGACCAACATTCCCCTCGTCCGTCTTCTGAGATTCCGAACGTGCATGTGGGCCACCCATGTCATCGACCTTGCACGCATACTAATCAGCCCCAATGACTTTTTTTTGAACATCAGTACAGACACAAGCACTCATATACACGCGCATACACTCATCCCTATGAACGCACACACGCACACCCTATCCTTATGAGTACCTCCGAAAGACTGAGCCGGGACGCTCCCATGAACCTGGTCCACGTACGCCCAGGAGCTGGCGTCGCTCCCGCGGCCTCAGCCACAGCCGTGCACCGGGTCCAGGCTCCAGCGAGCCCCAAACCAAGCAGAGCGAGCGAGGGAGGGAGCGCTGGCCAAAAGCCCAAAGCAATTGGCAAAGCCTTCCCTTCTTCCGGAAGCCTCCCTGCTACTGCCTCTGCCACGGCGAGCGCGAGAGGGGCCGCCCATGGCTGCGCCCTTCCTCTACACCCGCAGCTCCGGCAACGGCACAAGTACGGCCAGCCTCCCCCTCCTCCCTTTCTCTCTCTTCGACTCTCTCTCGCCGACCCTCGCTCTCTCTAAGTACGGGCGCTTTGTGTGTGTGTGTGTGTGTGTGTGTGTGTGTGTGTGCAGGTCAGGACGCGGCCATGCGAGCGGCGTTCGACGGCGACCTCCGGCGCCTCAGAGGTCAGCCTCCCCTCCCCCTCCGCCGCCCCCCACGTTCCTCACCTTCTCCCCGCCTCGCGAGGCCGTAATTTGTCCGGTCGCGCTAGGGTTTTGCTTCTGGCTGCCGTGGCGGTCGAGTCCCCGGCGGCTAGATAGGATAATGTTGTTGAAAGATGATGATGCGAATGCCGCCATTGTTCCTTAGCCGCACCAGTTTGCAGCGCACCAGGGGGAAATGCCCCTTGTTAGCTAGCGTAATTTAATTTAATTTTCCTCCTGCGCTTGTGTGGAGCACTACGATGGTGGGCTGTCTTGTTATTATTATGCTGTATGTATGTAATCTAGCCAATTAAGTGTAAAATTAGGTGTATACTGTAATTGTTCTATGAATTATGAAAACAAAAAATTGTTCTCTGAGACTCTGAGTTATGAAAGCAAGAATTGTTCTCTGAATTGGGGTGGGGGGCCTGTTGGCATAATTTTCTTTCTGCACTTGTGTGGAACAGTGCTATGATTGTCTTGTTAATTTGGTGTCACCTCTCCCATTCTAGTCAATCAATTGTAAACTTTGGTGTGTATACTAGTTGTTCTCCGAATTATGAAATCTTTTTGTGCGATTGTGGTCTTGTGGACTTGCGCAATTAAGTGTAAAATTAGGTGTACGCTGCGATTTTCCTCTGAATTATGAAAACAGAAATTGCTCTCTGAATCGGGGAGGATTTCTGCACTTGTGTGGAACAGTATGATGGTGAGTCATCTTATTATTATGCTGTATGTATGTAGACTAGTACTATGATTGTCTTGTTAATTTGGTGTCAGCTTTCGTATTCTAGTCGATTAAGTGTAAAATCTGGTGTATACGGCAGTTATTCTCTGCATTAAATAATCTTTTTTTGCGGTTGTGGTCTTTTGGACTGTTCAAAGGGAAAGGCGAGTTATCCAGACTTTGGCCAAAACAAGTGCTTGCACGGGGCACATCTTACGATCAGATCACTATTCTTTTTGTCAAGTCTAATTGACTGTGTGTCCAGGACGTGAACAAGTCCCTCGACATGAGTGGAATTGGGAAGCCTTTAGGGTACCCTCCAACCCTCTTTAGTTCGATCAAGTCAACTGAATTTCCGAAATCACAAATATACTTCATTTGATTGAACCAAGGAGGGATGAAGGGTACTCTAAAGCTCACCACTTTGCATGATTGCATCCCTGCTGGACTTAGTGAGGTTCCTGTCCATATATACAACACATGTGGGTTCCTTTTCGTTTGGTTGTCTAGCTAGTTATTATGATTTGGCAGTTTGATTCATCGGTGTGTTGATGCTCGGGTGTTCACTTTGGGAGAAAGGTACTGTAAAGAGCCTCGACGACCCAAGGGTGATCTTCTCTTTCGACATGGGTTATGGCCTTGGTGTGCTGCACATCGCAGCCGCCGGAGGGCATCTTGAGGTTTGCAAATACTTGGTGGAGGAACTCGGGGGAGATGTGAATGCTCCTGCTCCTGGAGTAGTAGGTCTTTCTCTAACTCTTCCTTATTTTTTCTGGAAATTGGCACCTGTCATGCCTATGTTTTGCACCATGAGATGTCTGAATTGCGTTGTTGTGCTTTTTGATTGCAGACTTTGCAGGCGTGACACCCTTTATGTTATCTGCTCAGTCTGGCGATGTTTCTACTGTGAAGTATTTGCTTGATCATGGTGGTGATCTAATAAAAGCAGATGCTAAAGGACGCACAGTTCTCCACCATGCGGCAGGCATAGGTAGCTCCCCTGGCCCCTCACCCATGCAATTTGTTTTTGTATTACAAAGCCTATCTTTGTGTAGGACACTATGGGTATGGTTACTCCAATAATATCGTAGAAGAAGAAATATATCTGTGATCATTTTCATATGGATAAATTTGCCCCATTTATGATTTACACCATGGTGATGGTGGTCATTATAGTAGCAGTTACTCGCTGCCGTACACTCTTATGTGTAGCCACATGACTTGTGCAACTATGTTATTCACCGCAGGAAGCTGTAAGGTTACTGAGTTCCTACTCTCAAAAGGAGTACCCGTTGACATAGACTGTGGCCGTGGTACACCACTCCATCAAGCTGCTACCAATGAACATGATAAAACAGTGAAGATTTTGTTGGAACACCATGCAGATGTATATAACCCTTACCTTTTCATATTTTCATTTTTTGTTTTCAGAGTTGATTTGCATAGGTAGCTTGTATTCTGTTGGCTACTTGGATTGACAACTTATACATGGCAGCTCATATTCTATTTCTTAATTCCTTTATTTTTCTAACAATTATTACTCTTCGCAGCCAAACACCACTGTCATCGGAATGGGTACTGCCCTGATGGGTGCTTTATTGTATCGTTCTTTGAAGTGCATGAAGCTGCTGATTAAGGCCAGTATTCTATTTTCTATATCTTTTCATTGCTTTGTTCCGATTTTGCTTAATCTACCATCTCTGCCATGCTTTTGTGTCGGTCTACATGGAGAGGGAGCCGTGAAACATTCTATTCCACAATCCTTTTTACAGGCTGGTGCTGATGTCAATCGAGGGGGCTCCCTTCCGATGACTCCATTAGTGTTCACTACAGGGTGGGGAGGCTATACCAACTTTGTGAAGTTTCTGTTAAAGGCAGGAGCGGATCCTAATATTCCTGATGTTGTATGTTCTCTATGTCTATTCTATTCGAACTTATGCTGATATGAATTTAAGTTGCTTTTAGTCTTTGACTATGCCATGCGAAGTTGCACACACCTACCAAAATACTGCATGTGTAGGCAAAAGGTAGGTGTGTGAGCTTCCATTTTAACTGTTCATATCAACAAATGCATATCACTGTTGCTGACTATTCTGTCTGTTCGGAAATATTTGACGTTCTAGTTTTGTCACAAGTAAAACTCTTTAAGTTTCATCAAATTATAGATAAATTTACCAACATCTACCAAACCAACATGGAGTATTGTCACAAGTCAAAATAAGTGTCGTGGTTTTATTTCAAATTTGAATCAGTGGGAGTAGCAAATTTTGAGTTCTTCTAGAACAACATGCTCTGTTCTGTGCAATATTGTATATTTGTATATCCTTAGTCTGAAATGGTTTTGCATACGGTGAATGTCTTTGTATTGAGCTCACAAGTACCCAAGATATACCAAGTGTTTCCCTATTTAATATGAGGTCGGTTCTTAACTTAACATTTGATGAGATACTGAGATCTCATAATACAGCATCCAGGGTAGCCACATTTGTCAAATGTACTCACCCAGCAATCACCAGAATGACTTGAATTCTCTTAGGCTGTGTTTGGATGTATGTATTCAGCTTACTTTATGTTGTTTTCTTCATCCCAATTGTTGGTATTCGTTCATTTACTCTGAAGTGTCAAATTATGTTTGTGCTTTCAATAATCATGGAACAATTTTAAAATTCATATATAGCTACTTTTTCCTATAGTTTTATCTATATAATTCATGGGGATTCATAAAGGGTATGCCACTAAACATGCCCTGTTACCTCTCAATCTCAACTATTGCTGAAATACCTGTTTTTAATCCCTTGCTGAAGGAAGACCTTTTGGTATGCTGTCGAAGTACGTTGACTGTTTGAATTGCTGCTAGAATTTAGAAATGCTTGCTGGGATGAATCCTGGTGGAAACATTTGGTACCAGTATTATGTAGACCCTGGTCCTCTCCCATGGTTATTATAGTTTCCTATATGGTTTATATCTTTTCATAATGTTCATATTCTGTTACTGCATTCTAAAGGGTCCTTTAATTATGAACTCCCTCTGTTCCACATTATGGTCGTGGTTTGAGTTCAAAACGACAATAATTTTGGAATGGGGGGAGTAGTTAATTTCAAAAGAGCTGACATTTTTCCTTTTGTTGCACAGTATGGTAGGTTACCGATAGAGCTTGCTGCTAGACGTGACTGCAAGGAAGAAGTTGAAATGTTGTTTCCTTTGACATCCCCAATTCCAACCATCCCAAACTGGAGTATAGATGGAATCATCTCGCATGCAAAATTGGAAAGTGCAAAGCCACTGGTACATTATTTATTCTGGATAATGCTTGTACATAGTTCAAAGCATGTCTCCTATATTGTGGATGTGAAGTTGTGAATTGTGAAATGCACCCATGTATATGCTCTTTTAGTAACACTAGTAAGCGTACATGCAATGCACATTCATATTTTGTAGAATATAATTTGTAGAGATATTTGGTAGAGTATTAATTGCACGTTGATATTAGGTAATAGATTAATAACACGATAATTATGTAATTATCGCTGATATTGATATTTGGTATAATATTTATTGCATGTTAAGCATGTTGAGCACTCGTCATTGAGGCAATCATGGTCGTTGGATTGACATGAATTGATGACCGAGATTAGTTGGATCTGCCCCTTTGAGTCTTTTTATATTGGTATGTAGATATAGTAATAATTTGAGATATTAATGATAACTAATGTTGGACCTTTTCCTCTTGTGATTAAAATCTTGTTGTGTGAGTAACTGCTGCCTTTTGTTATGTTATTAGTATACTTGAGAAGTTACCATAATGTGCACTTTGCATTGCAGCATAAGCATATCTAGATACCAAGATATAAAGAATGTGTAACAGAGTTGTTAAGTTTCTATTTTAATTGGAATATCTTTGAAATGATGCTTCATTCCTACATTATATTTTCAATGTTCTATCATTCAGGGTGGAAGGCACCTTGAACAAACAAAAGCTGTACTCAAGTCGCATGCAGATCAGGCATTCAGGCTCAAGGACTATAAGTTGGCATCAAAAGCATATGGTGTGGTAAGCCCCTTAAACCTTGTCTATGGACTATGGTGGTTTAGAAGGCAACCTTTTCTATTAACATGGAACAAGTAGCAGAACATTATTTGTTTGCTAACCAGTTTTCTACTATTGTTCTCTAGTTTCCCGCTTATTAGGTGTTAATTTGCCATTGTTATGTATTCCTATAGGATTAATATTAAATCTGCGGGACTAACCTCAACCTGGCACAGTGAGATGATAATTGTATAACCTGTTATGCTTGACCATAGGCAATAGATGCCGCGCCGACTGCAACATTGTACGCGAACAGGAGTCTTTGCAAACTGCTGCTGGATGATGGTGAAGGTGCTCTGTCAGATGCTCTCAGATGCAGAATGCTGCGACCTAACTGGGTGAAAGCTTGCTACCGTCAGGCTGCAGCTCACATGCTACTCAAAGTGAGTTACTACATGGTCCAGTTTGCCATTGTGTTTCCCCACTCTGTTGAGTCTATATAGTCGCTCATGTTCCTCCTTTGACGTGCTCTGTGCCTAGGAGTATAAGCAAGCTTGTGATGCTCTCCTGGACGCTCAAAAGTTGGATCCTGGAAACGTAGAGGTCGAGAGAGAGCTACGGTAATCTGCTGTCTTGTATTTATCTCTTTTGATTTGAGTACACGTCTTGCGTGCATGAACAACATATACTCCCTCCGTTCAGAATTACTTGTCGCGGAAATGAATGTATCTAGACGTATTTTAGTTCTAGATACATCCATTTCCAAGACAAGTAATTCCGAACGGAGGGAGTACTTCCATACTAATGACCAGCAGCTGCACACTGGACCAGCGTGCCGACTGCCGAGTGATCCTTCCATAAATCTGATGGTGCTGGGATTTCAGCTGAAATTTGTTTCATTTTGGTTAACTCTGTGCAGGAAGGCCAGGGAATTAATGAAAGCTCACGGTGAGGCTGACAAGTGAAGCGTGCTTTGTTAGGGAAACACTCTTTTTTGGCTTGGATTAGAGTAGTTGATCAACTGAATGTGATGGTACTTATGTGACCAGAAGAAGGCTGGTGGTACCTAACTTGGATTAGAGTCGTTGAATTTCTATAGTTCTTACTACTGCTACTTGTTGACTGCATGCTGAGAGGATTTGGTGTGAAAAGGTGCTGTAAAACTTGTTGACTCGCATCACAAGTTTTATCTCTGTTCAATATTTGCTGAGTTTTCAGACATCAGTAGAGAAGAAAAAGTGAAGCAGTACTACCCTCTCATTTGCATCCTCTACTCTCTGAACATGCATGGGGAAGTTTCTGCTCAACAATGTTGCTCGCTTATTGCTTCTCCGAATAAGCATGTGCTCCAGTCTACATGTTGATCATTTCAATTGTAAGTTTGTAACACATTTATGAACACTGTCATTTGTCATGAGTTTGATCGGAAATGTTTGCTCAATCTAGAGGCCTTGTATGAAAATGGAGAGATTCCTAAGAAATTCAGAAGAATATGAAAGACTCCTAATCTTTTTTTTTTGATTGGCGACAAACTCCTAATCTAGAGGAGTAAGTAAATGTCTAGAGGCCAGGCACAGACTCTAGGTTCGAAACAGATGCCTAAGTCGCTTATTACTGTACATCTCTTTAGGGCTAATCAAACACATGCCAAGGATTTATTCTTGCCCTGTCAAAGCCACTTTAGGCTCTCCAAAATGTGCAGGTTAGCACATTCTTGTTGATGGCCGGTAAATGAAATTTCTAGTTGTTTAAGAAAAAAAAAGTACTAGCTGAAGTAAATATCTTTCATCATTAGATCCATCCATCAAATATATTCTCAAATTCTATTTATTTGATATTGCAAAGGTTGATGTGTTTCCTATAAATGGTGAACCTAAATGTATTTTCTATGCAAAAAAAGATGTAAATGTATTTTGAAATATATTTTTTGAATGTGTTCACATATTTTGGGCCGCGACCAGCCTGCTTCCAACATTTGGCCCAACCCAAGAAGAACATGCCCAACCCTCCTAAGCAGGCAGGCACGAGCTCACTCCACTCGCTAGCCACCAGCTACCGCCTCCACACCACTCCTCGACCTCCCCACTTCGCCGGCCATGTCAAATCGCCGTGTCTCGCCGCCGGAGCCGTTCATCGGCGTCAGCATGGAGCGGTTTGAGGCCAGCCTGGAGAGCGACGGCTTCGGACCCGGGTCGCTGGGGCCCGGCATGGACATGGTGAGGACCGTCGTCCAATGCTCCCTCCCGGACGTGGATTTTTAGAACAGCTGCACCCGGGCCCTGCTATCCTAGCTGTCCAATATTGCTTTAAGATCTGTGCAACACAACTAACTTTCTATCTGAAATTTTCTCTTTTTTGTTTCTCTCGCATAAAACATGTTTTGAAGTTCAAACCTTTGCAGCGTGGCAAAACTTTCTATCTAGAATCTAGGATAAATCTTTCAGATTTTTTGGTCAAAAATAAATATACAAAAAATGTTTTTTTAGATTTAAAAATCATTTTTTGTATATTTATTTTTGACCAAAAAATCTGAAAGATTTATCCTAGATTCTAGATAGAAAGCTTTGCCGCGCTGCAAAGATTTGAACTTCAAAACATGTTTTATGCAAGAGAAACAAAAAAGAGAAATGTGTTTGCACGAATCGCGAAGCGCAGAATGGATGACTAGATAGGGAGGGCCTGGGTGCAGGTGTTCTATTATATATTTTCGGCTCCCTCCCCATGCCGCCCGTCTCCCCCGCCGCCCCTCTCTCGCTCGCCGGCGCGGCCTGGCTCCCCGGCGGCGCCGAGCGCATCAGCGCCCTCCCCGACCGCCTCCTCCGCGACATCATCTCCCGCCTCCCCGCCGCGGACGGCGCGCGCACCGCGCTGGCGCCCCCTCTGGCGCTCGGCGCCCCTCGTCGTCGCCGACACCCACTTCCTCCCCAGCGGCCGGTGGATCCCCGGTGTCGGCGAGGAGGATTCGCCCGGGGTCGCCGACCTCGTCACCCGCGTGCTCGCGGCGCACCCGGGGCCCTTCCGCTGCGTCCACCTCACACGCACCGCCATCGCCATGGACGCGCACCGGGGCGAGATCGCGCGCTGGCTCGACGTCCTCGCCGCCAAGGGCGTCCAAGAGCTCGCCTTTATAAACCGCTCGACATCCGCCTCCCCGCCACGCTCTTCCGCTGCGCCCCCCTCACCCGCCTCTTCCTCAGCGCCTGGAGGCTCCCGGACACGGCCGCCGTCCCGGACACGGCCGCCTTCCCCAACCTCCGGGAGCTCGGCCTCTCCCTCGTCGCCGTGGAGGACCGCGACCTCGCCTTCCTGCTCGACAGAAGCCCCGTCCTGGATATCCTCACCGTCATTCTGTCACAGGTCCCGGTGCGCCTCCGCGGTCCGCCTCGTCAGCCACAGCGTGCGCTGCGTCCAGCTCTGCTATTCCATCGTGGCGGTGGTCTTGGTGGTGGACGCCCCTCGCCAGTATGTCCTGGAGGTGCTGCAGGGTTAAGATTGGCCATGCGCCCAAGCTGCGTGTTATTGGATACCTTGAGCCAGGAGAGCATGACTTGGAGATTGGCAACACCGCTATCAAGGTCATTCCATTGTACTAGTAGTTCGTTCATAACTTCATATGTATACATTTGTGAGTAACATGTGTGCCATGCCATCCAAAATATGATCTTAATTAGCAATATCTTCAACATTTGCATCGCAGGCTGGGACTAAGTTGACCACCAGCACCCTTGTCCCGACTATGTAGTTTGTAGTGGAATCTCTAAAAAGACTCACGTTTAGGAACGAAGGGAGTAGTTGGGTTTGAGGGAAGAGGTTGGTTTGCGACTTTCTTGTTGCCTTGTGATGATCAAACTGCAACGGAACTGGCTTCAGACTTGTGGCCACTTTCTATGTCCTCTCCTTTTGTATCATTCGAATAAAAGGCATTTCAGAAGTAACTGCACTCTGCAGCAGCAGCAGAGGTGCATAGAGATGCAAGGAAGGTTCAGACCACTCTTCTGTGTTGGGTTTGCCTTGACCAGAGTCAGCTAGGATTAGTTTGAACAATTAGTAATAATGTTCTTAAGCATTTATTTTTGGCATGGCAGGTGGCATGTGCTGCATTCATCATCAGATTTTCATAGCACAAGAGTCAGTCATTGCGCATCTCTGAGACATGTTCTTAAGGCTGTCTATGTATGCATATTCTTGTTTTAAGCTACGTCTAGATACATTCATTTCTGCGACAAGTAATTCCGAACGGAGGGAGTAGCATAATTATCAGAAAAAAGGAGAGTCAAAGTCCATAATAATTGTCAATAGTAAAAGAAATTTTTGGTTATTTACCCACAACTTGACAAGTTTTCAGAGGAATCTGCTGGACCGACGGCTCCTCGATGAGCTGCAGAGCGAGATCACCAAGAGATGAAGGAAATGGAACATCTTCAACGCCCTCATCTCGCTCCTCCTATGATCATGATTGGATCCGATAATTGGCGGTGTTGAGAGGATACATTACCGACCAAATTGGCGGTGTCAGTTCTGCCTTTTTTAGCAAGTATTTGATGCCTTTGATTATGAAAAGGAATTAAACTAAGCGTTTTTTCTCATTTCTGTCACTAGTAAAAAACAGGGCTTTCGTTCGGGATGCAGACGGCGAGGGCATTCGCGTAGGCCACGTTATCGCGACGACCTGCACGGAGGCCAGATCGCGTATGACGGCAACTCCAACAACGTCCACGACGGCCAGATCCCGGGTGAAGACGAGGAGAAAACTGAGGTCGCCGATCGGCGGGGAAGGGCGGCGATCGGCCGGACGGGGCGACGTTGGAATGGGCCGCGTGATCGCGGCTAGGTCGTGGGTCTCTTTTTTGGTGCGAGGGACGCGGGGTAGATGCGAGTCGGCCGTATCGGCTCGAGCCGTGCGATCGGCTGTACGTGTATGCGGACGTCGCATACGGCGCGGGATACGTTATGTACCGTATGCCTAAAATGCCCTTATACGTTAAGGGGTACCCAAACAGAGCTCTTCCGTGATATAATTTATGATATGCATCAAGGGAGCAGGTAGCATCCTGAATCGGATTAAGAATGCAGCAAGGAGCAGGTAGCATCATAAAGTTATAAGTTAAACGGTAAAGCTAATTTCCTGCCGACAGGAAATTTACAACAGATCCCATGGATTCCGTTTATTCTGGATCGAACGGTATCTGATAGTTCTCTTTCAAAGAAGGAAAAAAATGCAATCCTAGGATTTGAACCCAAGCCATCAAAGATAAGTCATGGTCCTTCTACCAACTGAGCTAGCCCAGCTTCTACGTAAATAGTAAGAAAGACAGTTTTTTAAGATGGAGTTTCTGCTCCTAGGTGCCAAACGAACAGTAAAATCAAATTCATACAAGCTTTTTGCCAACCAAGTGATTCGAACCGTGCATGATGTAGTAGTTAATTTAACTAAGCAACCATCTCACTGATGTCTCCTTTTCCTGAAGAACTAAAAGGCAATGTGCTTTTCATATCTACACGAAATTTGAATCAGATTTTTTTTACTAAAATGTGGTAATTTTTTTGTAAATAGTATGATTATTTAAGCACCATATACCTGATAACTTAGGTATAAGCACCGCGGTAACTTTGACTACATGAAAAAAATATTAAAAACATATACCCGATAACTTATGTGTAAATATCATGATAATATACACATCCAAATCTCATAATTCAAATGCAAACACCGTGGTAACCTCTACCAAATGATTTGTTGTTGTTAAAACATACCCCCCAATAAATTCTGTGTGAATAACATGATCATTCAAGCACCATAGACCTGATAACTTAGGTATAAACACCGCGATAATTTCGACCAGGTAAAAATTATTGAAAACATACACCCGATAACTTATGTGAGAATATCATGATAATATATGCATCCACACATGATAACTTAAATACAAACACCGTGCTAACCTTACCAGCCGTTTTCTTTTTGTTACTGAAACCATCCCGATAACTTTTGTGTAAATAACATGATTATTTAAGCACTGTAGACCTGATAACAGGTACAAATACCAAGGTAACTTTGAACCAGGTGAAAAATTATTGAAAACATACACCCGATAATTTTTATGTAAATAGCATGATAATATACACATCTATATATGATAACTTACATACAAACACCCCGGTAACCTTGACCAGACGCTTTTTGTTGTTGAAAATATACCCCGGTAATTTTTGTGTAGATAACATGATCATTTAAGCGCTATATATCTGATAACTTAGGTACGAACACCACAATAACTTTGAACCAGGTGAAAAAATTGTTGAAAACATATGCCCGATAATTTCTGTGTAAATAACATGATAATATACGCATCCACACCTGATAATTTACATACAAACACCGCGGTAACCTCAACCAGACGATTTTTCGTTGTTGAGAATATACCCTGGTAACCAAAATTCATAACTTGTGTGCAAAAAGAGTGGTATTTTTCGTAGCTAATAACGTAGACTCAAACACCATAGTAAATTTTTACCGGAGGAAAAGTTGTTGAAATATATCCTGATAATCTTCGTGTAAAGTTTTCATGTTGCCCATGCTAAACTTAGCATGCTTCTCACGCTTATCAGCATTATAATGATAGAGTTGTCAACCTTTGTCATGTTATTTGTTATCAGGGCGTTATGTGAAGTTACCATGATGGTCATGTTATAGTTATCACGCTGCTTATTCCAAGTTATCAAGACTGTTTTTTTGCTAATATGATAGAAAGAAAAAGGGTTCAAATACCCCTGTTTATGTATTGTGGACAATAAAAAAATACGGGTGAGTGGTTGGTGGCTGTAGTAGCTACTCAGGAGACCAAAGTTCAAGTCCCCTTTTAAGCATTTTATTTCTTTTTCTCCGCTATCTAGACTAGTTGATATAAAACCAGACAAGTAAGAGAAGTCTGTGAACCGAGGTGAGAATAAAAATCGGTGGGAAGAAAATCTAGAAGAAAGAAAATCGGGGAAGCGGGAGGAACAACGCAGCGGGACGAGCGATCGAAGGTCGTCCGGATCTGTTGCTAACCACCAGTCGACTGGTGGTTAGCACAGTCCTAAGTTAAAATATGATAATATAACTTACATATCGGTGCACCGGCAAGCGGACAAAGCTGTGAGCTCACCCGGGACCATGGTTGCTTCTTCGTGGAAGCTTCACGGAATTTTGTATGCAACAAGGAGCAGGTAGCATCATGAATTTTGTATGCAGCGGCAAGCAAACAAAGCTGTGAGCTTTGCACGCAAATCCTCGGCAGCCTGAATCTTCCTCGACCTCGTCGCCTTCGCCGCCGTCTTTCCCACACCTTTGCGCCACGCTCCTGTCCTTCCCGGCGGCATCCGGCGGCATCCGGAGGCCGCCACGCTCCTGTCCCTCTCGCCGGCCGCCGCGCGCGCCCCGGGCCTTGGCGACGGCGGAGGGCGGCTGCGTGGAGTATGGAAGCCTGGACCACCCACCACCTACTCCTACGTGCTTCTTCAGTTCAAATTATTAAATTCAGAGCTGCAACAAAGCTAAACAAAGATGCACTTGCCTTGCAGCTGCAGGAGGAGGAGGATAGATTATTTCCACCATCCACGTCCGTTGCGTCGAGGGGTCCTTCCCCGAAGTTTCCAACTTGTCAAAGCTCCGTGGCAAACTGAGCCCGACGACTTTGGGGAACTGCTCCTGCTCCCCATCCCATTCAGATCCAGCCATTTCTCTCCTCCTGCTGCGTGCTCGTCCGCGGAGAGACAAGGCCCGAAAGGAGCGCCGCCGTCGCACCGATATAGGGTGAGCACTCCCCCTTGAACCACCCTACCCTTGCTTTGATTTCTTTTACCACATCTGAAACTGCAAACTTAGTTTCTTCTGCGGTTCACATGCTAATGCTACTAGTTTTGATGGCAACTGTATGTATTTCACATGCCAGGAGCAAATTTTCTTTTATCAGGAGGCTCGATTAAAGCCTTGGATGGAGTATACACTTAGTTACTAACTCTCTTTTAGTTTCGATGGCAACTGATTTCACATGCTAAATCTTTTTATCAAGAGGCTTGATTAAAGCCCTGGGTAAATTTTCGTTTTCTGCGGTTGAAACTAATTTAATTTCATGGGAAAACTTTTGGTGAAAAACTATCTGGATCCGGAGAAAACAGTTGCTACAATTGCCGGCTTCTTGCATACTCTGACTTCATATTTTACTTCATAATGCTAGCTTTATCTTGTCTATACTTAATGCTAAACGATGAACATCTCTGCTTGCAGGACGAAAATTAGATGTCCTGGCTCCGGCCACCATGAGCTTATCTGCTGTCATTGGGGCCATCGGTGGCATCAATGAGTGTGTCACTTTCTGGCAGTGGGCTAAATCCGCCATTTCATCCCTGCACTCCCGATGGAGTGGCTCACAGGAGGAGGATCTCCAGGATCGTGCATTGAAGTTGGAGACTGGCCTAAAACTTCTGAGGGACACTCTTCCTACAATGCACGACCTCATTAATAAAGCAGAGTGGAGGAGCCATGATGATGGTGTGGCAAGTCTCCTTCCCAATCTCAAGGATGCAGTGTATGATGCCGAGGACCTTCTTGATGAGTTCACATGGTACGAGAAGAAGGTGCAAGTGGAGGGCGATGCAAGCCACTCTCCTTTCATTGACTTCTTTAATACCGTCATTCAAGGCAGCTTCAACAAACTGGATAGCATCCAGTCGAGGTTGAGCCATCTCTCGAGTCAGATGGAGAGTATAGGGCTTCATGGAGTCGAACAACACTTTGACAAATTAGTCAGGCCAGAGAGCATCTCCTGTTTGCCGCGAAAGGGAAAAAATATATTTATTGATCGTGACAAGGAGCTGAAGCGGGTCTTGGGATTTCTCAATGTACTTAAACGGAAGAGAGCAACTAGTTCAATCAATGCATCAACAAGCACATCAACAAGCAACCCTGCTAATAATGAATCAAGTCTTCCTGTTTCGGTTATAGGTGGAATTGGTGGTGTTGGAAAGACTACATTGGCCCAGCATATCTTCAGTCATGAAAAAGTGCAATCTCAGTTTGAGAAGAGAATTTGGATTTGTGTCTCAGATGACTTTGATGCGAAGAGGTTAACGAAAGAGGTCATACAATCCTTTACTGGAGTAGTGCCAACAACTGAGAGTAGTTTGGAATCTCTTCAGAATGCTCTGAAGAAGCATGTGAACAAAAAGGTTATTGATTGTCCTTGATGATGTGTGGGATGATGCCTTGAAGGAAAATGGGCAGCGTTGGGAGCAGTTTTATGCACCTTTTTGCAGTGTCCAAGAGGGAAGTGCGATGTTGGTCACCACTAGATGTCCAAATGTTGCCAAGGATGTGTGCACAACTGGGTCTGTTATATTAGAAGGTCTAGAGGATGGCGCCTTCAGGAAATTTTTCAAATTATGCATGTCTTGGATCTGAGGATTCTAGCAATCATCCTGACTTGGAGCGCATTGGTGAAAGTATACTTCCTAAATTAAAGGGTTCTCCTTTGGCCGCCATAACTCTGGGCCGCATGTTGAAAGCAATCCCTGAAGTATCACGTTGG
The DNA here is from genome assembly GCF_002162155.2 of Triticum dicoccoides. NCBI lineage: Eukaryota > Viridiplantae > Streptophyta > Magnoliopsida > Poales > Poaceae > Triticum > Triticum dicoccoides. Next base: position 795,548,438 of record NC_041383.1, on the reverse strand, counting down.
AATTCTATACTTGAGAGTGAACTGTGGGCGTGGAAACAAAAGGAGACCGACATTTTACCTGCCCTTCGGTTGAGCTACATATATTTACCATTCTACTTGAAGCCATGCTTCGCATTCTGCGCTTTGTACCCCAAAGATTACAAATTTGAGAAGGCAAAGTTAGCTGAAATTTGGGTGGCAGAAGGCTTCGTGGAGCCTCAAGGTGATGTTCCCATTCAAGATGTTGGCTGTCAGTATTTTGAAGATCTTGTAGCACAGTCCTTCTTTCAGGAGGTTAATGGTGGATACGTAATCCATGACCTGCTCCATGACATGGCACAAATGGTTTCAAAGCACGACTGCTTCATCTTAAGAAACAAGAGTGACTTTGATAAAGTTCCCCAGAATGTTCGTCATCTATACGTACTCCCTAGCAGTGACTTTGATGAATCCAACTTGCCGAGCCTATGCAAGTACACAAAGCTGCGTACCCTAATTTGCAAGAAGAGTTTAGGAAGAAATGCATGTATTGTAATGGGTCGCTGGTGTACTGAACTTCTCCATATGCGTGTGATGTCTTATGCCTTCACAGATATGTTACCAGATAATATTGGCAACTGGAAGAATCTTTGGTACCTTGAAATCTCTAGACCTTGTTATTTGAAGAAGATTCCTTCAACTTTCTGTTGGCTATATAATATGCAGATTTTCTATGCCAAGAAATGCCAGATGGAAATGCCCGGTGACTTTGGTAAGTTGATCAGTTTGCAGAAATTCGAATCAAACGGATTAACTCTTGATTCCGCCAATAAAGGGGGAAATGGAGTTAGGTCAATAAAGAATCTGAACCAAATTCGTGGATACTTGGTGATAAATAGTCTTGGCGCCCTAAGTAAGGATCAGGCAGCGGAAGCTGAACTGAAAAATAAGGAATATCTTGATAGGTTGACACTGAATATGCATATGCCAAGGGTTTTAGGCTACCCTTTGTCTCACACCATCCAGAACAGAGAAGTGCTTGAAGTTCTACAACCTCCTATCAGCCTCAAGTTTCTGGTCCTAGAGAATTATGGCGGTTCCTCACTCCCAAGCTGGTTTCAGCCACAAAACTTGCCAAGTTTAGAATCACTCACTTTTGTAAGATGTGATGGACTCAACAGCATAAACTTAAATGAGATACTCGCATTCCTGTCCCTCACAGACTTAACAATTGAATGGTGCAAAAATATATCAAGCCTCGAAGATCTTCTGCATCAAGGTTATGTACCAAGCATCAAGAAAATAGGAATTAGAAATTGCAAGATCTTACCATCAATACCAACTGAAAAGTTCCGGGATTTGCAATTTCTTGAAGACCTGTGGATATCCGAATGTCCAAACATCCGCCTCCAGAGATTGGTTTCGCAGTCCCTTAAGAAGCTCGGCCTGTGGGGTTCTGGTCTCTTTTGCAATATCGACTGCTGCTCCCTCACTGAATTTACTGTATCATGCAAGTCTATCACATACATCCAACTGCAAACGTGGAGTCTTCCAGCACTACAGAGCTTGGAAATTAGCTGTGGATCTCTTACGTCTATTGGAGACTCCCCTAATAGTTCCATTTCCGCGGGAACTGGCAGCATTAGAGCATTCTCATCCCTTAAAGTCATAGCAATTTCTCGCTGTGCTAAATTGCCAACCCTTGATGACCTGCTAACACAAGAGTATCTACCTGCCATTGAGAAAATTGAAATTAGCTATTGTTTGAAGTTAAAGTCCCTGCCAGCTGAAAGGTTTGGGAGTTTTCCTTATCTTAAACATCTGAAGATTTATTCGTGCCCAAGTCTCGAGTGGCAAAGAGGTTTGGTGCTGCCAACATACCTCCAAAGCCTCTGCTTAATGGAATGTGCGGATATCTCTCCATATGTTCCCGGATGCCTACAGAACCTCACATCCCTCGTCTCACTTGAAATTGGTGGATGCAATGGTATAACATCCATTCCAAGCAACATCTGGTACAATAATCATGTATCACTCCAGAAATTGGTGATTGAGAATTGTCCAGGCCTAGTTTCAATCGGTGGAGCAGAAGCACTTGCAAATATCAAGGAGGTGAAGATATGCGGGTGTCCAAACTTAGCGAACGAGGAGCAGATCAATAGAAGATCCGGCCCAAGGTATTTGTGTTAGAACTTGTTTACTGTGCAGTTTTTAATTCTCTGTTGTTCAAAATACCCTATATATATACTGTAAATAACTCATGCATTTTGCAGTAAAAATCCAACTTGTATCTTTATCACGGAAGTACGCTGAACTTGTTGAACACACCTACCTGTTAGTTCCCATGGTTTGAGTAATTCCATACATGTGAGAATGTTTTGAAAAAAAGTTGCTAACCTGTAGATGTACTAGTGATGACAAATTTGCTTCGCTTTATTTGGGGAGCCAAATTTGCTTTTCTGACCATGTTTTCTTCTTCAAGTACAAGGAGGATATGGAGGACTAGGTGACAGGTGATCGAGCTGGAACCAATAGCTGGACTACTTGGAAGTTGGAAGACCTGAGGACAACGGGACATCGTGTATTTTTCCTGCAGCACAAACTCTCCTAGCTGCAATCCATATTTGTGCTCCTCCGGTTTTTTTACGGTTCCATTCCATCAATCTGCAATCCATATTTGTGCTGATAACTATCAGTTCCCAGTTTGCACAATCGTGGCAAAAGTTGTTGTCACTTCTGAATCAGAGTTTGTCCCGAAAAGGATTTGAATATGGTAGGGTTTTTGTCCCGAAGAAGGTTTCCCCACCATATCCAAGTCTGTTTAGACGCCAAGTTGTGCACCTACAAGAGTCGCTGTGCGTCTCTAAGACATGTTATATCTGTATGGATTTTGTGTGTTTTGGCGCATATTAACTCTGGAATATGTTTACCTGCCATGCCTGTTTGTGATTTTACCCCCTTGTTCTGTAGTTTTTGTTGTTAGCTCTGTGGTTTCTGCTTGTGCTCTCTCTCTTTTGCTGGTTTCCCTTATCTCTCTGTTTCTCCCAATACCAAATGGCGCGCGTACCTGAGAAAAAAAATAGGAATGATCTTAGCTGGTCGGAATGAATAGGCAGGCAGCTGGTCTCATTTTTCAAAAGCAAATACTGTATTATAGTAGTTTGCTGTAGGAGGTTGCAGGGCAGATTTCTAGGCCTCGTCTGATGGGCTAGTATTTCAGAGTTATGGACAAAGTAAAACTAAATGACTCTTTCTAGCACTTCTAAATGTAGGCTGTACATTTGAGAATAAATTGGGATTAGGTTGGACAAGGAGCCTATTTGATTACTACTTTTTATATATTAACGAGCCTATTTGATACTAATGAATTGCAGTGTCCAGCAGAGCTATTAGCCAAGGGTGCAGGGTGCATATTCCTACTAGATAATGAATTAGGATTAGATGTAGGGTTTATATTTCTACTTATGATGAGAGCCTGGCATGGAATGCATCTTAACTCTGGAATTATTGATAGATTTTTTTAAAAGTAAGGAATTTACTGTAGTGTGCAGCAGAGCTACCTAAGGTAGTCTGCTCTTGCTCACTAATACAGTATATGTGTGTGCTGCTGATGTTACTGCCGATGATTGGCTGACTTGAGAATTGAGCCTGAAGCCTGCGCCGTACATTTTACAAGACAGCGGGGGTTCAGACTTAGTCTTTTGTGTTTGTTTCAGTTTCTCAAGTCATAGGAAGGACCGGCGGTTTCAAGCACAATCCTAGAGTTTGCTCTAGTACGTACATTTGGTCAATTAGGAATAGACTGCACAACAATTAGGAACACTGAAAGTGGCATCTTGGCACAAGACTGAATCTGTCTGTGCAGGTTTCTTTCTTTTCTTGGTACAGATTAAATTAGGAAGCATCATGAATCAAACCAACTCTGGAATATGTGCTTAATTACATTACCTGCCTGTTGATGGTCAAGGGTTATTCTCCAATTTAATCTTTGCGCTTTGAGCTGCAACAAATTAACAGTTCAGTTTATGGAATAGCTACTGATGTTGATGTTGGTCCTGGTGATTGAGGTGACTTGAGAGCCCGAGCATACTTACTGAACTTTTTTTCCCATTGATTAAGAACTAATTCAAACCGCAACCAGGTTGATCGGACCTTTTAGGAAGATTGACAGTTTCAGGTTTCGGACCTACTACTAGCTAGTTCAGTGTAGCAGTTTTGCAGGGCTCAGATTTCGACGCTTCCGATGATTAATTATTCAGTCTGCAGCACAAAGTTGAATCTCAATAGTGTGTCTGTGTTGATGCTTGAGGGGCTGGACAGAGCTATATGACATGGGCAGCGGAAGCGGGGGCAGGCCGCAATTATTTATTGCATTTACTGGGTTTTGAACCTGGAACCTTTGTAAACTTTTGTACCTAACCAATTCACCCATCAGTCCGAACTGATGGAGAGAGGCGGACAATATATTTCAACACTCCCCCTCACGTCTAGACTATTTTAATACTTAGATGTGGGATCGATGTAGGCCGCAGAATCGTTTTATTTAATACTACGTTGACAGGGTCTTGAACTCAAGACCTCGGCTCGGATACCATATTGAATTCATGCTCCAGCCAACTCATTCAAAAGTCCAAACTATGGGAGAGGGCCGGATATTATACTCCAACAGGTTCTTTGGATGATGAGCAGGCAGAGGTGCAGTATATTGTTTTGGGATTGATGGATGCAACTCAAATGATGATTCTTCATCACTGTCTGTATGTACAGGTGGCGTGCATTGCCTCCCTGCCGCTGTAAATTCTTTGCTATGTCTGGTTGACAAGAGAAACTCTAGACAAGAGCTTGTTCATCTGATCAGATGTACATTACTATTACAAACTAAATCTGCCGGCGGTGTTTGTTTAGCAAGCATTTGATTGATCCCATTGGTGATTGAAAGGAATCAAGCCCATTTCTGTTGCTACTGGAGTAGAGTAGTATCCTCTGCTTCTTAATTTTACCAGCAGAGCAGAACACTACTGTTGCTGCTGTTCTTTCCATAAACCACTCTTACTGAACTTATGAGGTTTGCATCTCGAGCTGCAACAGATTAGCAGTTCAGTTCATGGGAACGGTATATTAATTACTCGTACGGTCGCCACGATGATGATGAGATGGACCTTTTAGGACTGTCAGCTGCACATGTTCTTGAGGATAGATAGAAGAGATTATTATTTCGCAAGGAATTGCGATTTTCTGTTGTGAGGTGGAACCTCTAGTAGCCCTCCATACTCCACTTTTTTTTAACAGGTATGTGAAACAACTAGTTTGCATCTTTCAACAAGTTGGGGGTTCAATGGGAGTACGGAAAATAATTTATTGCTCAGGAGGACTAGGGGAAGATCGGAGACAAGGTTCGTCGGCACTACATGACTGATGGCCGCGCAGACGACCGAGCTCGGCGGTCGCGGTGATAATTTGGGCGCCGATGGCATTCTCTTCTCACCAAATGGTATAGGGTCTGACATTTGGGGTAGAATTGAGGCTTCCAGCGAAGATCCTATTGGCACGAGGCAAGCTGGGGCTGAGATTTCTGCGGGCACGTTGGACGGTGATAATTATGTGCAAAGTGCAGGAACGGAATCTTCGATTCACTGTGATCACTGCGGTGCGAAGAAACGTTCAGAATATCAAGCAAGGACGGAAGCAGGAGATTGCACGAACGTTTTTTTTTTTTTTTTTAGAAATCCAGAGATGGCACGAAGGTGTTTCCAGCTAGTGGGCTGGGGTTGGCTCAACATCCAAGGGCTGTTGTTTTTCTTCTTTTCTTTTTATTATTTCTTTTTTATTAGCCTAAAAAATCTGCCTTTATTCAATTCAAACAACTTTTGAATTGTTTGGACACTAAAACTGAGCTCGAACCTTGTGAGAAATTTTATGACGCTCACTCGGGAAAGATCTGGTTTGTTTATATATATATTTGTGGACTCCAATATCTGGCTTCCATGCCCTGGCGAGCACCCCCTATCGAAAGATTTGTATTAGAAGGGCGAGAGAGGATTGGTGGAATAGTTGTTCGTTGTATTGCTTGAGCCTCGTGGATGTATATGTAGTGAGTACACAATCTGCTTGGAGTACAAGGCAAGGTAGAATAATATCCTACAATATCCTAGCTTTCCTAATAATCACGTACTCAACATCCCCCCGCAGTCAGAACGGTAGCGACGCAGACGGTGAGATTGGAGAAGAATCCGAAGGCAAGACAACGGACACCACCACCCCCAGGGGCGGAGCCAGGATTTGAACATGAGTGGGGCGAACAAAGCTATGGTCATTTTCAAGAACACATATGATATTTGCTTTCTATGTATCAAGGTAAAAATCATAGTAATTTTACAAAGAGGCGTCTCGCAACACAGGCACGAAACATCTACCATTCTCTTTGTTTCATGTTAGGCATAACTCGCTTTAGACTACTGTTTCACACCATATATAGTTAGATACTTCTTCTGTATCAAAACATAAGACTTTGTGGACACTACAGCCTCTTATATGTTGGTACGGATGGGGTACTTACTCGTTAAATTGAGCTTCACAGCTATGAAGCTCAACAAACGAGTTGATACTATATGCATTGCCGTTGTCTTTTTTCTCACCCTTATGACCAATTTTTTGTAAAGCTACATCTAACTTGGAAAAAATTGACCTATATACAGGGTCACTAACTAACCAGACTGACATGTAAAGTTGCTAATTAACCAAACAAACATGTTAATTGGGCAAAATAAGGTACTTCACCATTAGCGATACATCAGGGTACCTTTTGATCTGACTGCTAGCTTCGACGGAAGTAAGTTGGTGATCTATAGACTCCTTGGAGAGATACTGCAGCAGGATCAAGCGGCAAGCCATTGACGCAGTCGACCGCAGCGCCTCAGCTGATAACCGGCGGCGTGCTTTGCGAAAGTTGGAGCGGCAGCAGGTGCCCTAGTTGCGCCAGATCGATCGATTGATGAAAAGCGACGCGCACGTTCTAGGCGGATAGATTAAAAGGCCAATCAAGACGCTAGAAGCCTTCCACGATGGGCTAACGGGCTGTATTTTGGGCTCCTGGTAAAGCTACAGAACTAAATTGTGGGCTTCAAATCTTAATCGAGTGATTATATACGGCAACGCGTCCTATTATGTACGTATACTACTACTAGCGCCTGCTACGACTTCATGGCGTATGTGGTGTATAGCCGTAGTCGAGGTAGCCGTGCGAAGAACGCCGTGGCCAGTGTCGAGTCGGGGGTCGCCGGTGTCGAGGTAGTCGCCGTGGAGCGAAGGAAGAAGAGCAGCGGCGGCGGCGGCTAGAGAAGGAGCGCCGCGACGGTGCTCGAAGTAGGCGATAATGAATCCGACAGCATGACGAAGATCGGCGCGGACGGTGACGTTCGCGCGCCAAGGGAAGTGGCGCGGCGCATATCACGTGGAAGTCAACGCGGGTGGACGATGGTGGACCACGGGCCGCAGCGTTATGGCCCGAAGGGGCGACGCAACGGCGGCGGGCAGCTCAAGGCGACGGCGGGGAAGACCTCAGGGCGGTTGCAGGGATCGCGTGCCACGCTCGCTACGGCCCGACGGGGTGACGCAGCGGCAGCGCGGGGGTCGGTGTAGCCTCGGGGACGGCCTGGAGCGGACGACCTCGATGCGGCGGTTGACCACGGGCCGCGACACTACAGCCCGAAGGGGCGACGCAGCGGCAGCGCGCGAGTTGGTGCAACCACAGGAACGGCCTCAGGGGCGGCGGCGGGGACCACGTGTCGCGGCGCTACGGCCCGAAGGGTCAATGCAGCGGCGGCGTGGATCGGTGCAACCACGGGAAGAAACAGGGGGCGACGGCGTTGCGGCCTAACGGGACGATGCAGCGGCAACCCATTGCTCGATCGGTGTAGATGTGCGAGTACTCGACGGAAATCTTTGGGATCTTGCGAAGCTGCACCAGATCGGAGATGCAATGAGCGAGATCGTGAAGACTCGGAACAATTAATGCGCTTCATGCAGGGATAAGCAGTCGCGCGGCCGGACGGAAACCGGCGATGTGCACGGATGCATAGTGTTAGATATAATCTTGGCATGAAAGACTCAGGCATGTGGCCTGGCGGATGGTGCGGCCGAGCATGGGCGAAGCAGCCAGATCGTGGGCTGTTTGTTGACTACATGCATGGTTGTTAGCGGCATGTATGTGTGCTAGCCGAGTTGTACGTTAGTGGACTTAGTGCGTGCGTGCATGTAGTTAGCTAGTTGGTGGTGTGTGGCCATTGGCCTCGGTGCGTGAGTGTGCTATAGAATGTGTACTCGGCTGTGAGGCCAGGGTAGAGCCGAGTGTAAGGGCATCTCCAGCCGTTAGGCCCCCAGGAGGGGCAAAAAATCGCCCCCTGAGGGCGCACCGGCGCTAAACCGCGCACTGGGGGCGTGATGCCCCCCAGTCGCGGCGCCCACGGTTAGTCAAAAAAGTCAAATAAGGCACAAAAACGACTTAAATTTAACGCAAACATCGGCGAGTTCGTTCAAACTTAAACATATTTTAAAAAAAAAGAAAAAAAAAATACCGCGGGCTACCCCGCCGTCTCCCTCGCCGCCCACCTCGCCATCCGCCCACGCGGTTCTACATGCCGAGGAGGCTGTAGAACCGCGTGTAGTCACCGCCGTCGTCATCATCATCGTCGCCGCCCCCGCCTCCGCCTCCACCGTCCCTGCTGCATCCCTCCCCCGGTTGGCGCGGCGGGTTGGACGGTCCGGGGGCGTCGTCGTCGTCGTCGTCGTCGCTGTCGAGGACCACGACGTCGTGCTCGTCCTGGCGCCCACGCTTGCGGGCGGCGATCTCCTCCAGGGCCCGGCGCTGCCGGACCATCTCGTCGCGGAGGTAGTCGTCCCGTGCCCACCGCATGGCGTCCTCGTCGGAGAAGCCGCGCCGGGCTATCTCCTCGTACTCCGCGGGGAGGCCGGGCTCCGGCTTGGGCTCGACGAGGACGAAGCGGCCGGTGGGTGGAGAGGTGTTGGCGCCGATGCGGACGCTGGAGTTGCGGGTGCGCGCGCTGACCAGCGTGTCCTGGGGCCCCGGCTTGACGGGACGGAGGCAGGGCGAGCCGCCGGACGAGGAGGAGGACCCCCCGGTCTCCATGCGCCTCGGGGTCCAGGAGCTTCCCCGGCGGCATGAGAAGGAAGGGGGATCGGGGTACTCGAGACGGCGGGAGAGTGTGAGTCGCGGAGTGCGCAGGGGCGCGTCATATATAGGCTGAGGCGCGCGTGCCACCGTGTGTACGCGTGGCGGGCGAGGGAGGGCGAGGGACGCGCGTCGTCCGGTCTTCACTGCGCCGCCCGTGAGGCATCAATGGTGCAGGCTGACAGGCGATGAGGACGACGAAGGGCCGAGAAGAGAGCCGTGACGCTGACGCGGCGGGCCCGCGGCTTTTTCGCGCCAAAACAGTTCGCCCGGCGCCCCCGGGCGCCCCCAGCGCGCCGGGTTCGGGCTGGGTCCGCCGGCGCTATTTTCGGCCCAAGCCGGCGAAAATCGGGCTCCTGGGGGCGCGACTGGGCCGTTTTTTCGTCGCCAGCGCGAAAAAAACGCCTGGGGAGGCCTTCCTGGGGGCGCGGCTGGAGATGCCCTAAGCCATGTAGCCATTGTAAAGAAGAAAAGATTGGGGCGTTTTGAGCGCCCGTGATGGCGTTCGTCGCCGGCTAGAAAATCTTGTGTCCACTGTTCTTCTTCTTCCATCTCCATTCGAGTGAGAGGAAAGGTAGCTAGAGGGCTGCGGTTCCAACACATAGTGCACCAAGCACACCCGCACGTGATGCATCACATAGCGGTGTAGATCGACTTGGTCTGGTGAGCCGATGCAAGCGCCGAGCGGCAAACTACCACGCCCGCGCGCTGGACGACGGGCTAGTCTGTGACGGCGCGATCCGCCATCACACCAGCGCACGTGTTGCACACGTGAATCAAGGGTGTCAGGCAACCGATTCGGGTGAAGGCGAAGTTGTTGTTGATGTCGGCGTAGAAGCGCGGGGTCGACGGCGATGGCAGGCAACACAAACCGATCGTAGATCAGAAAACCACAAAAAAAAATGTCGATCAAAACGACCGGTGAGAGAGCAAAAAAACATGAAGCAAGGGCTTGGAAAAAAGACTCTCTAGTGCAGCCGATCAACACGACCGGCGAACGAACCCTAGGTACGGGCGGCGCGGCCCCCGACGGCGGTCATGGAGGCCGACCGCCCCGGGGTGGCGCGCGGGTGCGGAAGCGGCGGCGGCTAGGGTTTAGAACCCGGAAACTGATACCATGTTAGAAGGGAGAGAGATGATTGGTGGAATAGTTGTTCGTTGTATTGCTTGAGCCTCGTGGGCGTATATATAGTGAGTACATGATCTGCTTGGAGTACAAGACAAGGTAGAATAATATCCTACGATATCCTAGCTTTCCTAATAATCACGAAACTCAACATTTTGTTTGCCGGGATGGGTGGAATGTTAAAAAAAAAACATTCGCTGGGTGGCAGGGGCAACCCCCCATTGACCCAAAAAGACCCGATTAGTTTTTTAATATTAAAAAATGCCATGAAGCCCCAAAAAACATTGTCTTATAAAAACACATAGAAAATCTAGAAAATAAAAAATGCCATGCAATTTATGAAAAATGTCGTCTTTTAATATCAGAAATTAACTGTGGTTGTTAAAAATATATTTAAACTTGACGTGGTCCTACAGTTTGAGTTGCCATGTGAACACAAATGAATGAAAAAAATGCCATGGTCAAAAAATGCCATTTAAAAGAAACAAAATGCCATCTCTTAATAATAAAAAATTAAATGCCTTAATAAAAAATGCCATCTCTTAATAATAAAATTGCCCTCTCTTAATAATAAAAACGCCATCTCTTAATATAAAAATGCCATCTCTTTATAATTAAAAATGCCTCTTACATAAATAAAAATGCGATCTTAGAAAATGCCATGTCTTGTAATAAATAAATAAAATACCATGTGACATAGTTTGAATATTTATAAACTGCCATGTTAAAGAAAGAAAAAGGGGTAAGACTGGGATTCAAACCAAGGTGTACCAGGTGGAGGGTCGTGTTGCCGGTTCTCTGTTTTGAAATTTAGTTCGCTGGCTTTTTTTTTCTTATAGCGAACTGGTTTGGAAACCTGACGTGGCTTTAATCCCGCGCCAAGATTCGTGCAAATGATTTCGACGGGAGATAGGGCGTTTGCTGGAACTACTCCCCTTGCTGAATTTTGCGTACTAAGATTTCTGATTTTTATTCTTGTAATATAAATCCAATTTTAATTCAAAAATATGGAGTTGAACTACAAATGTGTTATTTATCTTTAATTACAAATTTCTTGACGGTTTACATGGAGACTTGTAAAGTACACGTGTGTGAATCATATGCCATGATTAGATTGTATAGAGTAAATGGCGCTGACGGTCTTAGAACTTGCGCAGCTGGTGCACTTAAGTCACACTACTTGCAAACCGGAAAAACCCGTCACAGAACTTGCGTTGCGGGTGCATTTAAGTCAGAGGGGCAAGCTGAACCGGTCGGACGCCCGGTTTTCTCTCTTGCTGGTGTCAACACATGCCCCCCTGTTTTCGGCAAAGCTTGTGTACCGAAAAATAACTTGCACATAGCTTGCTCTAAGGACGATGTCAACACTCCATTGGCCATTTTGCATATGCTTAGGACGATAAGTTTATATCGGCCATTGCTTGTGTGAATATTTTGATGCAAGCTTGGGTGACTTTCCCAACTTCATTAATCCGACTATAAAGTTTCATAGGTATGCATGTCAAGACCATCCATCAACCATATTGTCCATCCTTCTGCTAGGATCTTGCAGATAATCAACAATGAACTTTCTCGAATCCTTACTTTGTCTGCATAAAAGTTTCATTAGTGGTCGAGGTGGTGAGCTCCAATTCGGCCTTACCTATGTTGGCAAGAATAAGCATGGCTATTGATAGATGTGCAATACACCATGACCGACATGGTAGCCGGATGCTTACTAAGGCAACTATCTCCAATTATCATGTCTAGATATACGAGCAATGCCAAAATAATCCAAAGTAGAAATTATATCTAGACATTTATCAAGATAAACATGAAGTGATTCGTCGAAACATTGAAAAACTTTGGATATTAGTTGCACTACTAATAACGAATCACCAAAAGCCTCAATATGTGTATCACCTATGGCAAACAACATCTCTAAACCGATTAACAATGCTTCATATTTGGCCTGATTATTTGTGCAGAAATACTCTAAACAGCACGAGGCTTCAAAAAACAGCACCATGAGGAGATATATAAACAATACCAACACCTTGACCATTGCTACAAATTTAACCATCAATATATAATCTTCATAGTATTAGAAAGACAAGGCTAATATCAATGAACATGTACCTCATTTTGGCCTCTAATTGAACTAAGGACGATGTTAGGATACTACATCAGCCATGCTTTGACATATTCTTAGGACGATAGATAAATATCGGCCATTAACATAAGGTCCATGTAGAATTCATTCACCAAATCATGTATAGTCAAATATTTCGGCCCTTTGGATTAGCAAGAAAAAATGTAGCTAATAAAAGTATTGAATAAATTCGAACACAAAGTATTGAATAAGTAACTTTTTAGTACAAATTTCTCACCTAAACGCATCTATGCTAATGGTGCGATCACTACTTCAGTCTTTGTAGATTCAGGTTCGAATCCCAGTGACATAATTGTTTTGTCAAATTTTCGTATAGTAGAAATAGTAAAGTAGTAAAATAAAAAGTGCGCCCCTGGGATTCAAACTGAGGCCCTAAAGTGTGCAATAACACCAGCGTACCACTCTGCTAAGCATATGAATACAACTAAGTTAGATTCAGCTTTCTCTTATACGTTTAATTTTAAAATACCGAAATAATTTAAACGAAACGTAAATGTTTCGAAGACCCTCGGAATGAGCGAAATTTCGAGAAAATTAGGAAACTTCGTCGAAAGTGAAAACTAGAGTCCCAAGTGTCGAGATCCTGGCCTTGGAACTTAAATTCCAAGTCCGCAGTGACCTCAAGAAAGTGCCTAACCTCCTCCGATGTTTTCCCAACGTCGTGACACTCCATATCCAGGTATTCGAAGATCATTTTACATTACCACTATCTATCTACGTAGCGTGCTTAGCTAGATTAATTGCTTTATGATCCAATATGATACCTTCCTTTTTTGCAGTCTGAAAAGGCGTGTGAGGAGCCTACCGGCAAGGTCGGTCTCAAGTTTTGGCTGGAGGGCAGTCCCATTACGTGTATCCGGCAGCAAATGAAGAAGTTGATATTCCGTGAGTTCCGACTTCCGAGGGTCGACAAATGAAGTTGCTTTCCTTAAGTTCATCGCCGAGAAGGCTCGGGTGCTGGAGAAGATGGTGGTTGTGGTCTACTTGTCTTCGGAGGTTGACGTGAGTGCCATGCTGAAGCCTCTGACTTGTGCAAAATGGGCAAATGAAGCTTGCAAACTCCAAGTATACAAGAGCATATACAGCGATGAGTCACGTACGTCCGGTTTATGGCGTCAGGCTGGCATCAGAGGTTTTGCCCGCTGACCCTTTTGACTTGAAAGACTATTATGAATTGCTGCTGTAAGGTTAATAATTAGTAGCATTGTTCCTCTGTTAGAAGATATTCTGGCAGGTACTTAGATCTGATTGTTATCAGACAACTTGTATCTATCTATCTATCTGCAGTTCATGTCATTTCTCTAGTAAGTTGCTTCCGTGATGTTACATCACAAAACTTGCGCTAAATATGTACCAGTACTAGTACAAGGTGTTCCTTGGAATGCTGGCTGTCTTTAGCTTATTATTCTGTTTGCTGCTCGTGTGCCTGAATCCAGATTATCTTGTATGTTATGTTCATTCTTGTTAGAGTTTGACTTGTTGTTTTGTCACCGAGTTGAATAAGTGCACGCCTATGTTCATAAGTATGAACAGCACAACTGTGTGGTGTGCTGAAGTGTAGCGGCATGTTGCATAAGTGCCTGCAACTAAAGCCAACTTGCATAGGTGACGGAATGTGTTTCTGTCCTGGTGAGTTGAACCGCTGGGTGCGGTAGTTCAGTGTTTAAGTCAGTTTAGGCTTAAATGTTTAGTCATTCGTTGTAATGAACAGGCTAATTGAAAAAGAAGAAGAAAAGGGCATGTGTTGCCCGGAACCAAATAGTACTGTCTCCTCTGTTTTTTCTCCGAAACTCTGAAGCAGCAATTGTTCTAAAAACTGCGTGCGTGTGTCCACAGAAATCAGAGAGCGACAGAGACTGATGGTCTGAGCCTACATTTCTGATCTGTTGAGCTGCAAATCAATTATGTTATCCAGCTATTGGAGTTGGTTTGATTTGTGGTCATCTGGTCCTGTTTCGAAACTAGGAGTTCGAACTTCGCAGGCACAATCCTCTGAATTCCTTTTGCATTTCTCCAATCTCATACAAGGCCTCTGGATTAGGGCATCTAGGGATTGAACCAATTAGATGGATTAAGAATTACGCCCAAACTCTTATGCCGTTGCCATTTTACATGAAGAAGGTAGGAGTTATTGTATTCTAGTGAGGTATTTATATGTTTTTTACATGAAGAAGGTAGCAGTTATCTGGGGTATCTTGATGGAAACTATTATCTATCTCAGGTATGATTCACTTTGTTTTCTCTTTTTTCTTTATATATTACATATTCCTTGCACGTATCTTTCTTGATGTTGAAATATAGTTAGTTGATGGATACGATGGAATCGACTTGATTGTGAACTTAGTGAGGTTATAGTGGCACTGGCCACATTAAGGGGTTTCACCATTTTGTGTGGATCTGCACGAGTGTCATTTTTTCAGTAGCGACCATCAGTTCCCTGTGATGTGTTTCCCGAGTAATTTCAGTTTAATCACGTGCCTCAGCTATTATCCATGTTTGCCCAGCTTTGTCATTGTTGTCGTATAGATTACCAGGAAACGCCACTTTTCACTGAGGTGTATCTTCAAAATACACATGTTTATTGATCGATCCAACTACATTACTTGATTCTCTTGTGTTCTTTGTCATTGAAAGATCTGCCGTTACACTGAAATTAGTTCTTTGTACAGATTTGCCACTTTGCGCGTTATTTGGTAATTTGCTACTAGAGAGGCTGCTTCTGCTTTCCTCGCGGGGTGTTTAGTGGTGCATGTTTTTTCTTCTTGCATTTTCTCTATATGTAAACGCAGATCTGTTTCAGTAATGATTTGCTTTACATATGTAGTGTTTGGTGCCAATGAACCTTCTCTGAGAGCTGAGCAATACATGATATTTTTTTGGATTTAGAGGACGTTTGGTCTTTGAATACCAGTAGAAATATTTGATACTGATGTTTTGTTTGCCTATTGTTTGCCTGTATGTGTTGCTTTGCCTCTACCTATGGTGTACTCATTCTTCCCATCACGGTTGAAAGAAACTGATCCATAGTAATCATGAAGTGTTTCTGTGTGCCTTTTTGTTTCTTTTCTATTCGTGGTCCAAAGGATGATCACTGGTTCTGTAGGGAGAAGCTCATTTTAAACTCTATTTGGAGCTCATGTACATTTTCTTGATCTCAAAATGATAGTAGTTAAATCCCCTGTCAACCCTGAACTCCCTCCTTATCCTGGAAAAGTTGATATGACTGTCGCTGTTCAGCCGGAGCCTGTGCTTGCCCCTGCTTCCATTTCTAAAGAACAGACTGCTGACACATCCGTTGGCTTCAAAGACTCTGATGCTGGCTTCGTCAACGCTATTAAGGAGATCAGAGCATCTGAGAAGGTTATCATAGAGGATCTGCTCCTTATTCGACCACCGCTGTCCTCTCCAGCTATTGCGGTAACTTTGGCTGGCACTGCTTTTGCCATTGCTTCAAGCAGGATCCTTAATGCTCTTCATGCAGGATCTATTCTGATTACTTCCTCTCTTGGGCCTGTATAGACAGAAATCTTACACTACGCTACAGGAGTTTTTGCCGAGCCTATCCTCTTACCCTCTGAAGAAAATTTAAGTGAACTTGTCCATCAAGTCTCCGCATGCTGTTTCGAACATGAAATGAAGATTTCTGAAGTTGAGCTGGCCCAAACGTGGATGGATATATCTCCTCAGTACAGCCAACCTGTGCCTAATCTCAGAGCCCAAGTGATCAATGAAGGCATCGACTGAAGACTGCTATTTTTTGGATCCTCCGCAGGTTCATGATATCCTGTTTTTGGTTCCAATCGTTGCCCATCTTTAGCTTGGGCCTCTTTGTCTTTTCGTTTAAATCTTGTCCTTGGCAAACCTATAGTGTGAATTTGGCATATCCTGGACCTGGACCTTGTCGCTACGAGCTACAAAAATAATGGTTGTTGGCATTGCAGTGTCGTATGTCCGGTTTGTTGCGGCGCTTGACAGCGTTGGGCGGTAGGCTTTGTTGCAGCAAAAAAAATGATGTTCGACCGTACAACATTGTGTGTCCGACTTGCATCATGTAGTGTCGTGCAGTCGGCTTCGGAGCAGTAAATAAAACTTCTTGCATTGCAGCAGTGTCGGTCCAGTTTGCGAAAGCTTTGATTGGCCGCCATTCGGTTGGCTTCGGAGCAGTAAATAAAACTTCTTGCGTTGCAGCATTGTCGGTCCAGTTTGCGAAAGCTTTGATTGGCCGCCATTGCAACATTGTGTCTCGGTTTTCAGCAGACCCTGCATCGGAAGCACCTACCTTGCAGCATGCACTGCACACAACCGTGCAGTATGACCATCCGGCATTGCAGCAAAACCGTCAGGAACAAAAATATTCTATGCACGCAACATTCAAACCGAATCAGTTGTTGCAAGCGCTTGCAGCATGGAGCAATGTTGTAGCAGACACTCCAAAGTGGTCGCAACACACACACACACACACACACGGTACACAACATTTTAAAAATGATTTGGCAACTATTACCACTGCTCTTTTTTTTTTGCCTTCCCTCGTTGAGTTCATGCGAGTAATGGTGGTGTCATTTTTCTAGAGTATCGGTCTTATCCTGTAGCTACCAGTAGTCCTAGTACTAGCTAGTGCATGGGAGAGAAAAAATAAGAGTCCATAGCAGCAATACACTAGCCTTTGTAGTTTTTTTTAAGTTAACCGCATGTATCATTAATCACAAATAAGGGGAATACAAGCACGCACGCGGAACCGACCAGAATAGGTCGAAAGACAACATGTGGTCACAGAACTTTGCAGAAAAAACTGAGGTACTCCTGCAACTGCCATTGCCGCCGGTAACCATCACTGGACTCGTAGGAAAGCCATAGTCCAGAAAGGCGTTGTGAGTTGATGAAGAAGCCCGCCGTCGGCACGGCCTTTGTCGTGCTGGTGTGTCGACCGGGGATTGTTCCCACCCTCCTCGTATCCCGGAGCCACCGTCAGGCGTCGATGTCGTCAAGGCCAAACGTCAGATGAAGGCCTAAACCCACAGACCGGAAGGGTCTAAAGGAGACCACCAATGACACCACCTGGGACGACGACCACCGGGTGAAGACCTAAACCCACAGACTGAAAGGGTCTATAGGAGATTGAGCCGCCCATCGGCTCCTTGACGCCGCTATGGATGCCGTCGAGACGAAATTGGAGCCGAGGCATTATTCATGGATGCGGTGTTGCTGTCACCGTCGGAAGCAACGCTACCCCACACATGAAGACTACCCTATCTACGGCCGGGGCAAAACCCCGGGGTCCCCACCCCCTCTGGTCGCTGGAGGAGGCAGGGACCAGCGGCTTTGCCCGAAGGAAGGAAGGAAGGAAGGAGCAGGGCCAGGCCGACAAAAAAAGTCAGGACCCTATGCCAAACTCTAAAATGCGGCCTCTTTCACTAGTAGAAAAATCTCCAAACTATAATCAACTTATCTACAACCCCTTTATGATATATTGAATTAAACCCTGTAATTCTAATTTCCTTGTCATGCCTCGTACATAACTAGATTCATATTATGTACTCCCTCCGTAAACTAATATAAAAGCATTTAGATAACTATTTTAGTGATCTAAACGCTCTTATATCAGTTTAGAGAGGGAGTATTCTCTAGCTAGAGGGCATAACTTAGATGTTGAAACATGATTATATATGAATGATGGAAATAATAATAACGAAATTAAAGGGACGCACGCATCATCAAACAGCCAGTAGGAAATTATGTGTAGAAGTGAGAGCGCGGAACTCACGGACATCAAACCTGACCTTGTGGCCCCGCAAGCAAAAAAACAAAAACAAAAACAAACAAACTTGGGCTTGTGGAAATGCTTTTTCCCCAATGTATCCATGCATGCATGTGGTAGCTTGATGAGGCGTGACGAGTGATGGGAAGGCGAGACCGATCGAGATGGATGGATGAGGCCAGGCGATCGATCACGTGGACCAAGATGTCACGATGGCAAGCAGCGTGTGGGCTCTATCTGACGATTCTCTTGTCGAAAATATGAGTCAGCATGATGATGAAAGTGCAAGGGAATGGATTTTCGCACTGAAGGATGCTCTCTCACATGAACATTTTATTCGTATGACGGTTACCTTGTGGGCAATGTGGGCTGCTAGGAGGAAAGCTATTGTTTGACACGAAAAATAATAACAAACGACGATGGTTATAGTGTTATTATCTCTTTACGCACCAGGAAAAATAAATATGCGGGCGTGCCAGTGTACTGAGTACACAAAGAAAAACATAGGAAAACTTGTATTTTTATTAATCTCGTGTCGAGAAACAAAATTACAAAGTCCCTATTAAGGATGCGCTCCATGGCCTGCTGGAGCGGCCAAAGTGACTTCGGCGATGTGAGGTTCTGGTTGACGGGGCCTCGGAAAGCTCCCGCTTAATTACGTCCGCGAGTCAAGCTCGCGAACTACCTCCGATTAAGCAGCTGCAATGGTCGTCGTCTTCTGATCTCATCTTCTCGATGAGGTTGGTGTAGATGGTGATGACGTGGCGACGACGTGAAAGGGAGAGCGATACGCCCATCGCTCCGGCTATGCTTAGCCATATCCCTCCGCCGTGTCGATGTCCGATGATGAAGATGTGGGCGGCCTTCGCCTCGTCGGTTCCTGGCCTAGTGATGTCCGCCTTGTCGGTGTCGAACTGGATGACTTGACATTGCCTCTTCGGCATATCAAGTGTAGTTTGCTTCATCGGATAAAGACATGTTGGTGGAGTATAGCTTCGCCTCTCCGACGCTAGGACGATGTTGATGATGTGCGTGCGTGTGGATGTTGGAGTAGACTTGGGTGGTATTGCCCAGTCGACAAATTGTGTCACTTGGGTCCGGCGTGAAGGATCGCCATGGGTTGCACACGAAACGGCAACCCCGGCTCATCGTCGTCGGGATGGGCCCGATGTGAAGGATCGTCCGGGGTTGCACACGAGACGGTAACCCCGGCGCGTCGTCGCCGGCGGTGAGTCCGGCATGAAGCGGTCGCCGAGGGGCTACACGAAACGGCAACCCTGGCACGTCGTCGTCGTGAGCGACGGGCTCGCTAGACGGCAACTCCGATGCGTCGTCGGTGTTGATGAGTCCGGCACGATGGTGTTGTTGGCGGACTAGGCGGTGCGGGGTGCACCAGGGACCGTGCACAGACGGTGGCCCCGGTACGTCGTCGTCCTCCTCGCTGTAGTTGTCGATGAAGAGAGGGTGCGCCGGGGGCTATGACAGCCCCGGCTCGTCGTTGCCGGTAGTGACTCCAGCATGAAGGGATCGCCGGGGGCAGCAAATGGACGGCAGCCTCGGCGCGTCGTCGCCAGTGGGGAGTCCGGTATGAAGGGATCACCGGAGGCTGCACATGAAGGGCAACCCCGGCGCATCGTCGCCGGTGTTGAGTCAGGCGTGAACGGACGCCGCGGGTTGGACATGAGAGGCAACCCCGGCGTCATCATCTTGAAGGCATATGCCGGCGTGTGGGTGTCGCCGGCGAGGAGTGCGCCTGGAGCTACTCGCCGACGGCAGCTCGATGCGTCATCATCGCCCTCGCGGGGTCGCCGGTGGAGGGGTGCAAGGTGCAAGTCGTTGCACACGTGCGGAGGGTGCACCGAGGCCGCCCCGGCACGGCTTCATCGTGTTCAGCTGCAACAGATAGAGCCAGCGGCCGGCTCCGTCTCCGGCCGTCCGGCCGCAGCTCAGATGCCCACCATGGAGATGTACAAAGAGAGAAGGGTTAGGAGAGATTGGCATCGGTTCTCACCTTGGGAAAAGACTATCGGCATGATGTCGATCTTCGTCACCGGCTCCGCTGAGCGTCGCCCGGCTGCGTACAGGAGTCTCGGCCACCCGCGCAAGCACTCCCTCTGCGTGCGTCGGGAGCAGCCTTGGGCTCCTCCTTCTTCCTAGTCCCAGATGCGTGTGGGTAGATGGATGGATGTGTGCCTCCTGCGTGCGTGAGTTCTCCGGTTGCCACCAGTGGCCAGCACACCGGCTGGCCGTAGGAATAGGCGTGTGGGAGGCGCTGCTGCCTTCTCCTTATGCCCACGCCTAGCGAACGCTCCGCCATGCCCAGGAGATGCTTCTCCTGGAGCTTGTGACGCTTACACGCACATGCGTATGTGTATCACGGCATCCGTACAAGAAGAGTATATACATGTACATGTTGACCTCAGACGACTGGGCATGCTCCTTCACGCGGGCTCCGCCACGTCGTAGCGGCAGCCGTCGACTCGCTGCCGTGCGCCCTCCTCGGCACGCGCGCAGCCGCCGACAGGGCAGGCAACATGTGTGTTGCCCGTCGAGAGCGCCGCCGCAACGGACGCGTTCTTCCTCTCTGCGTGGGTTCCCTCCAGGTCCCCTCGATGCTGCCCTCGGCGCCTCCCCTGCTGGCCGCGTCCCTCCAGCCGGGTGAGTCCTCCTTACCGCCGAGCGCCCGGCGTGGTCGGACTGCACGCAGGCGGTTGCTCGAGTTTCGCCGTGTCGGGTGTGTACGTACGCATGAACGACCCATGCATACGTGCCTCAGCATATATGTAAGCCACCTGCAATTTAACAAACATAAGATCCTCCATACCTTGGCGTTGCAGAGCGAAATCCTTCTCCTCGGCGCGCGTTGTCGCCGTCGGCGTGTCCTCAAAAGAACACCGTTTCTAGACTGTAGGACGATCGGTCGGGCGCCAGGGGTAAGGCATGCGCGTCGTTGCCTCCTGGGTGCGGGCATGCCGTGTGAGTTGCCCGGCGAGAGCGTATCTCTCCGATGCTGCCGTCGTGGGCACCTCCTCATGGGTGCCGTGCTCGCCCGGTCCTCGACGCCAACGGTCCTGTTTGAATCCATGGGTTAAGGTTAGTTTGGGTTAGATGCATCTAACCCATTCAAAAAATCAAACCTAACCAAGAGGTGCTTATTTGGGTTAGTTCTTCTCAACACATTTTTCTCTGACTCTCCCCGTAGCAAATTCCTCCCCACCTCCTCGAAGCTTCTCGTCCTCTTTCTTCTTCCCTCTCGCAATGCCTGTGAAGGCGCCTCACCGTATCCGCGCTCCATCTAACCCTGTCATCCAAACACCTCTTCGGCTAGAGTTAGTTCAGGGTTAGTTCAGGGTTAGAATATAACTCTAACTTCTAACTGAGTTAGAGTATCCAAACAGCGCCAACGACGTGCGCGCCGCCGCCCACGTGTCGTTGCCTAAGCCTGGATGCACACGTTCTCCATCTTCTAGACGGCACCACCATGGCGTGTCGCCTCCTGGCTGGGCTCCTCGTCGACGCGGCCGCATGGGCGCGTCTCCTTCTCCTGCCCTCCCGGTCGCTGTGTTGCTGTTTTCTCATGTCGCCTCCTGGCTGGGCTCCTCGTCGACGCGGCCGCATGGGCGCGTCTCCTCCTCCTGCCCTCCCGGT
>NC_041383.1:795524267-795525381 GCF_002162155.2 Triticum dicoccoides | reverse complement strand
GAAGCTGCCATGGATCTGCACGGTGACCATTCCATCTCGCCGGTGACCGAGGGGCGGTGACCACGGGAGATGCTGCAACCGGGGTGATGGGGCGCTACCACGGCGACGCCTACCTCGCATGCATCGGAGCTCTGCCTACTTCGCCGGAGCCATGGCAGACTACACCCCACGGCGATTTTTTGATGAAACCGGTTGTAGCAAATTCAATCGCCGGTGGTAGCAAAAATCTACTACGGTTGCAGCAAAACGGCGTCATCGTCATCGCGGGGTCGCAGCTGAGATAAGGAGTTTGAAGCTTTTTTCAATGCGGTTGTAACTTTTATAACTGTCGGTTGCAACCATTTGTTTTCTGTCCATGGCTTCGTTCCACGGTTGAAACTTTTTTTATAGTCGGATGAAGCTTTTTTCATCGCTAGATGAAGCTTTTTCTGTCACCGGTTGTAACTTTTCGTCCATGGCTTTTGTTTCCACGGTTGAAACTTTTTTATAGTCTGATGAAGCTTTTTTTCATCGCTAGATGAAGCTTTCTCTGTCACCGGTTGTAACTTTTCTTGGTCATCCATAGCTCTAGTCGTATACTGGTTGAAGCTTTTTTCGTAGCCGGATGAAGCTTTTCCTATCGCTAGTTGTAGCTTTTTTCGTCGTAGGTTGCAGCACTGAGCATCTCCCTGGGCGCTCGATCTTTTTTGTTCGCAAGCGGGGGATGAGCGCCGGCGAGCACACCGGTGAGCACGCCGGTGAGCTCCGGTCGTCGCCACCGGAGCTGCAACGGTGGCCATGGAAGCTGCAACCGCAGGGATGGGCTATTTCCATGGGGGCGAAGCCGGTGAAGAGGACGGCCGCCGAGGACTACCGGCGACCAGGGCGGCCAGGAAAGACGGCCGGCGAGGACGGTGATCAGGGACGAGGAGGGCAGGCGAGGGAGGGGCGGCGACGAGGGGGAACGCGGGGGCAGCTGGCGAGATGGGGTTCGCGAGAGGAAGACGACGCTCGTTACGCGCTCGCGAGAGGAAGACGAGGACCTGGTTTGATAAGGATCCAACGGCGCGGGACGGGCTGATCTGACGGCTAGGGCTGGACCGGCCGAAACGTTCGGCCGGCGCACCGGCACCTA
>NC_041383.1:795516438-795524071 GCF_002162155.2 Triticum dicoccoides | reverse complement strand
TAGCTGGGCTCCTCGTCGACGCGGCCGCATGGGTGCGTCTCCTCCTCCTGCCCTCCCGGTCGCTGTGTTGCTGTTTTCTCATGTCGCCCCCCCGGTGCGAGGCCTCGTCCCGTGTATTTATAGGCATCGAGAGATCCGAAGGATGCGAAGCCTCGGTTGTTCGGCCGCTCCGATTTTGTTGGAAGAGATAGAGATGTCTGCGTGCAAAGGGAACAACATTGATGTTTATCTGTTAGGCTTGCCTAGCGTACGTTTGGTGAAGCCCCACTTTGGCCAAATTTGATGCTTGCACGCACTAAAAAAATGAGCATGCAATCTTGGCACGCTCGGCACATTATTCATGTCTCCATATATATCTTCCAGCATGTGTCCACTGCGTCCCTGGATCGATCAATCATCGCCCATCACGCATAGGCCATGCAAATGCAGTACGTACACACATAGAAAAGTTGGGCTAGCTAATTATATGTTTAATCAATTAACTGGCCATTAGCTCATTAGTACTCGTTTTCTTTTTAATCACATAAAGTGATGTCGACGAACATGGGTACTCCTTGCTCCATAATAAATTGATGGGTTTCTTCTCAACTTATTAGATATTGGTGCAAATTATGATTGATCAACTCTTTTTTTTCTCTTACTTTCATACCATTTGTAGTATACAAAATCTTATCGAACAGCTATATATGGGGATATTTTCCAGAGTCCGTCCTCAACACACTCTTTTATTAACTCCTTCCTGAGCGATCTTCAAGTGGTCAAGAACATGAGCAATACTGTGGTGCAGGTCAGAACGGCGCGACCAACTCATTGGCTGCAGCCGCCGTTGGGCACATCCAAAATAAATGTTGATGCGGCCTGCATGGGAAGTTCAAGCGTTGGCGCTGTAGCAGCGGTGTGCAGGAGCAGGGATGGTCTCTTTCTTGGTGCGTCCACTGTTGTGTTCAAGGGTATCTCCGACCCTACAACACTTGAAGCGATGGGAGTTAGGGAATCGATGACACTAGCTGAGGATCTCCAGTTGCAAGCGATTCACGTGGCGACGGATTGCATGGACGTGGTGAATGATATCAAGCAGAAGAGTAGCCCGAGCTATGGGGCCATTATACATGAAATCATAGAGTACTCTAGTAGTTTTAATTTATGTACTTTTGTTCATGAGTTTAGGAGCTCGAATGTCGAAGCTCACAATCTAGCGAAGCATGCTTTGGGACTAGGGATCGGTCGCCATGTCTGGTTAGGCCACCCCGGTGATCTTTCTTTCGTCCCTGTAAACATTGTGATGGACTAATAAAAGCTTCGTGTGATTGTCTAAAAAAAAAGATGTCACGACCGGAAATCTTCGCTCCTCAATCAATGCCAACCCTCGCACTTGTGTTCCTCTTCCTCTTCCCGGTCGCCTCCCTCTCTGCACAAGAAGCTGCAGCGGTTATATGGATGTGGACGTGTGGAAACGGCGACCGCGACATGAGCAAGGTCAAGTGCTACAATTACAATAAGCCAGGGTACTTCTCGCGGGACTGCACCGAGCGAACGCAAGGAGCAGGTCAACCTGGTAGAAGGCTGGACCGAGGAGTCCACGCTCCTCTTGGCGAGTCTGTGCGTGCTCACCGCGACCACGGAGACGGCCGTGGAGCGCATCATACTCAACAAGGAGCGCTCCCAGGCATGCCCGAAGGAAGGAAGGAGCAGGGCCTGGCCGGGTCGACAAAAAAATTCGAGGCCCTGTGCCAAACTGTAAAGTGCGGCCTGTTTCACTAGTAGAAAAATCTCCGAACTATAATCAACTTATCTACATCTCCTTTATGATATATTGAATTAAACCCTCTAATTCTAATTTCCTTGGCATGCCTCATACATAACTAGATTCATATTATTTATTCTCGAGAGGGCATAACTTAGATGTTGAAACACAAATAGTACTATATAATTATATTTGAATGATGGAAATAACTAAATTAATTAAAGGGACGCACGCATCATCAAATAGTCAGTAGGAAATTATTTGTGGAAGCGAGAGTGCGGAACTCACAAGACGTCAAACGTGGCCTTGTTGCCCGGCAAAAAGAAAAAAAGGAAAGGAAAACTTGGGCTTGTGGAAATGGTCCTGGATGAGGCGTGAGTGAGTGATGGAGAGGCGAGACGGTATCACACCGAGATGGATCGATCGATGAGACGATCACGCCCTTAATTAGTACTCCCTCTGTCCCAAAATAAGTGTCTTAACTATTTTTAATATAAAATTGTACTAAGATTAAGATACTTATTTTTTAAGGACAAGGTGGCCGGGAAATTGGTCACGTGGGGGTCAAAACATCACCACCATTGGACGCACGACACTTGTCAAGTCTGTCATCACCTCCCAGGCGGTTTACTTTATCACACCGCTTGTCATCCCACAAAGCACCCTCCACAGTGTCAACAAGCTCGAACGGGCCTTTCTTTGGGCCGGCTCGGGCAAAACTACCGGTGCCAAATGTAAAGTCAATTGAGATACGGTTTGTCAGCCTCTCAATTATGGAGGCCTAGGGGTACTAAACACTGACAAATTTGCTAGGGCACTGAGGTTACGATGGCCATGGTTCAAGTGGAAGGAGCCGAGTAAGTTGTGGGTTGGCATGGGGAACCCATGTGACGAGGACGACCTTAAGTTCTTCTATGCCTCCACCACCATCATCGTTGGAAATGGCGCAAAAACACCTTTCTGGGACTCTCCGTGGTTGCTTGGCCGGAAGCCAAAAGAGATTGCACCCCTCATTTTCGAGGCTTCTTCAAGAAAGAATTGGAAGGTACGGGAGGCACTCAAAGAGAATGCATGAATTTTAAAAATTAACATAGCAACCGTGATATCCATCGCTCATATCACGGAGTTCTTCACGCTCTGGATGCTCGTCCACGGATTCAACCTCATTGACAACGTTGAGGATGACATTGTCTGGAAACACTCTGCGGATGGGCACTACACGGCAGCTTCAGCCTACAAAGCGCAATTCTTGGGAATGACTAACTCCCCCATGGGCCAGATGGTCTGAAAAGTTTGGGCCCCTCCTAAAGTCAAACTCTTTGCTTGGTTAGCCATCCAAAACCGCATCTGGACCGCTGATCGATTGAACAAGGCCAAATTGTGGCCTTTGCACGCTATGCAAAAGAGAGCAAGAAACGGGTGGGCATCTATTCTACAAGTGTCGCTTTACCATTAGACTATGGAAGTTGGTCATAGAGAAACTTGGTCTACACTTCCTTGACACCTCTTCATGGCACTTAGAGGACTCCGTCGAGTCATGGTGGGATCATCGGACCGGGCTATCCATTCCAAACCAGGCCTCCCTTACCATGCTCGTCTCTTGGGAAATGTGGAATCACTGGTAGAAAAAGAGGCTTCCGTCCAGCCCCATTAGTCGCGAAACTGTAGGAACCGCGACTAATGAAGTCTTTAGTCGCGGTTCGGCAGACGAACCGCGACCAAAGGCTTGGGCCAGGGCGCTCGGTGGCCAGCTGGTGCACGTGAGGGGCTTTAGTCGCGGTTGGGCAGGCCAACCGCGACTAAAGGTGCCCAAAGGCCTTTAGTCGCGGTTGGCCTGGCCAACCGCGACTAAAGCTCCTCCCCTATATATACCAGTTCAGCGCACTCACTTAGCCATTTGGTGCCACTTCTCTTCACAAGGGGGTGTAGGTTTGCTTTTGGTTCCTCTTATGCACACAAGGTGTTTGATGAAATGCCCAACAGCGTGAAACAAACATGATATGAAGTGTTGGAGCCACACTTGAGGTTCCTCCTCGATCGCGGTTAGCAACTTGAACCTTTCATGCATGTGTGTCATTGATAAAATATGCATGTGTGTTGTTCATTGTTTAATTTCTATTGTTTATAGCTAGTTACTTTAACAAATGCATGATGGTTAATTATATATTTTATATTATAATAATGCAGATGAATCGGCAATGGATGTACGGTAACCGACTCTCCCGCGAGTTCACTACGGGTTTGAAAGATTTCCTCGTAGTGGCTAATGCGAACAAGCAGAAGGGTTTTGTTATCTATCCATGTGTTGACTGTAAGAATCAGAAGGGTTACTCTTCCTCAAGAGAAGTTCACCTGCACCTGCTTCGGCACGGTTTCATGCCAAGCTACAATTGTTGGACCAAGCATGGAGAAAGAGGGGTTATAATGGAAGAAGATGAAGAAGGGGATGATTTCATCGATGAAAGCTATCTTGCTCATTTCGGTGATACTTTCATGGAGGATGCTGAAGGTGAAGGGGAAGGTGAAGGGGCAGGTGAAGGGGAAGGTGAAGGGGAAGGTGAAGGTGAAGGTGAAGAAGAGGCACGTGATGAGACCGTTGATGATCTTGGTCGGACCATTGCTGATGCACGGAGACGCTGCGAAACTGAAAAGAAGAGGGAGAATTTGGATCGCATGTTAGAGGATCACAGAAAGTCGTTGTACCCTGGATGCGATGATGGTCTGAAAAAGCTGGGCTGCACACTGGATTTGCTGAAATGGAAGGCACAGGCAGGTGTAGCTGACTCGGCATTTGAAAACTTGCTGAAAATGTTGAAGAATATGTTTCCAAAGAATAACGAGTTGCCCGCCAGTACGTACGAAGCAAAGAAGGTTGTCTGCCCTCTAGGTTTAGAGGTTCTGAAGATACATGCATGCATCAACGACTGCATCCTCTACCGCGGTGAATACGAGAATTTGAATGAATGCCCGGTATGCACTGCATTGCGTTATAAGATCAGAGGCGATGACCCTGGTGACGATGTTGAGGGAGGGAAACCCAGGAAGAGGGTTCCCGCCAAGGTGATGTGGTATGCTCCTATAATACCACGGTTGAAACGTCTGTTCAGGAACAAAGAGCATGCCAAGTTGTTGCGATGGCACAAAGAGGACCGTAAGTCGGACGGGGAGTTGAGACACACCGCAGATGGAACGCAATGGAGAAAGATCGACAGAGAGTTCAAAGATTTTGCAGCTGACGCAAGGAACATAAGATTTGGTCTAAGTACAGATGGCATGAATCCTTTTGGCGAGCAGAGCTCCAGCCATAGCACCTGGCCCGTGACTCTATGCATCTACAACCTTCCTCCTTGGTTATGCATGAAGCGGAAGTTCATTATGATGCCAGTGCTCATCCAAGGTCCGAAGCAACCCGACAACGACATCGATGTGTACGTAAGGCCATTAGTTGATGAACTTTTACAACTGTGGGGCAGACCTGGTGTCCGTGTGTGGGATGAGCACAAAAAAGAGGAATTTAACCTACGAGCGTTGCTTTTCGTAACCATCAACGATTGGCCTGCTCTTAGTAACCTTTCGGGACTGTCAAATAAGGGATACAATGCATGCACGCACTGCTTACATGAGACTGAAAGTGTACATTTGCCAAATTGTAAGAAGAACGTGTACCTTGGGCATCGTCGATTTCTTCCGAAAATTCATCCAGTAAGAAAGAAAGGCAAGCATTACAACGGCAAGGCAGATCACCGGCCGAAGCCTGCGGAACGCACTGGTGCTGAGGTATTTGATATGGTCAAGGATTTGAAAGTCATCTTTGGAAAGGGTCCTGGCGGACAATCAGTTCCGAAGGGAGCTGACGGGCACGCAGCCATGTGGAAGAAGAAATCTATATTCTGGGAGCTAGAATATTGGAAAGTCCTAGAAGTCCGCTCTGCAATCGACGTGATGCACGTCACGAAGAATATTTGCGTGAACCTCCTAAGCTTCTTGGGCGTGTATGGGAAGACAAATGATACAAAGGAAGCACGGCAGGACCAGCAACGTTTGAAAGACCCTGATGACCGGCATCCGGAATGGTTTCAAGGTCGTGCCAGCTACGCTCTGACCAAAGAAGAGAAGGTCATCTTTTTTGAATGCCTGAGCAGTATGAAGGTCCCGTCTGGATTCTCGTCCAATATAAAGGGAATAATAAACATGGCGGAGAAAAAGTTCCAAAACCTGAAGTCTCACGACTGCCACGTGATTATGACGCAATTGCTTCCGATTGCTTTGAGGGGGCTCCTGCCGGAAAATGTTCGAGTAGCCATTGTGAAGCTATGTGCATTCCTCAATGCAATCTCTCAGAAGGTAATCAATCCAGAAGATCTACCACGGTTACAGAATGATGTGATCCAATGTCTTGTCAGTTTCGAGTTGGTGTTCCCGCCATCCTTCTTCAATATTATGACGCACCTCTTGGTTCACCTAGTCGAAGAGATTTTCATTCTCGGTCCTGTATTTCTACACGATATGTTCCCCTTCGAGAGGTTCATGGCAGTATTAAAGAAATATGTTCGTAACCGTGCTAGGCCAGAAGGAAGCATCGCCAAGGGCTATGGAAATGAGGAGGTAATTGAGTTTTGTGTTGACTTTGTTCCTGACCTTAAGCCGATTGGTCTTCCTCGATCGCGGCACGAGGGGAGACTAAGTGGAAAAGGCACGATCGGAAGGAAATCAACGACATGT
Source organism: Triticum dicoccoides (assembly GCF_002162155.2). Taxonomy (NCBI): domain Eukaryota; kingdom Viridiplantae; phylum Streptophyta; class Magnoliopsida; order Poales; family Poaceae; genus Triticum; species Triticum dicoccoides. The sequence goes on along the minus strand of NC_041383.1, from coordinate 795,517,605 downwards.
ATGGACGGCCATTCTCTGACTGAAGCACACCACACTGTACTGACCAATTCCAGCTTGGTGGCTCCGTACTTTGAGAAACACAAGAATATTTTACGCTCGGACAACCCGGGGAAGCCTGAATCCTGGATTAGGAAGGCCCACATGGAGACTTTCGGCAGTTGGTTGAGAAAACATTTAATGAATGACAATGATGTTGTAGATCAGCTGTACATGTTGGCCAAGACACCATCTTCGACTATAACAACTTTCCAAGGGTACGAGATAAATGGGAATACATTTTACACGATCGCCCAAGATAAAAAGAGCACCAACCAAAACAGTGGTGTCCGCTTTGATGCAGCAACCGAGAATGGGCAAAAGGTCACATATTATGGTTACATAGAGGAGATATGGGAACTTGACTATGGACCCTCCTTTAAGGTCCCTTTGTTCTGGTGCAAATGGTTCAAACTAACAGGAGGTGGGGTAAAGGTGGACCAGCAATACGGAATGACAATGGTGGATTTCAACAATCTTGGTTACCTTGACGAACCATTCGTCCTAGCGAAAGATGTCGCTCAGGTTTTCTATGTGAAGGACATGAGTAGCAAACCGAGGAAACGGAAAGATAAGAAAACGATCAGTACATCATGCGATGATCCAAAGCGCCACATTGTTCTTTCAGGGAAAAGAAACATCGTGGGAGTGGAGCACAAGACAGACATGTCAGAAGATTATAATATGTTTGCTGAAATTCCGCCCTTCAAAGTGAACACCGACCCAAGCATTAAGTTAAATGATGAGGATGCTCCATGGATACGGCACAATCGTAAGCAAGCAGGGACACAAGGGAAGAAATGATGTGTAATAATTTATTGTACCAAACTTTGTTGAATGGATCATGTGAATTATATTACCCGTGATGTGTTTGGTGTCCATTTTCGAATGATACATGAAATTTGGAGTGATGTAGTCCATGACGCTCTGCAGAGTCCGGCCGTACCACCATAGCCGACGACCGGCCTCTGGTATATTATTTTGAATTGAATTAGTTTTATTTTTCTTAATTTTTTGATATATTATTTGTATTTTTAGAATTTTGAATTGAATTAGTTTTATTTTTCTGAATTTTTTGATATATTATTTGTATTTTTAGAATTTTGAATTGAATTAGTTTTATTTTTCTGA